>NC_052963.1:25587604-25916354 GCF_013358895.1 Oreochromis aureus | reverse complement strand
ACTCACTACTGAAAACAGGTTTTTATTATAATTCAACCTGCTTTATAAACATTTTAAAGAGTTTTTGTGTCTTTCTGTATTTAGTATATTATATATTTACAAACTAATGAAATTATAAAAACGGCTCCACAGTTTTCCAGCTCCAACAGAGGCTAAAATAACTTTAAAAATTTATGTTAGTGACATTGTTTATTAACTATCAAAAACAATAAAGAAACAAAAAAGAAAAATTTCTCAATTTCAGAATTCCTAAAAAAAGTCCATTCTGCATGTCCATTAGGTTTAAGACACCATAATAACTCAGATATATTCAAAAAAATGTGTATATTTTAAATCAAAGATCAACATTCTGATTTATTAACATTATTAGAGGACATTTTAAATATGGAAATGTTTCTCTGAAGCCTGCTGTGTTTCAGACTTTGTTTCAAATACATTGTAACTGAAGGGGGATTTAAATGTGTCTCTGTGTTCAGGGCTGTGTGGTTGCTGCTGGGCCCTTCGGCCACGCTACAAGCGGCTGGTTGACAACATTTTCCCAGAAGACCCTGAGGTAAACACCTGTACATCTACACCACACAGTCTTCACATGTATTTTAGAGCTTCAGTATCAAATGTAATCAAAATCCAAAAATGTCATCTTTATTTCACATATTCATGAAGTTTCAATAAGCTACACAGTAACAACATCTCTGTGTGTGTTTGTGTGTGTGCGATCAGGAAGGGCTGGTGAAAGCCAACATGGAGAAGTTGACCTTCTTCGCTCTGTCTGCTCCGGAGAAGCTCGACCGCATCGCTGCGTACCTGTCAGAGCGTCTGACCAGAGAGCTGAACCGTCACCGCTACGGGTCAGTACACACAAACACACTAAAGCGCACAGATGGCCTTAAAATCATTATGCTAAATGGCAGCTTAAATGAATAAAATTCTACTTAAAAATCATTGAAAAAAGACATTCAGAAGTCAGGATTTAGATTATCCCTGTGAAGCAATCAGCAGTTTAGGTCTTTTAAGTATTTAAGATCTTTTAAGTATTACAAGTGTTACGGGTTCGAAATTGAGGATGAGAGTAAAACAATGATGGTCCAGAAGAGGTCAGTCAAACAATTGATTTTAATGAATGCACGCAGCGTGGAGAGGTGCAAACTGCAAAACAGTTGTACATCTCTACCCAAAATACACTCTAGATTGCTTTTATAACATCAGGGTATTGTAACGCCCCTTCTTGCGTTTACAAGCACATAATTTGCATGTACAGAACATTCATGTATTTTAAGAATTAAATGCAAACACAGAGGTTCCTCCTTGTGGCATACTCTTCCGAATATGGTGATGACCTAAGGCCTTTGAGGTCACCATGGACTGGACATCCTTCCGTCACCTGTAACTAAGCAAACTCAAATACCACAAGAAGCTGAATACATTCAGGCCTTTGCTCAGCTACTATTTTACTGTAACAATATACTCAGCATATGAGTTATGATATATATATATTTAACTCAATCATTTTAAAGTAGTTATAACTGCACCTGTAATAAACATGTTAATATTTGATTAGGATAACCCCTATAATATAAATTATAACATAATGCCAGCAACTTCAATAAATGCTTGGATGAAATGATAATTAATGCAATGACAAAGATGATGGTTATATAAAATAATCCCTATAATTCTACACAAGCTTCACACTTCTCTGAAATCAGCCCACCTTCTCTAGAGGAGTGACTGATCTCAGAATGGGGCTTAAAATATGACGCACACATGTTTAACAGCAATGTGATTTTTTTCTCCTCTCTCAGGTATGTGTGCATAGCGATGGAGGCGATGGAGCAGCTGTTGCTTGCATGTCACTGTCAGAGCATCAACCTGCTGGTGGAGAGTTTTCTCAGCACACTGCGTCTACTGCTGGAGGCTGACAAACCACACCTCCACATACTCGCCACCAACTCTGTATGTAACACCCTCCAACAGGGGACAGCTTTTAAAAGCTTTGAGATCTTAGTAAAGTGTTCACGGGTTTGCAGTAAAGGAAACATTTACTAATCACAAGTAGTGATGTTAATTTGTTAATCATTATTTGTTAATTTGACCATTCACCAGTCTTTTAACATTATTAAGTTTCATGTGTTATGAGGAACTGCAAGTATTTCATCTAATGAGGGAATGTAAAATCTCTTAATGAATTTTACAAAGTAGAAGTTGTATCACAGTAGGAATGTTTCTCGCAACTGTCAATTAAAAGGTTAATTAATTATCCATAAGTTTAATTTATATATTTGTTTTTTAAGTGGATCTAAGTTCAAATTAAAGGGCAACCTATAAGTAAAATTTACATTTGAAATTTCTTTTAATACTCAAAATTGAGCAATTTTACTTCTGCTTGGGGAATTTGGAAAATCTGATCTTATTATTTCTAAATGTGTTTCTTGTTTTAACTGTATGTATTCATGTGTAACTGCTTTTCAATGTGTTTTGATGGATTAAGAGGCTCATTCTGTGTGTTGCATAGTTTGTAAAGTTTGCAAACATCGAGGAGGACACACCGTCATATCACCGGAGCTACGACTTCTTCGTGTCTCGCTTCAGTGAGATGTGTCACTCTGATCACGAAGACCTTGACACCAGAAACAAGTCAGTTCTGAGGTTTAACTTTGGCTTGATACGAGCTCACAGACACTATTTAAGGAAGGGTATACAATTGTGGGTGCCAGAACACAAATAATCAACAATTTTAGTAATCAACCATTTGATTAGATATGTAAGCATCCTCAGGTTATGCTTTCTCATATGTGAAGATTTTTTTTATATGAGCAAATTATTGAATAGTATTGATGATGCATGGAGCACCTTTCTCTCTGTATAAGAGGAATATTGTGGAATAATCCAAAATTATGAACAGTTTCATAAAACAAACAGCAAAACAAAACTCAACTCCAGAGTCTGGAGATGAACCTGTATTTATTGTGTTTGTGGGTAAACTTATGAAGTTTGTGTGTGTTTAGGATCCGTGTGTCGGGGATCCGCGGGCTGCAGGGCGTGGTGAGGAAGACGGTAGACGATGAGCTGCAGGTGAACATCTGGGAGCCGCGCCACATGGAGCAGATTGTCCCTGCCCTGCTGGTCAATCTGCAGCAACACTCACAAAACGACAGGTACAGACACGTATTAATGTTAACACTCTTGTACACCTACACGTTTTACTGCTGCACATGTAAAGTGACATCTGTGTTTAGGATTCTATTTAAAAGCAGTGCTGTTGGTTCCCACATTCAGCTGGTGACAATCTGTTCTAAACTTCAGCTAATTTTGAGATTTTGTAAAATTGATAAGAAACTTAATAAGTTTGGTACGCTGTTTATGGTGCTGTTAAATCATGTGGTCAAATAAAACAAAGCCAAAAGTTACTGAAAGTACATTTAAACAGTTAAATTTACTCAGAATATTGTATGAGATTTGGTTAGTGGCTTGTTTTCAGCATTTCCCTCTTTGTTCAGCGGATCTCCAGCAGAGCAGACAGAGGTTTGTTTCAGGGAGCTGCTGTGCCGAGCTGCTTATGGACACATTAACAACGCTATCAAACCAGTGCTCATGTAAGATATACTCTATATTTATAGTACAATAGTAGTATTACTCCATACGAAAGCAGAGTGCCTTGTATTAAGTACACAGAAAAAGATTAACAAAGGTTTAATAATTTCTTTGAAGTATGGAGTCAAAACATCAAACACTCAATCAAAATAGATAGAAAGAAAGTATCTAACTTCCTTCGACTCTATCTGCTGATATTTATACATATTTATATATAATACTGTTGGACTCTATTATAGTGACTTTGCAGTTCAAAACGATGCTTATTTATCTTGCACATACCTTCATGCTCAACCTCAGTTTATCGTTTATTCTGAGTAGCTGTACTAACAGAGGTCAAAATCAGTAGTAGCAGCAGTATTTATTTAGTTTCTAGTATATATGATATGCTATAATAATATATTACATACAGATTGCTGGACTGTCTTTCAGGCACCTGGACAGTCACAGTCTTTGGCAGGGACGAGGGTTTGCTGTTCAGTGTTTTCAGATCATCATGTACTCTATTCAGGTTTGTTATTACACTGATAATCCTGTATATACTGCACTATAGTAATAGTTGTCTTTTCATACAGCAAGTTAAATTAATAAATTTAAATTACCTCAGCTTATGTTAATTTCTTTCTTAATTATTAGAAAGTACTGTAGTATTTAATATTATAGTTTAAGTATTGAAAAATAAGAATAACAAGTTTAATCTAAGATTAATTTAACAAAATGCATTTGTTTAAGCATTTAAGCACAATTACTTAATCTTACTGTAGTGTAACTGAAAGTTAATTTAAATGTATTTTCAACATAATAATAATGGATTGCATTTATATAGCGCTTTTCTAGGCACCCAAAGCGCTTTACAATTCCACTATTCATTCACGCTCACATTCACACACTGGTGGAGGCAAGCTACAGTTGTAGCCACAGCTGCCCTGGGGCAGACTGACAGAAGCGAGGCTGCCATATCGCGCCATCGGCCCCTCTGGCCAACACCAGTAGGCAGTAGGTGAAGTGTCTTGCCCAAGGACACAACGACCAGGACAGAGAGAGCTGGGGGATCGAACCGGCAACCTTCCGGTTGAAGCTGAGCTTCCCAACCCCCTGAACCACGGTCGCCTCCAACGTTAGTTATAACGTTAGTTAAATCTACAAAGTTGAACTAATAATTATTATTTTAAGTACAAAATGTGGGAAATGAATAATAATAAACATTCCTACTGGTACATTCCTTTTACTCATCCTACATTTACCTCTAAAGCACTTAACTGTCCCCAGCTGTACTGGCTATATTACGTGTCACTCCACCTGTTATTCTGTAACTGAACTGAACTCTTGGTCAGTCCCAGCACTCCCACCTGGTCATCCAGCAGCTGTTGGGTCACCTGGATGCCAACAGCAGGAGTCCAGCTTCAGTCAGAGCTGGGATTGTGGAGGTCCTGTCTGAAGCAGCCGTTATAGAAGCGACTGGATCTGTCGGTGAGCCTCCAGCTCACACACACATCTGTTTATCTATACACAGTAATGCTTAATGTTACTTATACTGTACTCTGCAGGTCCCACAGTGTTGGAGGTGTTCAACACGTTACTGCGACAGCTCAGGCAGAGCGTGGACTACCAGTTGACTGGTTACTATGACAATGCTGGTAAACATAAAACCAGCTCGATCGAAGAGAAAAAACTGCAGGACGCCGTCATTAAAACTATTGGTGTGTTCATTCTGATATTTTAGCACTTTTTTGCATGACAGGTGACAAACTTTTCTTTGTACTTTTCATTTTATTTACTTAATTTGAGCTGATGTTACCTCATGACATTTCAGGATCCTTTGCCAACACACTGCCTATTTACCAGAGGTCAGAGGTCATGCTGTTCATCATGGGGAAGATTCCTGTTCCTGGTATCTACCCAGCCTTGGGTTCACCCAACTCCGGGTACCATTCACACTAACTTTCTGTGCTCTCTATTGGCTGTAGTTAACACTGTACTCACCTAGTATTTGACAAAATACTCGTAAAACACCTTAATTTTGTGAAATAAAATTCTTGACTCAGGTTTGAAGGCAGCAGGATGATACAGGTGATGCTGCTGAAGTCTCTCCTCCAGGTGAGTTCTCTGTAAAACTCTCCAGGTCTGCTCTTACCTTTTGAAAGCACACAGTTAAAATTATAAAGGAAAATCTGGAGGGTCGGTGAAGTGCAAATTTACAGTGGATTTTGAGATAATCAAAATGGTGTTTAGTTTATTGGTTTATCAGATAAACAGCAGGTGAAACTGATTCTACACTTGCCGATTAAAGTCGTATGACTGAATAAAGCTGAATAATGTATGTCTCCAAAAGTTGAATCTGTTCATCTGGACGTAGCGTTTTGTGGGAGAAACGTTTTGTCACTCATCCAAGTGACTTCTTCAGTCTCAGCTGACTGCAGGTTTCCCCAAATCTTATAAACAGTACATTTGCATAATGACTGAAACCAGTCCACTGAAGGAACAATGGGCTGGGAGGTCAGTTCCTTATCCTTAATTATGCAAATTCTCATGACCATTGATCAACAATCACTGACCAAAACCCTGACTGACACTGATCAAAGCCCACTGATCAATGGCCATGAGTACCATTCACAGAGAGTTGGGGAATGGCTGCAATCACAGCATTGTAACATGGTGAAAGTTACACCCTTAGGCCCCCTCCTCGATTCAGAGATGGTCTTTCCCTTTTCACGTAAATGGCCTCCTTGACTCCACGCTCAAACCGGCGTTCCTCCCTGTCCAGGATGTGTACATCCTCATCGTTGAAAGAGTGTCCACTGGCCTGTAGGTGTAAATAGACTGCAGAGTCCTGGCCTGATGAGGTTGCTCTTCTGTGTTGTGCCATCCGCTTCGCCAAAGATTGTTTGGTTTCCCCGATGTATAAATCCTGGCAATCCTCCTGGCACTTAACAGCGTACACTATGTTACTCTGTTTGTGTCGGGGGACCCGATCCTTGGGGTGGACCAATTTTTGGTGCCGCGTTTTTTGGGGTTTAAAAGCCACAGAGACCCGGTTTTTAGAAAAAATGCGTCTCAACTGCTCCAATACTCCTGACACGTATGGGATCACTACAGGTTTTTCTTAGGCAGCGGTTGTCCATCTCTCCTGGATCGGCTGGAGCTTTCTTTAGGTGCCTTCCCACCTTTGACAAAAGTCCAGCTGGGATAACCACATTTACTCAGGGCCTTCTTGATGTGCTGTTCTTCTGCCTCCCTGGCCACTGTGTCTGTGGGGATGGTGTTCGCTCTGTGTTGTAGCGTCCTGATGACACCCAGTTTGTGCTCCAGTGGATGATGAGAGTCAAACCTTAGATACTGATCCGTATGTGTAGGTTTACGGTACACATCAGCTTTTAGATGTCCCCCATTACTGATGGAAATCTCACAGTCTAAGAAGGATAACCTGCCACTTTTCATATCCTCCCTGGTGAATTTGATGTGTTGGTCCACCGAGTTAATGTGATCCATGAAATATGGTACGTCCTGAGATTTGATTTTCACCCAGGTGTCATCCACATATCTGAACCAATGGCTTGGTGGTGTTCCAGGGTAGGATAGCAAAGCCCTCTTTTCCACTTCTTCCATGTACAAATTGGCCACGATGGGTGAAACTGGGGAGCCCATGGCACACGCATGTTTCTGCCTGTAGAACTGACCCTTGTATGTGAAGTAGGTGGAATGAAGACACAGTTCCAAAAGCAAACACACTTGGTCGATGCTGAGAGTGGTCCTCCCACAAAATGCTATGTCCAGATGAACAGAATCAACTTGTGGAGATTTACTTACCTGGATGATTGAGCGTTCATCAAGATGAATAACGTATGGTTCAGGTAAATCAGAATTTACAGCACTTAAGGCTCATCTTTGTAATCTTTGAAGCTGTATTCATGCAAGCTTAAATAACGTTTTCCTGTCAGTCTGACGTGTTCGCTGTCCCTCCTCTGTGCCTCAGGTGTCGGAGCATTACGAAAGTAGCAACCTGCTGACGGCGCTGCCCTCGTCCTTCCTGGAGCCTCTGCTGTCCTTCACGCTGATGGAGGATCCGGAGATCCGCCTGCTTGTTCTGTCCATCCTCACCTCGCTCATTGACAGACGCCACAACGCCTCCCGGCTCACCACAGCCAGGTCACACTTCCACAGAGACAACACCACCACTACTAGAGACTAATGACCCATGTGGAAAATAATGAGTTGTAAAGAGCTCCACCCTGTGGCAGGGGGATGTCACTGCAGACCTGCTGATTGTCTTTAGCTTGTGATGAAAGTAATTTAAATACTTTAAATACTTCCACTTTTCTCTCATTAAAAAATGATCTGCAGTAATCATTTTAAAGGAGGATCACATAGCATCTTTGGTCATTCTAACAAGGTTGGAGGCGTTTCAGGTTATTTAAACAAAGATACTGCTTTACACAAATTTTTACAACAGGCTTGAAAGAATCAGTGAATCTGCCTTATAAGACTGTTGTTCAGTCTCTACCTTAAATTCAAAATTAAAGTCATGGCCAGATGCATTTTATTTAAAGTGCTCCTATGGTTCCCTCATCCATAGAGCCCACATGGCTGTTCATTTTGATCCTACCATTGTGGATTTATTATAGCAGAAAACTGAAAAATAGCCTTTGGCTAAAGGCATTAACTGACCTGTTGAGGATCGATAAGTTATTGGTTATGTGTCTACAGTTTGGCATTTGATGTCTCATCCTTGGAAATGAAAGAGGACAGATGCTCTCGACAGGACAACCTGTTCATGAGGAAGGTAAACTCACATCATCAGAGACACCATGAATGATGTCACTAGTTCGGAGGTTCAAGGTTGGAAGAATTTATTTCAGAGATTTACACCAAGATTTGATCAGATGGCTTTTAAAGGTGGGGGATGTTCAGCAGGATATTTGCACATTTCAGCATGATGTGTTTGTGTTCATGCAGCATGCTCAGCGTCTCTACAGACACGTCTACCTGGCCTCTAGGGAGGAGAACAGTGGACGCAGCCACTACCAAGCCCTCTTCACCCTACTGGCTGTTCTAAGTGTGGAACTGGCCAATGAGGAGGTTGTGGTGGATCTGATTCGACTGATCCTGGCTCTGCAGGTAGACAGAACCTCTGTGATATGATTTAAAGACCTGTGTAGGGGCAAAGCTTAGTTTATTAATGTTGCAGTGTGTGGTGTTTACAAATAAACAATAAATAAAATAGCACATTGCTTCTTCCTCTCCCTTTAACTTTCCTGTGATTGGCTGCACAGGAGATGACTCTTTCCAATCAGGAGTGTCTGTCAGTGTTTAATCGCTGTGGGATCCACGCCCTCTGCGCCGCCTTCCTCAACCTGCTGTCACAACTTGGCCCGCCTCCAACACTCCACCAGCACATCACTCAGGTGAAGTCGGTGTGTGTGTGTGTGTGTGTGTGTGTGTGTGTGTGTGTGTGTGTGTGAGAACATGAGAAACAAAGGTGTTTGTTAGCACAACATCACAGACTGTGTGTTTGTTTTGGATCTTCAGGTGATAGAAAGTCGAGAGAAGGATGCTCCTCACCTGCTGCCTGAAGTCGTGTTTTGTGACAAACCCAGGTAAAGCGAGAGGTGCACTAATTGATTGTATTAAAACATTATAAGATTTAAAACTTTAGTTAGAAATAAGAGTAGAAATTCAACCAGACACCCACATATTTTCATCAAATCAAAAAGCAGAATAAATATTGTCAGGTTAGCCTCATTTTAAAGTTAAAAAACAAATAAAATATAGTATTTTATGTTATTGAGTTATGTAATTACACTTTACTAAAGTGTTGAAACTCTAGTAGAAAAAGCATAAAACCATCAACTATTAAACAGTACCATGCTGACCTCATATTGTTCTCAATATACTTAATAATATACTTGTTATGGTTGATTCTGGTAACTCGCAGTATAGACAAAATCAATCCAATCAATCATGCAATTAGTCAGCTCGCGACTGTGGCAACTGTTCCTCCTACATATTCTCTGATCAACTGCAAGCCGTGGGGTTGCCAAGTGCTGAGGCAGACAGTATGTAAAAGTCACTCTGCTCACTCAGTAACTGCAGAGCTCCTAGCATTAGCATCACCACAAAAGTGTACACCAAGGGCTTCATAGCACAGGTCTCTGTTGCCAAGCGGCTCTTGTAGGTGTAGTGTGCAGGTGGCCCAGTTCTTCTGTCCAATGTACATTTATGCAGATTCAGTTGTTTAGCTTGGTTGTACCTCAGCTTTGTTTGTCTAGCACCACAATTTTTAAAATCTTGGTGTTATAACTGTGTGTGTGTATCAGACTCCCAGAAGGTGAGCTGAAGGTGGACGAAGCTTTGCTGTTCATCCAATCAAAGATCTGCGAGGCCCTGGCAGGAAGCAGCTACAGCACACACTGTGAACGCTTCAACACACCGTACACACCTCAGTTAACAGGTACTCAAACTAGGGTGACCAGCCATCCTCTTTTCTCCAGACATGTCCACTTTTCACGTTCTGTCCGGGGCATCTGGGGGGATTTTCGAGATGGATGAAAATGTCCGGGTTTTCCTATAGGCCTACAGAGGACCCATATGTGCAACGTCATCCCCGAACTGCTGTGTTGTAAGTGGTTGTTCCACGTTCACAGACGGGACAGAGCACGGAGCAGCCTGCTGAAAAGATGCGAAAAGATGCCAAAGTGCAAGTGCATTTTTTCAGACAAATTGCAAAAGAAATTTCCCTCTTATTGTCCCGGTCGGAATAAATGGGAGGCGTAGTGCACTGTGTGCAGAGCTGGCACATACGTTTGTGTGTCTAACAAAGGTGCCGGAGATCTTGTTGCTTACATGGACACAGAAAAACATAAAAAGGCTGTGCGAGGCGAAATTAAGTTGACTGAGTTCTTTGTTACACCTGGGAAAAACGAGGATGCTGTTGTATCTGCAGCAGAAGGTGCAATGGCATTTCATACTATGAAGCATCACAATAGCTACAGATCCATGGATTGCACTAGTGTGTTGCAAAGAAAAAAAAAAAAAAAGCATTTCCAGACTTTAACACAGCTAAAAAGTTCAGCAGTGCCCACCAGCTATTGTCAATGGTGTGATAGTGCTACATTCAGTGGAAGTCACTCTTGAAGCTCTTTGTCAGACTTCAGTAACCATGGAACAGATAAAATATTCCCAATCATACTTTGACTGGAAGAATGGTGGCGTGCAAACAAAATTAATTGAAGTTAGAAATGCTAAATGAGACAGCAGAAACCACTGCACAATACCTTACTGGTACCTCACTGGTAATTTTTCTTATACAGATGAGTAGGGATGGGTATCGTTTAGGTTTTATCCGATACCGGTGCCAAACCGGTACTTTTGAAACGGTGCCGGTGCTTAAACGGTGCTCAAACCGGTGCTTAAAGAATGGAGAACACAAAATTGGTCCAAAAACCTCTCATATTCAGCTTTTTTTTGTAAAAAGATAACAATGTTAGCCTTTTCTGCAGCTATTGGGCATATATGGTATCACTCTTGGCTGGAAGCAGTGCTTAAACAATGGAAAAAACACAAACTTTGTCCAAAAACCTCTCATGTTTAACTGTTTTCCACTTTTTCTTTGGGCTACCTTTTTGGCCAGGGTGAAGGGAGTATCTGCCATCAAACAAGAAGACAGCCGCATGTAACTACGACGGTGTTTGCTAGTTCACCTTACATGCATTAATGTAATAATGTGGTTAGCCTACTCAACGTTACACACGAACAACATGAAGCTACTCACGCAGAGAAGAACGGCTGCTGCTGCCATCATCATCCGTCATCATTTCTGCTACGCTGACAGGGCTAGGGGCCAGGACTCTCTATTGGGGGGATGAGGCATTATTTCTGTAACATTATTTAATTCCAGAGGTTTTTAAGTTTTTTGGTTTTTTTTTGCACTTGTTGACTTGTAAAAGCCTATATAACATTTTTTATTTCACCATTTATTAACAGAGAAGGCATCTTTTAAATATGTTAAAAATTTCTTTAAACAAACAGTATTATTAACATTCTTCATGACTTGGCCAAGTGTTCTCTTTTTTGGAAATCAAAATATGGTCACCCTAACTCAAACACACCCTTAATATTAAATCAATTTATCAAAGACCCAAAGCTTCACACTGGGTTTTTATTTATGTCATTTTATGTAATTTAGACTTTGTGATTGGTAGTAAGTAGTATATACCATACTCAGTGTAATAATATATAAAAGTAAGTAGAAAGTAAAAGCAAGTAAGTAAAGTTTAAGTAGTCCTGAACAATTGCAGTTACACAGTACTTAACAATGATTGTTCAAGAGAGGATAGTAAAACTTAAACGGATCCCAGTGTGGACTGTAAATAAGAACAAACGATCTAAAGCATTGTTGAGAAGCTGATGGTAATGTTTCTCAAAGTTCACATTTTAGTCAAAAACTGCAGGTAAATATTTAATAGCAGTGGGTTTGAGGGTCCACTTTAGTATGAGTGCACTGATAGAGGCACCAGTCTCTGAGCGTAGCATTCAGACTGAATTACTGTTTTATTGTAGAAGAGGATCGTCTGTCTAAGAGGAAGAGCATTGGAGACGCCGTCTCTCTGCAGGTGGACATGGAACTTCCGTTCTGTCCTGATACACCACAGGTACCCATCTGCTGAATGTACCTGTCCTTTTGTCCATCGCGCTGTTTTTGTGTCTGATCATATCTCTGTGTGCAGAAACCTCAGACTGAGCAGATCACCTTTGAGACGCTGAAGAACGCCATTGGTAGGCCATCAATTTCAAATCAATGATTTACTTGTGAACATCTAGGAAATATTCTTTAACTTGTCCCCTTCAGCGTGTAGTGACAATGACTTATTTTGTATAATTTTATTTTCATTAAAATTTGAATTTTAACAATAAAATAACCCATTTAAATAAAACCACGTAAGTGAAACTGTTAACAGTGAAATTCAAAGTGAAGCACCGGGTTAGCGTCAACACAGAAGATCTGTCTTTGATCCGGTTTTTGTTTCTGTCAGAGGACAGAGGCGTGGTCGAGGAAGAGGAGAGGAGGAAGCGGATGGAGGTGGTGGAGAGGTTTCAGACAGCTCCCTTTGAGGAAATTGCTGCCCACTGTGGAGCCAGGGTGAGCAGCTTATTGTACTCTAACAAAGCAGCTGAAAGCACCACACCCACGCCATCGATGTGATTCTCAGCCAATAAGAGCTCACTTTAGTTTAGTAAAGTTGTTAAAAGTTTTGTCATCTAGACAAAATGATCTGTCTTGATGTGGTAAAAAACTCTGTTTTTTAAAAAATAATGTCTTTATTTGTCTCTCCAGACATCGTTGCTTCAGTCCAAACTCAATCAGGTCTTTGAACTCATCATACGTCCTCCTCCTTCTCCCTCTGGACATTCGGCACCTCGATCGACTCCGGTCTACGAGATGAAGTTTCCTGACCTCTGTGTCTATTAAACACATTCAGCAACAACCTCGTGATGATGTTGAAGCACTTTGTTTGGTAAAGAAACGAATCAGTGGCTGTGAGGGAAAGAGGTAGGAGAATTAATATAAGAGAATCACACGAGGACTTACAGCGGTGAGTCACGTTTTTTGGTGATTTAGTGTTGCTGTTTCCTTTATAGCTGTCGGATTTTATCTTTTTGTATTAGAAATGGACTGACTCAGTGTTTGACTTCATATTTCCCAGTCTGCCCTACTGTTTGATCCTCCAGTCATGAGGTACATCTGTACACAAATATTGTTAATGGTTAAATGATGCCGCACTAAATAAATAGTACATGTAAATTTTATCGTCTCATCTTATTCATACACAGCAGACCTCTCACTGTGACAAGCAAGTTTGTTTTCATTTTCATTTGTGCAGCCCTGCCTTATTTTGAAGGTTCACTTTTCTAAGAGTTCACACACAGTTGATTTGTTTTTTGATCCGTGAACCAAGGCTTCAACTGTAGCAGTATTGAGTCATAGACTTGTTTATCTAGTTATAAATGTGATACTTTTTCAACTTTACCTAAAAATGTACCTACAGGTTGTTCTGAAGACGATAGCTGTTTTTTTTTTTTGTTTTTTTAGATGAGTTCAGTGATTCGTATTTCTTCCATGACGCTACATGCTGATTTTTTTAGCACTTACTCTTCTTTACTTTTTTCTGGCCAAATACTTTATATTGGCCATTACGTATTATTTTAGGAGTTCTGTTTAATGTGGATTTTTTTTCTTAGCAACCTTTTGTTTTTTATGATTTCACTTTCTTTCTTACCCAGTCTTCTTCTTCTTTTTCTTCTTTTTCTTCTTCTTCTTAGCCCTTTAGAGCTTAAACCATGAAGTAATTGACAGAAAATGGAGTTACCATAGGGAGAGCCGGGGTATTTTGCAGACAGAGTTACAGGACTCTCTCCCAGACCACAGACTCACACTCATAATACAAGTCAGAGCTTTATAAAAAAAAGAAAAAGAAAGTTGTGTTTTCAAAATTGGAGTTCAAGTTATTTTTACTTCCAATAGTGTTAACATACTACACAGGTCAATGAACAAGATTTTTTTTTTTATTTTCATTGTAATCGGGCTAAAGCACTTAATTAAAAGTACTCTAACATAAATGTAAATGCTGTAATTTGATTATTTTAATAAACCATGTAACTTGGATGGATTCGATGCTGGCGTGACCACAGTGCACACGTCTGATGTCGCTCACAGTGGTCCAGGGGATCGCTCAGGGAGTTTGTGTGTTCGCTCAGACACATGAAAAATTAGAGGGAATATTGGTTGCCAGTGTCTCACAGGTCTAAAGCTGCTACATATTTGCTCTGGCATTTTTATTTTTTGCAATATATTACTTAAAAATGTTTAATTGATTTTGTTATTTTGGGGGAAAAATCGATCATAAAGGGTTAGTGCCACCATTGTAAGTTCCTGCTTATTTTATGAGCTCACTTTATTCTGCTTGATGGACACTCCTCCTTTTAAAGACTGACTTTTAAAGACTTTGCTCCTAGAGCATTTTCACCTACTTTAGGAGCTGACTTTTATTAAGATTTATCGTTATTGTTACTCTTTCTTTGAGGAACTCAAAGTGAAGTTTGTTATTGTGGATGTGGATCACAGGTAGCAGGTGTCTGGTGTAGATGTGCATGTGTTCTGGATTCATGCATGTGTGTAGAGAAAAGATGTATCTTGTTTTGCTTGCAAATAACTTTTTATAATTCATTTAATAATTAAAGTTATTTACATATAACAATACATATCAAAACATCTTTCTCAGACTCTTCCCTTCTACATCACTCAATCAGGATCATGTAACAGATGGCAGTTTCAGAGCTTTTTTATTGGTCACTCTGTTAATGGGAACTCTTTGGTGCCTGATTGCCTTGGAAAACGTTTCCTCCTCCTGTCACTCCTCTCTCCGCTTCCTCATCCTCTTCTCATCTGGCCTCACTTTTGCTGCTGTCCTTCTTTGTTGATGACGTTCTTGAAGAGCGTCAGCAGAGGCCTCTGGCTGCGCTCGTCCCAGCTCTTCATGAAGCCGCCGTAGCGTTTGCTGGCTGGCGGGCCGCTCCAGCGGAAGTGCTTCATCTTATACGAGCCGTCTTTCTTCTCCTGCACCCCGTTCAGGAGCTGCTGCTCCTCCTCCGCCCCCTCGACCATCTCCTGAGCCTTCTCTCCTTCCTCTGCCAGCAGCTCATTGGTAAGCTCTCGTCTCCTCATCTCTTCGGGGAAAACTTCAGCAGACTCCTCCGCCACGCCGTTGGAGGTGTACACTTTGACAGGGCGGCGTTTTCGGCCAACGGGCTTCCCCCAGCGGAAGTGCTCCATTGAGTAGGAGCGCTTGGCCTGAGAAGAAGGTGAGGAGGCGTCTGATGGGACAGCGGGCTGGAGGTGGGCGTTGCCGGGGATGATGGGGGTCTCGGCGGTGAGGTCAGAGTGACAGAGCTGGATGCACTCCTGCAGGAGAGAAAGAGAGGAAAACATGAGCTTCTGGGTAAAAAAAAGAAGAACCTCCCATTAAATCAGGTCTGAGTGAACAGTGTGTTTGTGCGTTTACCATCATGTTGCTCTCAGAGCTGAGCTCCTGGCAGCTCGGATGCTCCCAGCACTGGCTGACTGCTTCTCTGGCCCCGCCCACTACCACTAATGCCACCAAAAGCCACACAGGACACATCCTCCTGTTGACCAATCAGAGAAAAGCACAGACAGAATGTAAAAAACCCCTCATGTATACATTTTTTTTTGTTTCGTTTTTGATTTGACATATTTTTATTCAATTTATGTTACATTAACACTACGTATATAACCATAATGTGACTTACAGAGTAGATATACAAAACAGATATCACTGTGAAATTGATCAAATAAATAAATACATTACATGTACATAAAAGTAATCATAATAAAGGTCCTGAAAGCACCTGTAATCTCTTTAGCAAAATACATTATATTGGGTTAAACAACACATTACCTTTGACTTTATATAAACTTATGCAAAGTTACATTAAGTTTATATTTTGTTGATGTGAAATCCTTGTTTCCAGTTCTGGGATGATGCAAATGTCTTTTTCTCACAGTTTATTTTAAAATATATTACTCAGTATTTTTGCACAAATTAACTTTTTTAGATCCAAGTCTAACAGAATTGAGTCAATCATTAGAAATGCGTCATCTGTGAAGAACTAAAAATTAAAAGTAAAAAAATGTAACAATAAGTGATTTTCAAGCATTTTAAGCACTTATTGGTTGTATTGATTTTAATATCATCATAAAAAGTTACTAAAGAAAATGATGATTCTCACCACTTTTCTGCACCTCTTCGTCCTCTTATTGCTGGTGTTTTCTCGTCACTCGGCCGCTGGATGGAGGTTTTTAGCCGTTGCTCTCTCCTCTTCTGTCGCTTTGACCGGCCGTCTGATTTTTATATCCTGCCAGCCAAGGACACGCGCATGCAGATAACGTCATCACCAGCATTTGCTCCTGCTCGCAAACGTGGACTGTTTCTAGAAAACGGACAATTCCATGTTTTCCCGCCTCCTCCTTTCTCCACATCAACCCCTCCTGCCCCTCAAATATTCACATTTTATATGGAGAAACTGTTTTAACTTCATAACTTCAGCTCTTCATTCTTTCTCAGGTTTAAATCTTCCTTTTGTGAGCATTTATAAAAAGATTTCCAGTGAAATTCAGTTTTATATTCACACATTTTAAAAGCCTGTATTTTTTTAATGGCAGTGTTTTATGATTTATGGTTGTTTACTATTTTTTATATATCTCAGTATTCAAGATTCTTGAATTCTTGAATTTTCCTTGAGAAAATTGGATAAAATATAGACAAATTCACCGTTAAATTGAGCTTAAACTTTGCAAAAACAAAACAAAACACACATTAAATCTAATAAAGACTTTGGGGGAAGAGGAAGACCAACCGCGTAAATATTGGCTTAGCACCTCACTGCCACTGTCGTGTGCTAAATGTCAGATGGCAGGTTTGGCAGATTAACATTGAGGTGCCATGTCATCATTGGGGGGAAGACGGGAGTCAAACCTGCGGGTCAGGGTGTACAGTTTCAGACTTGGGCAGCTGCTGCAGCATCACCCCTTTATCTGAGGCCTCAGTGGCACTAATGATGATTCTACAGAGGGTTTTCCCTGACAGCTGGGGAACAGACGTGGCAGACGTGAGCATTAAGGCCTCTACTTAAGGCCTCAGGAAGTTTCATTTCAATGTCTAGAACTTGGAGTGGTTTTTAAGCTCAGCATAGACTATACATAAAGACTATACATACAGAACAAAAACAACCTTCTGAAGATCTTCTATTAAAGAAGAAGCCTGGACAGGCCTCCCTTTAAAACTCTATTAAACCTTTTTATTTCATTTTTTTCTGTTTTCTCTGCATCTGTTTAGAAGTTTTATGTAAAGATGTACATGTAGTAGCCTTGAAGAAAGTAGAAATGTCATGTAGAAGTAGCCTTTCTTCATGTCATTAAGATATCTGCACTGATGGTCTGGTTTTCTTCAGGAACCAGCAAAAGCCTCTTTTTGGGGTTAACGCTCTCCCATCTAAAGGCTAATTTTAACTTATAAGGGCTGTTCTTCTACTTGCACCTGCTCTTTGATGCTATCGTTCCCCTGAACAGTTTTCTTCAAGGCCTTTTAGGGTAATGTGTAGACTGGGGATGTTTTACTATCTCTACATCTTTTTGGAAGCCTTTTGGAGCCTCTATAAGAGGTTTCCACTTAAAACTTTTCTACAAACCTGTAACGTCAAAGGAAGCATCTTCTAAACAAACCTAAGTTTTGAATTTTGAAACATGGTTTATAACCAATGCTCAGTTGGTACTAAAGAAAATAAAAACAAAATAATTCAAAGGAAGAAAATATCCCCACACCATCACACCACCAGCAGCCTGAACTGTTGATAGATGGCGGGATTGATCTATGCTTTCATGTTCACACCAAATTCTGACTCTACCATCTGAATGTCACAGCACAACTCGACACTCATCAGACCAGACAACATTTTTCCAATTTTCTGTTGTCCAGTTGTTATGAACTTGTGCCTACTGTGACCTCAGCTGACACCTGCTGTAGTCTACCTGCTTCAAAGTTTGACATGCATTCAGAGATGCTCTTCTGCACACTTACAAGTAACGAGTGGTTATTTGTGTTACTGTTGTCTTGCTATTAATTGGGAGCAGTCTGGCCATTCTCCTCTCACCTCTGACATCAACAAGCCATTTTCACCCACAGAACTGGATATTTTCTCTTTATTGTTCTCTGTAAACCTGAGAGATGGTTGTGTGGGAAAATCCAAGTTTCTAAAATATTCAGATCAACAACTATGCTACATTTAAAATCGCTTAAACCACCTTTATTCTACATTCTGATTTGAGCTTCAGCACGTTTTCTTGACCATGTCTGCGTGCCTAAATAAATTCAGTTGCTGAAATGTGATTGGCTGATTAGATATTTGCATTAATGAGAAGTTGAACAGATGCACCCATTTAAGTGAGCCTCACTTTAGAGCTATATAGTCATATTTTTTCAGTCATTTGGAAACTCATTATTAAAATAGTTTTGGTAAAATTTTTACTTTTTACTTCTTTCACATTTAAAAGCATGGAAAATAGAAAATAGGCCAAATTCTGCTGGTGATAATTTTGTATTTCTGATGTTTTTTTGTAAATTTCAGATGTGAAAATGAGGACTTTACATTTCTAGCTCATATATTTTAGTTTATCTTATTTTTTGTTATATCTTCTTCTGGAGTTATAGGGATTTCTACTTCAGGTGATTCAGATGGTCACTTGTGCAAGGAGCTATTCATGTTGTTTTTCTAATGGACTGATTGAGCTGCGTTTGGAGGCGGGCAGGTAAATATAAACCCATTAGACGGCTGCCACAGCCTTGAACATCCATTCAAGCCATTGCACACAAACACAGACACAGACACACAGGTATATTCAGGAAGAAAGAGGTAATGGCAAAAGTCAGATGAGCTGAACTGAAAGAAAATACCTTTTTAATGACACATCATTGGAAGAGGAAGCTCTCTGCTCACCTGCTACAGTCATGACATTTCTGTCTATGTGTCTAATAAATGTTTTCTCAAAGCCTTTATCATTTTCTCTGTCTTGACTTTTCATTATTATAATAATATCAAAGCCTTTATTTAAAATGTGAAAGGTAAAGAGGTATAAAAAAAAAGAAATTAAGAAAATTGGAAACAGTTCACAAAAAGAGCAAATGTTAATTTCATTTAGTACCCCCAGTGAGGATTGGCATGTGAATTAGCCACAGTCCAATGAATTACATTAATAAGGATGGAAATCATTTCAAAATAAAACATTTGGGAGAGTAAAGGTAGAAAAGGTACAGCAGAGAATTTGTAACAAATGGTCCCATATTTACAAGTGGAAACAACAAGGAAGCAATATCATTTTAAGACATCATTCATTAAGATAGTTATAGTGTTGATTATAACTGGTGTTAATAATCTGAAGACTATTTAGACTCCCAAACGTTACACAACATTACACTACTTATACTACCACTAATAATAAACTGACCTGTACTGAATTAAATCTTTCCATTTTTAATATAACCTGCACATTGAACCCAAGCATCATCTTTTGAGGGCTAAGAGAATTCAAAACAAACACTGTGGTCAGCAAGCTGATGCCAAACGCTTCTGCTTTTGGCCACCAGAGGGAGACAATACCCCAGAGTCAACCTTACAGTCAAATGACTATATTTTATTTCTATATGAAATATAAAAACAATAATGAATAAAGGTTTGAATTTAACACTTAAACTTACTATAGCAGCACTGATCTCTAAGAGCTGTTTGTTCTCAGCTCTAAGCTCCAGCTCCTACCATCTGAGAAAGCTACACTTAACCTACAACCATTTTGGAGAGGCACAAGTGAAGCACCTGTCTGCAAAACTGGTAGATGCACACTGTCAACTGGACAAACTCAAGTATCAAGAAGCAAACTGCAGCCATTCTCCTGTTCAACAGGTAGATGTGAGAATGTAGCTCAGTGATCTTTGACAAAAACTGTGAAACTGCATGGCAGGAAAAAAAGAAATAGATTTGGGATAAATCATATTAACGGGACAGTTTCAAAGTCAGCACATGGAATTCAAAAACAGTTCCTGAAATTAAATGATGATGCCCTTTTCATCCCCATGTGCAAATACAGAGTTATATTTGGAAGGTAAGATTTTGTTATTACTTTGTTTTATTTTTTCATATAGTGTCTTTCAGTCTTCATTCTTTTACTCTATGTCCCTTGGTATTCAGTTACTTTAGAAAGAAATGCATTCATGACTATCACAACTTCACACTTTTTCTTTTAGTTTTTACAGCACATTTTGCTGTTGCCAGTCTAGAGGCTATTTTTATTTTAATATTTAATTTGTATTTTATCTTCCCACAGCCCAAAGACATGCAGTTAGTAGGTGTAGGTTAATTGGTGATTCTAAATTGCCCAAAGGTGTGAATGTAAGTGTGAATGGTTGTCTGTCTCCCTGTGTTAGCCATGCGACAGACTGGAGACCTGTCCAAGGAGTACCCCGCGTCTCTTTCGGCCAGACAAAGACTCCAGTCAGGCCCACTAGAACGCCCTGAAAATGCATAGATTTTGAATTATTCACTGTATTTTCACAAGTTTTAAGCCTTTCATATTAATAAAGAACCCCCATTATTCATTTCACAACAGAAATTAAGTAAAAATTAAGTAATAGATAAATAATTAAATGACAGACATTTCCTGTTTTTTCACCATCTACTGTATTAAATTGTGTTTGAAACAATCTCTCATTCTTCAAACTAATTTGTGATTTTAAATGTTAAACTATTGTTTGATTAAACATCCAATAATAATACAGAAAAAAATATATATTGACAAAGCACTCATCATATCAGGTCAGGGCTCAAAGCAAAAAATAAAACCTTTATTCAGGTCAAGTGGTAAAAGGCCAAAGCCGAGTCTACAGTGGGTCAAAACTAAGTCTTGGAGGTAATTTAGAAAACACAGAGGACACTATGTCAGCAAAGCAAATGCTAAGACAAAGACAGAGCAGTATTTGCACAGACTGAGGGCTGATTGGGAATTGGAAACAGGAGAAGAAAATAGAAAATAGAAATCTGAAAATATATTAAACCTAAAAAAACCAAAGTGACCTGAAATAACGTGGACAGAAACTTAAGAATAAAATACTGTGAAAAATCATGAGAGCGAACACGAACACATAAGTGTCTTTCACCTGTTTTTCATTTGGAGCCATCTTGAGTCAGTCTTTTCAAAAACTCCTCGGTCACTAAAATCCAGGTTCGGTTTGTTTCCCATTACTCCCAGTCGGCTCATTTCCTCGTCCGCCAGAGCAACATTTCCCTGAACTTTCGTAACTTCCTGTGATGCTTTGTAAATTGTAGATATAAACAAACTTTCATTTAATGTTGAATTAAAAATACTAGAAACAACAACATCGAGATCAGTGATTGGCCTGAGGATTTCAACTTTGCCCTCAATGTTTCCTGTAGAGGTGAAGGAGGAAAGTTTCTAGCTGCTGTACCGTTCTTTGTTTGTAGTAGACTGAGGTACAGATTGCTCAACATTTGATGTGTAAATGTTAATAGTTGTCAGGAATGAGGAGGTTTATTTGTTCTCAGCTTTGTTTAGTGTGTTCCAGTCAGAGCGTGAAGTTGTTGCAAGTTAATTATTGAAGCCATATTACAATGTGTCAGCTGATTTTCGACCTATGAGCTACAGCTTAAGACTTGTTTGAAGTGTTTAATGAGCTTGCAGAGTGATAACAGAGATGATTCAGGGGATTTTCTTTTTTTCTTGACACAGACGTCGTGAAGACACCAGAGAGCTGAATAGCGAAGAAGCTAATGGGAGAAACGCAGAGTGAGTAGAACTTTGAGTTATCTGAGCCTCCCAGGTTTTTCTCTCCATCACAAAGCAGCTGCTTTTATCTTTGTTTGTTAACTTATGTGGTGAACATTTGAAGATTGGCTAAAGACTCCAAACCCCCAACAACGAAGTCTCCAACATTCGGCTCAGAGCCTTTCAAACAGAATGAGCAGGTAGAGATTTGTTCATCAGATCCTTTTAAACACAGAAAGCCTGACTGTGCTGTTATGTTTACTAAGACTCAGGTGTTCTTGATATGCACGCTGAACGCTTTTATAATCAAACTATAAAACTGAAGTGTTGTTTCTGGGCTCTAGTTTAAACCTGAGGCTGTTTTATTGTTGTTTTATGAAGGAACAAAGTGCATTACTGGAATGGGTGAGTTCTTCCTGCTGGGTTCCTGTAAGTGCTGTTGTTGGGATGGATTTATGGAGGATCTGTGGAATTCACAGCAGTTCAATTGTAGTTAATCCCTCACACCTGTGTAACAAAAGTTAATTTTTAAATTTTGAGTTCAGTGTTATCGCTTCAGAAATTAAAATACATTTCTTCCTTTATCAATTATATTTAACCTTCTATTTCCAGTAGAAGGCATCAGCAGTAAACACTGAAATCGCAGCATGACTTTTCCTCAAACTCTTCAAAACACAGAGTCACACTGCTTAAGTTCAATATTTGTATCCAAATCTGCACCAAGACAGAGTTGACACAATAAATTTTTTTCAGTTAATGCTAATAATATTTCAAATGTCATGTGTGACAAGTGGAGAAGCACAGAGAGATTGTGAGTACCAAAATAACCTGAAATAGAGTTACGCACTTTTCCTCTAACTAACCGCCATCAGTGTGTTTTAATAATAGTAATGATGCCAACAGAAACTTGTCACTGATGTGTTCTGTTCAGCAATAAGCCAGCAGTAGCAGGTGTAAGGTTATTAGTTCTTCTAAAAGTAAGTCTAGCAGTTTGGCAGCCATCCTGAAATACATCAGCTGATGGCAGCTTCTTCTGCGTCACACTGCTGTCTGACTGCCACATGAATGGTTTGTGTTTCCTCTGCAGGTGAAGGTAGAAAGTGTGTGTGAGCTGATGTGGATGTGAATTCAGCAGCATGGATCAGTGTGAGGACAGAGAGGAGGGAGTCCTTCCCTGTAAAACCACTCTGTGTGGGGAACATGAGAGCCAGACCAAAGCTCAGAGGTGAGATGAGCATCTCTAACTGTTCATGACTCTTCTCCATGTCACAGCTCAGCACTCACATCACTGAAACTTCATTATTCACAGGAACCGACCTGGACCTGAACCCAGCTGTGTGTCCTTAAAAAGTGACTCGTCAATGTACATCCCTGTAGGTTTTAAGGAAGGACACCATTCTGCTGCAGAAAGGTAATCTGTATCTCATTTATTTTAAAGGACAAAAATCATCTGCAGAGAGGTGAGCTGTTAGTAATATGAACTTTTTGATAGCTATCATTTCGGTGGCTGTTGAAAGTAGGAACATAGGTAGTCCTGTGCAGGCCAAATTAAAGTGTGAGACCGTTCTCGTTACCGATACGTAACTGTTGTAAAGGCTCACCTTTCAGCACACTCCCTTCACCAGATGCACCTTGGGCGTTTATCAATATGCGTACTTGTGCGTACTTGCGTTCTCGTGTACTCGTGAAACGTCATCAGTCGGAGACCAAGTACTGTTCCAATTCGAAGTACGCATCACGCCGAGAACGCGAAAAAGTCCCGGATGTGTTCTCGATCCGCCCATTTTATCGAGCATGCATCGGTGTAGACTTGGGACAGCTAAATATCCCAGAATGCATTTCGTCCAAAACTCAACAGCGGACTCCCGCCACATCGTCGCCCCCCCCCGCTCGCGGTCTTCTCACTACTCAGGTTAAAGAAACCCCAGCAGCTGTCTATAGTATTGAGTGTCCACTAGAATAGAAATAAAAGCGTTCTAACATCTCACCTGCTTGTTTTTATTAAGGTATGTACACGTATGTACATGTACACTATTTTTATTAATAGAGGTTTCACTACTGAGGTTAAAAATGATATATAAGTCACTTAGATCACTTCTAAATGTTAATGTTTGGTTCATTTCAGTGTTTTATTTGTTCCTGAGTAAACCGGTTTGGCTGTGATTAAAGTTAAGCTTCATAACATGTTACTCACAGTTAAATTAGGAGGGGACGGCAGTAAAAACTCCGGACCTGTGACATCATCACGTACGCAGGTGTTCCGACTGTACAAATCACAGGTCCGTGCTCGCGTACTTGAGAATTGAGAAACATCCCACGAGTCCGTGCTCGCGTTCTCGGCGGGTACGTACTCACCGAGCACGCGAGTACGTACTCGCGTACTTGGGCATTGATAAACGGCCCTTGTTTCTTTTCCTCACCTTTAAATGGCTGTGGTGCTTGCACTTAATTGCACTCACCTGTCACTCGTTATAAGGACTGCACTCACCTACAGCTCACTCTTTCTTCACTCCCACACAGGGCGGCAGTCCATCTGTGTCTTTCTTTATTGATTCTGAGAATAAAAGGAGAACCCTGTGAATGACTGATGACTGCTTATTCTCATTTTAATCGGATGAGCCCATGATGATGACAACTTAAACTCCGAGCCTTCCTTCCTTCATAACAGTAACATACCGATGATTTGTCACGTACTGAGGTGTCTCATAGAAAAGGGAAAGCTAACCTTCCGCGCCCCTATGATACGCGCCGGGTTGTGGATGGAATCCAATAGAATGACGCTCTCGGCTGTAACACATGTTCCAGCTGTGTATTCCAGCTCTAACCCTAAACTTAATCCTAACCCTGACCATAACCTTATCCCTAACTTTAACCACAACCTTAATCATATTAGATAGTGTTTTCCAAAGCGATTCATGATGAGAAAGTAAAATAAATGTACATGTGTAGATTCAGTCCAAACAGTTCTCATGTTTCCTCCCGTTTCTGAACAGGTAACATAGAGATGTGTTGGGGGGCCAAAAGCGTAACATACCGATGATTTGTCACATAGTGTAACATATTACGCTGGGGATGACAATGTTTGTCTGGGTGATGCTCTGTTCTTACGCTGCCAGTGACTGTTTGGAGTTTCTTTATGCTGATTTATCTTTAAAGAGTGACGGGTCAAAAAATCGCCTCATTTATTTTAAAGGACAAAAATCATCTGCTGCAGAGAGGTGACCTGTTAGTAACAGTGACACTGTTAGCTGTCAGTTTGGCATCTGATTTAAATGAGCTGCTTGTTGTTGTTTCATGGCCCTAAACTGCATTTCAAAAAATAAGGAACTGAGCAAGCAGTACCTTTATTCTCTTACATATACACAAGATGTACATTTAACCTTCTGCAGCTTATTGTGGGACCATCCATAGTCCTGCATAGTGTAAATGACTGTATAATTTTGGGTGGTAAATCACAAACACTAGTCTGGATTTTCCTTCTGGTGGTGCATGGCCTGCAAACCAGGTTCTCTTATGGATGACGAAAGTCTTCATCAAATTCTTTCGCTGGAAATGAAAAAACAATTTTCTTGTCTGTCTAACAGGATCTATGGGAAACCTGCAGAACTTACATCTGACACAAGCAGTGTATCTTTAAAAAGTGACGGGTCTAAAGGTCGCCTTATTTTCTTTAAAGGACAAAAATCATCTCCTGCAGAAAGGTGAGCTGTTAGTAACACTGACGCTAGGTTAGCCGTCGTCAGTTTGGCGTCTGACTTAAATTAACTGGAATAATAAGGTATTAAGGAATTCCTTTATTATATAATATATACACAAGGTGTGCATTTAAACTTTGCAGCTTATTGTAGGACTATCTATAGTCCTGCATAGTTTAAATGACTGTGGGTCACATCATAAGGATCACAACTCTCCTGGAGAAGAGCGAGCTGTTAGTAACACATTTTTTAGATCTTCTTTAATATTGTAGGCTAAGTGCAGCATAAATACTGTCATTCCCTAAATACCATGTAAATCCAAGTCATGCTTACTCATTGGTTGTACCTTGAACTAAAATTGGTTCACATTCTTAGGAATCTAGATTACAGAAAACAACAGCAGATTTTTGTGCAACAGTTCTGTTGCATGTTGAAGAATGTACATATCCATTCAGACACAATGAACTCAGGCACTGGACAGTTAATTAGTTTATTAGTCTATTGAAAGTATGGAATGTCCATTGATACTGATGCTGGTTGGTGATAAAAGAAATCATTCTGAATGAAAAACCCCCCACAACAAAACATTGACTGCATTAAATTTTGCACACATATGCTAAAGTCATTTGACAAACAAAATAGAAGGTGTCAGGTTGAATTTATGCAATGATTTTCCATGGAATAACCACATAACTGCTTATCAGGTGTACAATGTTGAAAAAACACCAAGCTGAGCAGCTGAGTATCAATGGGAGCAGCAAGAGTGGCACACTTTTACAACTACAAGGAGTCATATGTAGTCTAAACACTTCACTCTTGTTCAGATGTCACTTACTTTGTCTTTCTCCCGTGCTTGAACTAATATTCGTGAGTCCTCCACAGACTGGACCAGGAAAACTCAGAGGTTTCTAGTGGTCATCTTGTCCAGCAGCATCAAAAACAGCTGGACTCCGTATTTATGGTACGTACATACAGTATATAACAACCACTTTTACATCTATTATGTTCAGTCATCTCCATGTTGCTCATTGTAGACCAGTGGATTGACAGTGTGTTCAACACTGATCTGGTTTCATGATGTCAGCATTAGTTTGTCATTAATATAATAGTCATATAATATTTTGTTCCAGCTGTTAGAAGACAACATCATCACATTTGTGAAGAATGAACTGAAGAAGATACACCAGATTCTGAGTCCAGATAATTTAGAGCGGGAGGAAGATGATATGTTGGAGAATGACAATAAAAAGCAGAGGAGTAAAAGCAGAGAGGCATTTGTGACAATTGTGTTGCACTTTTTGAAGAGAGTGAAGCAGGAAGAGCTGGCTGACCGTCTGCAGAGCAGTAAGGGGATTTCTCAAAACATTTAGAATGCTGCATAAATTTAAAATTTAAAAATGTCTCAAGACTCACTGAATTGAATTTTTGGGATATTTCCTGAAAATCAAATTAATGTAATTTATTTATTTTTGTGTTTTCAGAAATGTTTGCTCCACTTTGTCAACGTAAACTTAAATCTACTCTGAACAAAAAGTTCCAGTGTGTGTTTGAGGGGATCGCTAAAGCAGGAAACCCAACCCTTCTGAATCAGATCTACACAGAGCTCTACATCACAGAGGGAGGGACTGCAGAGGTCAATGAAGAACATGAGGTCAGACAGATTGAAGCAACATCCAGGAAACCAGACAGACCAAAAACAACAATCAGTCTACACAACATCTTTAAAGCTTCACCTGGAACAGACAGACCAATCAGAACAGTGCTGACAAAAGGAGTGGCTGGGATTGGGAAAACTGTGTTAACACAGAAGTTCAGTCTGGACTGGGCTGAAGACAAAGCCAACCAGGACATCCAGTTCATATTTCCATTCACTTTCAAAGAGCTGAATGTGCTGAAAGAGGAAAAGTTCAGCTTGGTGGAACTTGTTCATCACTTCTTTACTGAAACCAAAGAAGCAGGAATCTGCAGCTTTGAAGACTTCCAGCTTTTGTTCATCTTTGATGGTCTGGATGAGTGTCGACTTCCTCTGGATTTTCACAACAATAAAATACTAATTGACTCCAGAAAATCCACCTCAGTGGATGTGCTTCTGACAAACCTCATTAAGGGGAAGCTACTTCCTTCCGCTCGCATCTGGATAACCACACGACCTGCAGCAGCTAAACAGATCCCTCCTGACTGTGTTGACATGGTGACAGAGGTCAGAGGGTTTACTGACCCACAGAAGGAGGAGTACTTCAGGAAGCGATTCAGAGACAAGAAACAGGCCTCCAAGATCATCTCACATATCAAGACATCACGAAGTCTCCACATCATGTGTCACATCCCAATCTTCTGCTGGATTAATGCTACAGTTCTGGAGGATGTGCTGAAAACAAAAGAACAGAGAGAGATGCCCCAAACCTTGACTGAGTTGTACATCCACTTCCTGGTGGTTCAGGCCAAAGTGAAGAAGGTCAAGTATGATGGAGGAGCTGAGACAGATCCACACTGGAGTCCAGAGAGCAGGAAGATGGTTGAGTCTCTGGGAAAACTGGCTTTTGAGCAGCTGCAGAAAGGAAACCTGATTTTCTATGAATCAGACCTGACAGAGTGTGGCATTGATGTCAGAGCAGCCTCAGTGTACTCAGGAGTGTTCACAGAGATCTTTAAAGAGGAGAGAGGACTGTACCAGGACAAGGTGTTCTGCTTCATCCATCTAAGCATTCAGGAGTTTCTGGCTGCTCTTCATGTCCATCTGACATTCTTCAACTTCTGTGTCAATCTGCTAGAAGGAGAAACCTCTGCATGGTCTAAAGCATTTCATAAACTGAAACTCCCAAACTGTGGTGGACAATTTCTCCACAAGAGTGCAGTGGACAAGGCCTTAGAGAGTCCAAATGGACACCTGGATTTGTTCCTTCGTTTCCTCTTGGGTCTTTCACTGCAGTCCAATCAAACCCTTCTACGAGGTCTACTGAAACAGACAGGAATTAGCTCAGAGACCAATCAACAGACACTCCAGTACATCAAGAAAAAGATCAGTGAGAATCTCTCAGCAGAGAAAAGCATCAATTTATTCCACTGTTTGAATGAACTACATGATCGTTCTCTAGTTGGGGAGATCCAACAGTCCCTGAGTTCGGGAAGTCTTTCCACAGAGAAACTGTCTCCTGCTCAGTGGTCAGCTCTGGTCTTCATCTTATTGACATCAGAAAAAGATCTGGATGTTCTTGATTTGAAGAAATATTCTTCTTCAGAAGATGCTCTTCTGAGGCTGCTGCCAGTGCTCAAAGCTTCTAAGAAAGCTCTGTATGTTGTCATAAAGTTTTCAGGACCAATTTACAAGGAAGATAAAGACTTTATTATCTGTTTTCTGTGTATTTTCTCTTAGGCTGAATAACTGTAACTTGACAGAGAGAAGCTGTGAAGCTCTTGCTCTGTCTCTCAAAGTAGAAGGCTGTGAGCTGAGAACTCTGGACCTGAGCAACAACAACCTGCAGGATTCAGGCGTAAATCTGTTGATAGCTGGAATGAAGAGTCCACACTGTAAAGTAGAGAAACTCAGGTCAGATACATTGTTTGTGGTTTAATGTGAGAGCTGTTTGTTAATTTGAACCTTCATTGAATATAAAAAATAACATATACTCCTGAATTTCTTAAAGCATTTAAAGTTTTCCAGATTCATATCGAGATTTACACATTTAGTTACTTGTTTGTGGAAAACTTTGGAATTGTCTAAATTAACAATTACTATTATCATTATTATTATTTTACAATTTGTTTATCTTCAATAACTATCAATAATCTTTTTTTAAGTTTTAGCAGGTGCAGGGATTATATTTTATATCTATCTATCTATCTAATCATGATTAAAAGTTTAAATCAGACATTTTAAAAATACTTTTCTTCTTCTAATTTACTGTCTCTTCAGACTGAGAGCTTGTAACCTTTCAGAGAGAAGCTGTGGTACTATGTCATCAGTTCTCAGTTTCCAGTTCTCTAGTCTGAGAGAGATGGACCTGAGCAACAACAACCTGAAGGATACTGGAGTAAAAGCTTTGTCAGGTGGACTAGGAAGTCCACACTGTAAACTGGAAACACTCAGGTCAGAAATCATCAATTGTTTAGTTGATAAACATTTTGAAATCTGGATTGCATAAGTAACTAACCCAAGCAGGGGTTAGTTACTTATGCAAGTTTGAGGTTTTTTTTAATGTCTCCATTTTTTTCTTCTTTAATTCTTGCCCACTAATAATTTGAAGATTTCTTCTTCATTTGATTTTTGAACCTTGAATTTTAATCTGGACTAAATGTTTCTTATCAAAAGTGAAAACATACAAAAGTACAGTTTAGTGAAATGTAATGTTCACTTTCCACTGAAATATTTCAACACAGATATCTTGATGCAGGCTCAGTCATCCAGGTATGTAAATCCTAAAAGGTTGATTCTGTTCATCTGGACATAGTGATAAACAGAATCAGCCTTTTGGGATTTCAACACAAACTAGAAATTAAATTGGTTCCAGTTCATATTATAACCAGAATTAATTATAATTTCAATGTTCGTCTAACTTTTAATTTATAGTATTTATCTCATTAAAATTCTAGTTTGTCCTGTACTTTTTTGTGCTAATTATCTGCTGTTCTCTAATAGTATCTGTAATGATTATTATGTGCAGGCTGTCGGGCTGTCTGATAACAGAAGAAGGTTGTACTTTTCTGGCCTCAGATCTGAAGTCTAATCCCTCCTGTCTCAGAGAGCTGGACGTGAGTTACAATCATCCAGGGGAGACGGGCATGAATCTGCTGAAGCAGCTGAGACTTGACACTCTCAGGTACAGAGAATGTCTCATAGCATGACACACATTTGAACACCGATGACTTATCAAAATAAAGATGTGAAGCGGGAGCTTTTATTTATTGTAATCAAAAAGTAAAGTTATGTGTTTAGTTTGTGGAGAGCAGATTGCTGTGTTAAAGGATCAGAATTTGAATTGCTGTTATGAGACTAGAGAGTATCTTCATTTCCAAAGCGTAACATGAAGACGATTTGTCATGGCCTGAGGCTTGTCACAGTAACGCGAACGGTACCTTTCCAAGTCCTGATGAAACACTCTGCATTCTTAATTGCAGCCTGTAGAAAGCCGTTTTGCTTGGCTTTTTATTTGCTTCACTGATTTCTATTGCAGCCCTAACCCTAACCTTAACCATAACCTTACATTTACAGATTCATTCCAACCCGTTCTCATGCCTCCTAATGCGAAACATACCGACGATTTGTGACATAGTGTCGGTATGTTACATGTTGGCATGAGAACGTGTTGGACTAAACCTGACTGAATGGGAATGGACATCTGAACCTTTGCTAGCAATGCTGCAAATGCAATAAAGATGTTTTTTAACCAGGCGTTACACATCCAGGGATGGAGCAGTCAAGATAAGATTTTTGATTTTCAACAAAATCACAAAAACAGAGTAAGCCATTCTCTGATGGGGAATTTAACACAGTGTTTAGTGGATTCTGCCATGCTAATATGCCCTGAGCTGATACTTATCTGTGTTCTGAGCCCTGCATGATGAGAGCAATTCCAAAACAAGTTAGAATGAAATGCACATGATTTCATTTCCCTTCACTTGCAGTTTACGGAAATGCTCCAATGATGTTCAGATTGAACAAATTGATATGCAGTCTGATTCAACTAGTATCACTGCTAGGATGGGGCGATCGTGGCTCAAGAGTTGGACGTTTGTCTTGTAATCGAAAGGTTGCCGGTTCGAGACCCGGCTCCGACCGTCTTGGTCGTTGTGTCCTTGGGCAAGACACTTCACCCGTTGCCTACTGGTGGTGGTCAGAGGGCCCAGTGGTGCCAGAGTCTGGCAGCCTCGCCTCTGTCAGTGCGCCCCAGGGCAGCTGTGGCTACAGTGTAGCTTGCCATCACCAATGGGTGAATGACTGAATGTAGTGTAAAGCGCTTTGGGGTCCTTAGGGACTAAGTAAAGCGCTATACAAATACAGGCCATTTACTGCTAGGATGGTATTTTTCTCTCAAAGAGGATCTTCCACATATAGGTAGACTTGCTCAGGTTCTCTATGGATCTACATTTATATGTCAACAAACAAACACAGGAATGAAATTTAACAAATCCAAGTACAGATTCTCTGTCAGTGATGATCACCTGTCTGCTGTCCTTCACATTTCCACCTCAGATATTGGACCTGACATTAATGGACTAAACAAAGAAACTAGATTTCTCTCATTGAACAAGAAAAAAGAACCAAAAAACTGAAGCAGTTAAACTAAAGACAAAATAACAATAACACTTTGTATAAAATAAAACTGTGAAATTTTGTATAAATATGAGTATTGATGAAATAGCTTTTAGTATGTTGTGACTGTACTTAGGGTGACTGTAGCACAGGCCAACTACTGATAAGAAGAGTAGGTGGTTTGATTCCTGGCTGCTCCAGTCTAGATGCTTCCTCTCTCTCTCTGTTGGACTGCACAGGTTTTTTTTGTACAGGTAGCTGTATGTTTTGGGCCTCTGCGCACCTGTGGAGGCATACAGGTGCATTGGTGAACCCCTTTTAACCTTAGCTTTTTAATTAGGAAGTCTCCTGTTAAAAGAAATGTTTTTTTAAACTACATAACTGTGTGATGTTTAAGTTAATGAATGATCATTTTGAAAACTGGAGATTACAGTGATGATCTAAATAATGGTAATTATGAATTCTGCTCTAATAAAACAGACTTACTAGAAGATGACAGCCACAGGATAAGACTTCAGAAGCATTTTCTTCAAGTGTATTTGTGAAAATGTTGGACTGTTCCTTTATCAGTGTCTAGCATTATGTGTATGAGAGCGATGTAATGTCCATGTGTGCATGCTGAAAGAGACTGTGCTGGTCTGACCCCCCTCCTCCTTTCAGGGTGGAGCCTGCTGGAGTCCAATGGCTGAAACCAGGAAGTTTGAGGAAGTGTAAGTGTGTTTTTAATGTGATTCATGAAAACAAAGCAGCACACATTCAACCATCTTCAAACTGTCACATCACTCATTCACATCTTTGATGTCAGAAGTCATCATCAAAGTGTCAATGAACAGATGATGGATCAATAACTGCAGCTGGATTGTGTTTGTTCTCTCCATCAGATTCCTGTCAACTCACAATCGACACGAACACAGTATACAGAAAACTCAAACTGTCTGACAACAACAGGAAGGTGAGACAAGCAAAAGAAGTCCAGCCGTATCCTGATCATCCAGACAGATTTGAACGGCCTCAGCTGCTGTGTAAAGATGGTCTGACTGGCTGTTGTTACTGGGAGGTCGAGTGGAAGGGAAAGGTTGAGATATCAGTGAGTTACAGAGGAATTACAAGGAGAAGAGACAATGATTGTTTGTTTGGATGGAATGATCAGTCCTGGAGTCTGAGCTGCTGTGATGATGGCCGCTACTCTGCCTGCCACAATAAGAAACAAACATCTATCTCCTCCTCCTCCTCTGTCTCTAACAGAGTAGCAGTGTATGTGGACTGTCCTGCTGGCACTCTGTCCTTCTACAGAGTCTCCTCTGACACTCTGATCCACCTCCACACCTTCAACACTACATTCACTGAACCTCTTTATCCTGGGTTTGGAGTCTGGTCCTCTGGTGCCTCAGTGACTCTGTGTGTAGTTTAGTATAAGTAGTGTCCTAACGGATAGTTTGGTCTGTACGTCTGTACGTATGTCTGTCGCTTTCACTTTGAAACATGTTTTCAGATTTATGGATTCAGCTGATGTTTTAAACTGTTCTAAATGAGTTTTTGTAAACTTCTTTCCTGGCTTTGGAAGTTTGTTGAGCAGTCAGGGTTCATCTTGATTTTTATTTTTCCTTTTGTTAGTGTGATGAAATCATAACTAGATTTTATCGTGTCTTCCCTCAAATTTCTCTGTCATCATAACTGGGAGAGGCTTAAATGGGAGGACGAGGTTCAAGTGAACCATGCAAGGAGGCACACTACCAAAATAAAAAGCAGCCAAAGTGTTGATGTTCAACAGAAGTGAACGTAAGTAAAGGTGCAATAATAATGTATTAAGTGATCAGCGCCCTCTAATGGCCAGAGAGAAGATCTGATCATCAGCACTGGTGAGCTCATGCCATTGTAAAGGATCCTTTGTCAGTCCATCTGGCCATAATTCACAAGGTTCTCTACTCCTGCCAAAGTATCAGTCATATTTTATTGAAACTTGCACACCTTGATGACCTAACATACACATATTATATTAACCATCATCTTTATCATTGCATTAATTATCATTTCATCCAAGCATTTATTGAAGCTGTTGGCATTATGTTATAATTTGTTATAAACATGTTAATATGTGATTACAATATGTATATGTCATTTTGTTTAATTATTGATACTGAAACAGGTCTGATCAGGTTGGTACAGTTACTGGGTTAGGATAGTTGCAAAGTAGTCAATCATTTTAAATAAACCCTTGAATCTCTCCCTTGCTTATTATGTTCCGCCATCTAATTTCTTACCACAGTAATTTCACCTTCCTCCATCTCTTCCTCACTCTGTTGCTGGGACTGCTGTCCCTCCTTCTGTACTTCTGCACAGCTACTGCTAGGAACAGCAGCCTCCTGCGACTGTAAGGCCTGATGATTAGTTGCTGGTACTACTTTTGACGGTGCAGCAGCAGCAGCATCACAACAGCCCTGACAACTAACATGTCGGTTAATCTGACACATTTTATTGCAGTTAATTAAATTTTCTTTCTTTTTATTAAATGCTGTTCTATAAGGTGCACAAGCACACAGCAAAGGTAGAGGAGGGCCCAATTTTTTAAGAGATTTGATTGGCTAATCCAGTGTCACTAATGAAAAGGCTGGAAATTTAAAATATGTTTAAATTTTTCTAAATGAGATTGTTGGGAAAATACTGTCACAGTCACAGCCGTGAAAGCATTTAATTCAACCTGAGTCAAAATAAATACAGTATCACAAAGTAAAACTGCTGAGAAAGTGCTCTTTTAAATGGCAAACAGGTATGAATGATTATTTCTCTGTGTGTTACCCTGTGGTAGAATGTGTTCGGGTGTACACCCAGGATCATATTATGACTTTAAGATATCACTGTGTCAGTATGGTTAACAGCAGTCATCTGTACAATTATCAAAGGTTGATTTAAAAACACTTCATGTCATCTACGTTCATTAAACTGACTCCACGCAGTTCATCTTCTCACTGGCAGAGGGACATAACTCACCATCTCACCAGAGTTAAAAGAGAAATTGGTGACATTAGTGCTGCACATACTGATCTGATTAATATAGAACTTCATGTTTCTTTGATTATATCAATTTTTAAAACAAACTTAAAAAAAACAAAAAAGGAACATGTGAGGCTGAATGTCATTCATATTTATACATTGGGTGTACAGTAATTGGATGTACTGTAAAACAGTCATATAGCACCGTCCACAATGTAGTTTTCATTATTTGGGAACAAATCAAAGCAAATACCTAAATGTAACCTCACTGTGAAATTTTACTCCTACTGAGACCTTCCCTTCTGAGCAGCTTCCAAAAATGACTCAGTAAGTAAGAGCATGTGGATAGACTGGAAGAAAGGTTGGGGGGAAACTATCATATGACCTGTCCATTTAGACTGAAACTGATGTGAGTAGTTTAGATGCAGGGTGCTGTGCTGCATGACACTGACAGTCACTTTTACACAGTGAAGTGTGACACAAGCAGACTGACACTCTGGGTTATTTCAGTAAGTCTACAAACATACATCAGTGTGACTATGAAACCACAAAGCATCACATCTGAGGTTTAGGGAAAAAGCTCCCACTTTTCAACAAAGAGAAAACATGGATCCGTTATTGATACTATATCTGACCTGCTGAAGGTTTTCTTTATCACACTCTCATTTTCTTCTCTGACTCCTTGTCATGTGAGCCTGAAACAGTCTGTTATTCCTTCCAGCTCTCCTCTCTCCTATTGTGTCCCTTTTGTCTTACTTCTCTCTATCACCTTTTCTATCCCTTTGAAAAAGTGAGGCTCCATAAATGTTAAAGAGGTGAGTATTATTTCTTAGTTGCAGTGAATAGATAGAAGAAACTGTAGAAAACTAAACAGGAGAAAGAAGAAGAGAAATAACAATTTAACATAAACCAGTGACACACTCCGGGGCCTGATCAACCCTGGCAGGGCCTCCTTGGATGAGGGTGTCTAGTGATAATGGCCGAAACACCTGATGAATCCAAGGTCCACTACTGATGATGTGTCCCAAATCTTAATATGATAATCTAGATCAGATCTCTAATCCCTAAACCTAACCAAGGAAAAAAATGGCAGACTAGCTTGCGTAAAAGACAGAAAGTTGAGGCACAATGATGTGTGCTGCTGGCAAAGTTTCTGGGCTGCTTTCCTCATAAAGGCCATCCTTCAAGATTTTTTTTTCCATTTAAAGCAATGCATTATCAGGGGTTGTAACATCTAGTCCTTTTACTGAATCATTTCCTCGTTCATATAGCTGTTGTCAAATCTCATATCAGAGCACATTAATCTACAGTTGATTACAAACACTGAAATCCAACTTATAGATTAGCTTGCTTCCTGCAGACTCTTTATAAAATGAGTGCTATTATCTTCCATCTATCATCAGTGTAAAGGCAGTGATCTGTGGACACACTGGATTCAAAACTCTTGTTCAGTGATACTTTAACATGCAGACTAGAGGAGGATCCAAGGACTGAACGCCAACCACAGCAGCCTCATGTTCCACAATCGTCTTTGACTCATGCGTCTGCTGACATGTTTGAAAATATTATTCAGACGTGTTGAATTGGCCGAAAACAATGAATTGAATCTCACACTCAAAATGACAAAGTGTCAGAAAATTTATCTGCACACATTTCATTCTGAGAGCTGAGTGTAAAAGCGAAGCTCTCAATTTACTGGTCGATCTACACCCCTACCCTCACCTATGGTCACGAGCTGTGGGTAGTGACCGAAAGAACGACATCGCGAATACAAGCGGCGGAAATGGGCTTCCTCCGAAAGGTAGCTGGCCTCTCCCTTAGAGATAGGGTGAGAAGTTCAGCCATCTCGGAGGGGCTCAGAGTAGAGCCGCTGCTCCTCCACATCAAAAGGAGCCAGTTGAGGTGGTTCGGGCATCTGACAAGGATGCCTCCTGGGCGCCTCCTGGGCGACGTTTTCCGGGTATGTCCCACTGGGAGGAGGCCCCGGGGCAGACCCAGGACACGCTGGAGAGATTATATCTCTCGGCTGGCCTGGGAACGCCTTGGTGTTCCCCCGGATAAGCTGGAGGAGATGGCTGGGGAGAGGGAGGTCTGGGCTTCTCTGCTTGGGCTGCTGCCCCTGCAACCCGGCCCTGAATAAGTGGAAGAAAATGAATGGATGGATGGATGGATGGATGGATGGATGGATGGATGGATGGACATTTCATTCTTAAAATTTGATTAAGGAAACAGCTCAAATTAAACTAAAGGATTTCTTTAATATGCAGTGACACCAGTGTGAATTCAAAGTGTCAGATTACAATATAAACAGATCTTTTGGAGGTTAAGTTGATTAACAGGAAAGTTGTGGTTTTTTTTTAATTTTATCTATTTATTTTTACATAATAAAACTGCTATAACACATTAATGGATAATCAGAAATGGATCAGTTCAGTTTATGGACAAGTCCCATGTCAGCTCCTCTCTGGGTATTTCCTTCCTTCTTAGAGTTTCACTTCATTTTCCTGAACCTGGGATCACATGATTGTCTCAGTCTGAAGCTCTGTAACACGGCAAGGACTCTTTAATTTTTTCTCTGCAGAAACAGCAAAAATTTGCCTTATAGTTCAAGCTAACTGGGAAACATCTGGAATTGGGAAGACGTGACAAAGGAAGCTGACCAACGATCTGTCTGACATCTTGTGCGTGAGTATGAACAGAAGCTCAGAATATGAAATCCTATTGTTGTCAAAATGTTCGAGGTATTTTCTAATTTATTTTGAAACAGTTACTAAAATGTTGATATCCTGTAACTTAAAGTGCAGAACATTTCTCCTGAATGTTTCTAGTGCTGTCTTGAAGTACTTTGTGCGTTTCAGGAAGTACTGAAAAGCGCAATCTCAGATAATGCATTCAGTATTTATGTTTGAATGTTTAAACGTTCTTTAATGTCAAGTTCTTCCCCACTTTTAACTCTGCTGATCCTGTTTGGATTGTGGATCAACTGAAATGTTAGAAAATGTTGTTCAGATGTGTTGAACTGACTGAATGTTAATGGACTGAAGCTTCCAGTCAGAGTGAATCAGTGTGTGTCAGTGAATGCATCGTGTGTGCTTCATGGCTCCATCTAGTGGACTGATAGTAGAAGTAGAGCAGCTGATGGCAGCTTCCTCTGCCTCACGCTGCTGTCTGACTGCATTCAGCTGACACTGAGAGGAAGCAGAAAAGAAGCAGCTGATATTTGGACAGCACACATGATGGAAAGGAGGATTTCAGTTGATGTGCACATGAATGATTTGTGTTTCCTCTGCAGGTGAAGGTGGAAAGTGTGTGTGAGCTGATGTGGATGTGAATTCAGCAGCATGGATCAGTGTGAGGACAGAGAGGAGGGAGTCCCTCCCTCTAAAACCACTCTGTGTGGGGAACATGAGAGCCAGACCAAAGCTCAGAGGTGAGATGAACATCTCTAACTGTCCATGACTCTTCTCCATGTCACAGCTCAGCACTCACATCACTGCTCCATCATTATTCACAGGAACCAACCTGGACCTGAACCCAGCTGTGTGTCCTTAAAGAGTGACTGGTCAAAAGCGAATATTTTAGATTTTCAAAAAACAACATTATATAATGTAAAGTAAGTGCCTCTCATTATTTAGATTGCGCTGAAAAATATCCCAGGGGGACAATTAAGTTAAATTAAACTATAATTAATTAACTGAAAAAATTGTTAACTTGTTTTTTCAAACTTTCGTTTTTCTCTTTTTCTGTTGGGCTCCATTGCAGACCAGATTTTTCTGGACCTGAACCCAGCCTTGTGTCCTTGAAGAGTGACTCATCAATGTATATCCCTGTAGGTTTTAAGGAAGCACACCATTCGGTTGCAGAAAGGTAATCTGTATCTAAATGTTGGAAGTGACTTTATATAAACAGTTTGACTGAATAAAGTCTCTGACATGTTTAATGTCAGGTCAGATCTGTTTCACACACATTTCTATATTCATGTTTAAAGTGGTGTGTGTTGGAGTTTATTTCAAAAACACAATAGTTAAAGTGTAAGGTGTAGTATCAGGTAAATTATAAGAGGTAGGAACAACATTAAGCTACTCACGCAGAGGAGAACGGCTGCTGCTGCCATCATCATCCGTCATCATTTCTGCTACGCTGACAGGGCTAGGGGCCAGGACTGTACTCTTCGGATTTTTGGGGGATGTTGCTAACTCCGGGTCTGATAACAGGCACCACACCCGCAGTAGATGTGCACGGTGTGAGGTCTCGCAGCAAGCTATCAAACAAGGCGCATTTCTCGGCTTTAAAAAAAAACAACAACAAAAAAAACGCTATGCATCGCCAGGCGTTTCATCAGATTCGAGGAGTTACCTCCTTTGCACAGTATCAGCTTAAAGCACTTGTTGCAGGCTGCTGAGTTTGCATCTTTTGCTGTGAAGTACAGCCAGACTTTGACCGCGTCGCCTTGGGCATTTTTAATCTGTAGCTCTGCTCTAAAAGAACAGCCGTACCTGGGCCCGCCTACTATCCTCGGAACCGTAAAATGCAAATCCAAAGTGTATGACATCTCAGTAAAAAAAAACGCACCGAAATGTGCACTGCTTTTCGGTCTGGTTACTACCGTTTATGTCAGAACCGGTGCCATCATGGCACCGGACACCGGTACCCATCCCTAGTCAGAAGAAAACTGGAAATGTTAGATGGGCATAAGTGAATGTTTTCGCCTTCGGGGCCAGGTTAGACATCAGCCGAGGAGGAGCTGCGCGAAAAGAGATGTGACGACATGAGTCAGTTTCAAGTCACCCCACCGGAGAAGTTCACTTTTAGGTCCGATGACTGGACAAAATGGATAAAGCGTTTGCACCTGACTCCTGAGGAGGCGAGCGATTATGGTTCGGATAAAGTTGGATGCTCACTTTGTACTTTTAGGTGCATTTACCCCCACTCTCTGGACTGGAGTGTTGGTCGGAGCGGTTTTTCCACCTACAGCCTCGGATACACACCTGTCGATCTTAAAAAGCTAAACACTGCCCTATAAACTTATCACACTCCAACACTACATGCTCAAATGTCTCCTCTAGTCCACAGAATTCACTATTCCCTGTGTCATCTTTACCCATCTTTTTAAGTGTGCTATTCAAGCCTGTGTGACCAAATCTTACTCTCGAGATTATATCCTCTTCTCTTCTATAACTTCTTCTACACTGCCCAACTATTTTCTGTGTGCTATAATAATATCTGCCTTTCCCTTCTCTGTCCCATTGTGCCTGCCACTGCTCCTTTAACTTTACCTTGATTATACTTTTCACCTTGCTTTTACTGTATTTTATGGTCATACCTACATGACTTCTTGCTGCACCTTTTGCAAACTTATTGGCCTGTTCATTGCCATCAACACCGATATGCGCAGGAATCCATAAGAAATCCACTTCTATCCCTCTGCGTTTAATTCTATACAATAAATGAAGTATATCAAAAACAATATCTTGCCTAGAGTCCGAAGACATATTACCTATACTCACTAACACGCTGCTAGAGTCCGAACAAACCAAATACCTCCCTAGTGGTGCCTCCTCCACCCAGTTCAAATCCATTAAAATGTTTAAAGGCCTTTGGGGGTTTAAAGGTTTAAATACGTAAGAGAAGATGAGGCCATATGAGACACCTCGGAGAAACATACAGCTGAACCAAATCTGAAAGAAGACACAGATTACCAAAATAAAACAGGAAGTAACAGAATACAAAACACAGAAATGCAGACTTTACATAGAGAACACAGACAATGAAAACTAAAATAAAACAAACAATATAAATAAGCTAAGATAATGAATTGACCCAGATAACTTTAACCACTTTAAACATGACCCGAGGAAATAAAAAACAACAACAAGGAAACATTTCAAAAAAATGTAAAAAACTTAAAAATACCACAAACTCACCAAGATAAATTCAGATTTATCTCGGGTGACTGGAAAATGTTTGACAGTAATAGCTAAAATTTAATAAAAGTTATGTGTTAAAAATATACGTTAGAAAGAAATATGCCTCTTCAAGACACGTATATAAGTAACATATATCTTTGTATTTAGAAGAAATGGTTCTGTAATTGACTACTAATATAGATGTTTTCTGAGAACTAGAAGGTGACCTGTGAAACCAGTTATAGAAATAGATAGACTGCCTTGCTCTAGGGCATTTTAGCTGAAACTAATGGAAAGCTGTTGTGATAAAACCAAACTTAGCTAACATTTTCAAACAGCTGCAGGCTGAGCTGCTGATTATCAATGGGATTATCAGGACTAGTAAAAATTTACGACTAAAGGGAATCATCTGATTCACTGCTCACATTCAGACCTCACTTCATGAGCCTTTAGCTTGTGTTTGACTCTGTATGAACAGACCTGATGTAAACTAATTCTTCATGATTCCTCCACAGAGTGGACCAGGAAAGCTCAGAGGTTGCCAGAGATCAGTCTGACCGGCAGGATCATGCACATCTGGACTCCATATTTAGGGTCTGTACAGGGTGTGAGGGTTACTCAGACCATGGCTGAGATTGGTGGGTGGATGGGATGTGGGGATGTGTCTGAAGGTTCTCAGTCATCCAGGTCATCGTAGTCTAAGGAGCTTGGAAAGAAAAGTGTCTGGACTTCTTTAAGTTGCTTGAAGACGTTTCACCTCTCATCCGAGAAGCTTTTTCAGTTCTAGGGTCAAATGGTCGAGAGTCCCAGATTTAAGCCCTGTGTGCTTGATGCATAAAGTTAAAAGATTTAACGTTTTAAAAAGAGACGTTTCCATTTGATTACATTTTGTATGATGAATTATGCAGAAAAAGTAGAATTGGGCTGAAAGATCTATTGCTTTATCACCTATTCAGGTTGTAAATTGTGTTTTTAAAAAGTAACTAAGTAACTAAGTAATTAATTAGTTTTGAAAATAAGTAATCAGTAAAGTAACGGGATTACTTTTGGGGGGAGGTAATCAGTAACGGATTACTTTTTTCAAGTAACTTGACCAACACTGTGCATGACACACGGGATGAGACGCAGCAAGCCATGCAGACCACCAACTTACACAGTAACGCAGACAAACCCACACTGAGCACAGACCGACACCCACTATATCAGGGGTCGGCAACCTTTCTGATGATGAGTGCCATCTAAAATTTCCTCAGAAGTCAGTGTGCCATATGATTGTATTAGCAATAAATTTAATAATGCTCTATATTAACAGTTACATACTATATAAAACAACTTTATACAATTATATTTGTTTGCAGATGTTGGCAGCTATCAGCGAATAGTTATCAGCTATTTTGAAACAAAAAAGAGACACTTTTTATCCATAACAGCAAATGGACTGTATAACAGAAAATGCAAATGCTATTTATGGTCTCCTCACAACAATGATAAGAAAAATAAACTGGGCCAATATGGCAGGTTTGTTAATACAGAGATAGACATGTTAATGTGATCTCTGGTCTCCCACTCAGAGACACAGGTCTCCAAGTGTCCAGCATTCAGACGGCTACCTGAGGACACTCTTCATGTGAGAGAAAATTTGCTCACACAGATATGTAGAGCCAAATACTGTCAATAATCCCTCTGCAATGCTCTGAAGACGATTAAACTTGTCAAGTAGTGATGCCCAGCAGGTGAAAATGCAAGCTCCGTGAACACGCACATCTATGGATTCCAGCTGCGTTCGTAGTTCTGCAAACTTTGACCCCCCCCAGAGTCGAGCTTTTCAGTTCAATCAGCTGCATTTTGATGTTGCATTAACTCAGCCAGTTAACTGGACTGGGACACAAAATCGGCCCGGTCATTTTGACTAGATACCGGCCCACCAGGTATCATAGGAAAAGCCATAAAGCCTTTGAATGAAAACAAACGCTGTTGTGACAGTGATGTACACTGTCTTGTTGGTATATGTACGATTTCTATACATTTTACGTCAGATAAAAACTTTGGTTGTAAGATTCAGATAATTATTTAATAAAAGCTAGACATTTTAAATGAGAATAAGAAAGAAAAGTATTTCTTTGTGCCCCCCTTTCCCTGTTAATGCCCTACCTGGCTCCCTGGCAACACTTTGCTAGATCCGCCCCTGCACAGTTACCAGCTGTCAGCTACGTAGAAAAGGATCCTGGTGTTATTTGTCTCTCAGAAACAGTTCATAACTTCCCTTCAACTCATTCATGTCACCTAAAAGGTAAACCTGTTTCTACATCACCTGTTCAGCTCTGATGATTCAGTAAGGACATCTCCTGGTTTCATCTTCATGTTTCCCTCTCACCACATATCCAAACCGATATCATGACCAGCAGCTTTTACAGCTGTGGCTCCAACAAACATCAGCTGATACTAGAAATTAATATTAAATAAATTCTAACAACAGCTGATCAAGGTTAAACGTGCTGCTGTTGTTTAGCGCGACATCCGCTGGTTTCCTCTTTCTGGCGCAAAGTGGGCGATAAACAAACAAGAGAGAAAAGCCGATCAGCTGATCATTTATCATGATTGAAGTAGCAACAGGCAGAGGGGGAGAGAATATGAGAGGAGAAGAGGCAGCTGACAGCGTAAACACACAGAAAAACTCCAACTTTGTGTCTTTTTTTTCATTCTAGCTGAAGTCCGGGACAAACTGTGTTCCTTTTCAGCTCAATACGAAACGTGTAATATTTTCTCTGAATACGGGACATTCCGCTTTTTACGGGACGATTGGCAACTCTACTAACTAACCTTATGAATAAAATAAAGTTCACTATCAGTAACATCACAGCACCCGCCCAGCTGTATAGAAACTCCGTCATGCTAGCTAGTAGCAGTACGAGTTATTGTAACTGACTCTAAGAAGTCAGCACAACGAAAATAAACTCCACCTAAACTTGGTTTATATCTGACCCAGATAGACTGCAGGTCATAACTTCTTACCTGAAGTTCAGTTCACCTGATACTCGGACCAGCGGCCGCTTCGGGTCTCTCCTCCTCCTGCCTCCCCTTTCCCTCATCCACCTGCTGCCCTCTGTGGAAGCTCCGCCATAGACACCACCAAACAACTGAGTTATTTTTACACATCGGCCAGCATCTGGCCAATCCACCACCTCTCATTGTTTATACTATTGATGGGTCCAGCAACACTGACGCACCGGCGCATGTATCAAGCTCACCTAGCGATGCCTGTATCGGTGCGTGCATCGCTTTAAGAAAAAGTCACGTGATCAATACAGCTGCTGTATCGCTCATTACCAACGCGCCAAGCTGTGTTTAAAAGGTACCGCATCCGCATCTGTCAACGGAACGAGTCGCCACCAAACCCCCCCACAAATTGACTCTCGCAAAGATAAATAAAAATACACATCTCTCCATAACAAAATGTAGCCCGAAAGAAAAAGAAATGTTTCTGCTGTGTGGGATCATTTTGATCTTTTAACTGCAAATAGTTTGTCTGTCTTTGTTTCAGTGTAATCTATCAGAATAGGAAAAACAGCAATGTGACTTGCAGTGTAAATTATTTATTTCATTTTATGCAGGGTAAATGTCACATCTGTTCTGCGGAGCTTTCTTACAAACAAAAGCACCTCCTCAGTGTTACAGAGGCATTACAGAGCCAAACATGAAAAGGAGGAGACAAACACACTGAGAATGAACACAGGTCGGCCTATATGGACACTGAACAGCTTTATCAACACTTTTTTTTAAATTAATATGCGTTTTATTATTTTGAAATCAAGCATCTAGGAAGACTGTTCTGGACCAGGCAGTCCTGAAGTTTATTATAAAGGACTGCCAACCCCTTAGTATTGTGGAGAGTGTCGGAGAGAAACATTCCAAGATCAGAGAATCCTTTAAGGTACTGGGGGATGAGGAAGACATCTTATCAGAACCTTTTCCACCTGACTTTACAGTTTGTGTACCCCAGCTTCATCTGTGCCTGATAGACTGAATGCAAAAACATTGGATAAACTTATTTTTCTGAATAGAAATTTATAATAAACTCTGAATCAATTACATTTAAATGGGTAATATTATATTCACAATACTTTCATTTTAATTTTTACTTTATGTCATTCACAATATATTTTAAAGATGTCTACAATATTTTCAATGTAAAACATAAAATGATTCCATGGAAAGTACAATACCTTACAGTGTATACACGTATGACTATGTCATTGAATCAGTGTCTGTTGTGAGTCTCAAGTAAGTTCCCTGCAATGATATTTAAGGTCCAGCAGGTGTCAGTATGGAGCAAAACAGCAACACTGTGTCGACACAGTATCGATACAGTTTGGGGAATGTGCTGAAACGCTTCACGAGGCCTCATCTACCCATCACTAGTTTATACCCTTATTAAATTTAAAAAAAAAAAAATCATCGGCCCATAAAAACAAAAAAATCACCATGGCCAGTCCAGCTATGGCCTTGCCATCAGTTAACCCTTCAAGTGCAAACTGTGGCACACGTGCCCAGGGTTGCCGACCCCTGCACTATATATACACACAGAAAGTAATTAGGAAATGACACACAGGAGGGAAGCACAGCTGATCCTAATTCACATGATGACAGGGAAATGGAAGCTGAACACAGTGATATCACATGTGGATCTACAAAATAAAACAGCAAGTTCTCAGACAGTTTAACAGAATACAAAATCAGAATGAAACTAGAACATGAGAAAATAATAATAATAATAATAATAATAATAATAATCACAAAACGCTGGGTCCCTGACCCAGGACCATGACAATTAGTACTTCACTGGTGTGACTTCTGAAAGTCACAGCATTTTTCAACAGCAAAGGAAAGGAAATGGAAATATTTGGGGGAATTTTAACTTGTTGATTTTTAAAAATATTACTTAAGAGATTTCCTGTTACTAGGATGTGAGGTCAAATTATAAGTAAGAGTAGTGATCATGAAGGGAAATTCTGATTGCATTTTATATGTGGTACAGTTTAAATTTTAGTTTTAGTTAGCAACCTGTTGTCTTAGAATGGAGTAGTATATAATGAACCCAACACCCCATTATTTAAGCATTATTCTTAGTTTGAGAGACACCAAAATATGATATTTGTATTGGAAACATTCTGGCTGAAGTCCAGTGTATCCAGCATGGATCTGATGTTTCACTTCATGACTTCACACTGATTGAATCATTCATATTGTATTCTATTCCAGCTGCTGGAGGAAAACATTGTTAATTTTGTAAAGAATGAGCTGAAGAAGATTCAGAAGATTCTGGGTCCAGATTACCCAGAATGCTTAGAGAGTCATGGGGAGGATGAAGACTTGTTGAAGGCTGAGAATGAAAAGCAGATGAACAGCAGCAGAGAAGCATTTGTGAAGCTCACTCTGCACTTCCTGAGGATGATGAAGCAAGCGGAGCTGGCTGATCGTCTGGAGAGCAGTAAGACGGTTACTCTAAATATTTAAAATGGTAGTAGAATAACATTACATTTGCGATCTGATATTATATATCTACCTCTGAAAGCAGAACTTGTTGATGTTTTTATTGTAAGGCTAAATCCTCTGTGTGTTCTTTAAGAAATTCCCAGCATATGCCGGAATAAACTTAAATGTGCTTTAAAGAAGAAGTTCCAGTGTGTGTTTGAGGGGATCGCTAAAGCAGGAAACCCAACCCTTCTGAATCAGATCTACACAGAGCTCTACATCACAGAGGGAGGGACTGCAGAGGTCAATGATGAACATGAGGTCAGACAGATTGAAACAGCATTCAGGAAACCAGACAGACCAGAAACAACAATCAGACAAGAAGACATCTTTAATGGCTCATCTGGAAGAGATGAACCAATCAGAACAGTGTTGACAAAAGGAGTGGCTGGCATTGGGAAAACAGTCTTAACACAAAAGTTTACTCTGGACTGGGCTGAAGGCAAAGCCAACCAGAACATCCAGTTCATATTTCCATTCACTTTCAGAGAGCTGAATGTGCTGAAAGAGAAAAAGTTCAGCTTGGTGGAACTTGTTCATCACTTCTTTACTGAAACCAAAGAAGCAGGAATCTGCAGCTTTGAAGACTTCCAGGTTATGTTCATCTTTGATGGTCTGGATGAGTGTCGACTTCCTCTGGACTTCCACAAAACTAGAGTCCTAACTGATCATAGAAAGTCCACCTCAGTGGATGTGCTGTTAATAAACCTCATCAGGGGGAAACTGCTTCCTTCTTCTCGCCTCTGGATAACCACACGACCTGCAGCAGCCAATCAGATCCCTCCTGAGTGTATTGACATGGTGACAGAGGTCAGAGGCTTCAGTGACCCACAGAAGGAGAAGTACTTCAGGAAGAGATTCAGTGATAAGAAACTAGCTAGCAAAATAATCTCCCACATCGAGACATCAAGAAGTCTCCACATCATGTGCCACATCCCAGTCTTCTGCTGGATCACTGCTACAGTTCTGGAGGATGTTCTAAAAACCACAGAGGGAGGAGAGCTGCCCAAGACCCTGACTGACTTGTACATCCACTTCCTGGTGGTTCAGGCCAAAGTGAAGAAGGTCAAATATGACGAAGGAGCTGAAACAGATCCACACTGGAGTCCAGAGAGCAGGGAGATGATTGAGTCTCTGGGAAAACTGGCTATTGAGCAGCTGCAGAAAGGAAACCTGATCTTCTATGAATCAGACCTGACAGACTGTGGCATCGATATCACAGCAGCCTCAGTGTACTCAGGAGTGTTCACACAGATCTTTAAAGAGGAGAGAGGACTGTACCAGGACAAGGTGTTCTGCTTTGTCCATCTGAGTGTTCAGGAGTTTCTGGCTGCTCTTCATGTCCATCTGACCTTCATCAATTCTGGAGTCAATCTGCTGGAAGAACATCAAAAAAACACCCAGACAGAGAATCACTTCTATCAGTGCGCTGTGAACAAGGCCTTGCAAAGCACAAAAGGACACCTGGATTTATTTCTGCGTTTCCTCCTGGGTCTTTCAGTGCAGACAAATCAGAATCTCCTACAAGGTCTCCTGAAACAGATAAGAATTAGTCCCCAGACAAATCAGGAAACAATTAATTACATCAAGAAGAAGCTCAGTGAGAATCTGTCCGCAGAGCAAACGATTAACCTTTTCCACTGTTTACATGAACTGAATGATCGTTCTCTAGTGGAGGAGATCCAAAGGTCCCTGAATTCAGGAAGTCTCTCTACAAATGAATTGTCTCCTGCTCAGTGGTCAGCTCTGGTTTTTATCCTACTGTCCTCTGATGACCTGGATGTGTTTGACCTGAAGAAATACTCTGCTTCAGAAGACGCTCTTCTGAGGCTGCTGCCTGTGGTCAAAGCTTCTGAAAAAGCTCTGTAAGTTTTAAACTCTTTTGCTTTAAAGACACTGCTATATTTTCACTAGAAAAGAAAAAACCAAATATCTTAAGATTCTTTTGATGTCTCACCAGACTTGATGGCTGCAACCTCTCAGAGAGAAGCTGTGAAGCTCTTTACTCAGTACTCAGCTCCCAGTCCTCTAGTCTGAGAGAGCTGGACCTGAGCAACAATGACTTGAAGGATTCAGGAGTGAAAGTGCTGTGCCGAGGACTGGAATCTCCACACTGTGAACTGGAAACACTCAGGTCAGGGGTTCTAAAATGTTTTAATTATGGTGATTTCAAATCTGGTTTGCATTGAGTCAGACTATGAGGGAATGTGTCTGCTGGAATTTGAAAGTATCTATTATTATTACTTTTGTAAAGTGGAACCTTTAGTGTTTTATTATTATTATTATTATTTAATTTTTATTTTTATTTTTTAAATTTTATTTTCACTACTTTGTTTTGGATTTAAATATTTCAAAGATTAGATGTTTTGTGGGCAAATTCGCTCCAAATGTTTATAATTCCTTGGATTGAATAATGATTTAAATAATCTTGTAAATTAACTTAATGTCTTCATCTGGTCAACATTTTAGTCTTTGCATAAATGTATTTATGACCAAATGCCTGTAAACTAATAACACTCCCACTAGCGTTAGTTCTACTTTATGTAGGTTTTGCTAGCTGTAGACTTTAGTTTTTAAGTGCTAAATGTTACTTCATTTAAAAAAAAAAAAAAGATAGTCAACTGCACCACACTTCTCTATGAGTATGTCATGTATCTGCAGCCTGTCAGGATGTATGATCACAGAAGAAGGTTGCTCTTTGCTGACAAAAGCTCTGAGCTCCACTTCCTCACGTCTTAAAGAGCTGAACCTGAGCTACAATCATCCTGGAGATGCAGGAGTGACTCTGCTTGAGCAACTGAGACTGAAACCTCTCAGGTATGGAGAGACTTGTTTGTAGCCAAAGATGATGTCTAACAGAGGAGAACTTTTTTTCTTTGCTCTTAGTATACCTAGTAGAGTAGACAACAGAGTCTACTGACAGTAGCAACATGACACAGAAAATAAAAACATGTACAGAATACTTGCACACTGGCACATTAATATGTTTGAATGACTTTACAAGATACTGATACAAGTGAAGGGAGCTCTCCCCCAAGTCTTTCACGTTTCTCTCATTTATATGACAGTAATCATACAAAAAATATATTCATTTATTTATATATATATATATTTAAACTCCTTTAATTATACTTTAAGTGTTTAAGTAATTGGTTAGTCTGTATTGCTCTTTACAATCCGTATTGCTCTCTTTCCTTTGTTTTGCTTAACTCCTGTTTCTCCGTTTGGTGTTTCCTTTCTTTCTCCACAGTCACTCTTGTTCCCATGTCTGTTTCTCCCAGTGTCATACCTTTGTGTCTTAGTGTTTGTGTTCATAGTTATCATACTTCCTGTTTTATTTTGACTGTTTAGTTTTGGTTCACCTGCTCTGTCATTCCAGCTGTGTTCTCCCCTGTTTTCCATCCGCTATCCTCTCTGTACTTATGTCCTCTGTCTTCCTCTGCTTGGTGTCACGTTGGCCTCATTGCTCTGTGTTTCAATGTCCTCCTTGTTTCCCTCTTTTGATTGTATCTCCTAAACTCAGAAAAAAGAGCACTATTGAACACTAACTTTATTTTGGCAGATATTAGAAAGCCAAAGTTCATTACACGCAGTGAGAAAAAGTAAATGTGGAAAATATTATAGGAGGGAGTTTTCTTCTAACATGTGGTACTAATAAATGGCACATGTGGATTATTCCATCCTGACCGAAGCACCTCCCTAAAAGTAATGAGTTGGGGAACTAACGGGTCATACAAATTTATCTTTACATGAAATGCTCTTCAATACACATATGGATTAAAGTGTATATCTGAAAATCTTGGCTGTTCCTTTATCAGTGTCTAACAGTATGAGAGCGATGTAATGTCCATGTGTGCATGCTGAAAGAGACTGTGCTGGTCTGACCCCCCTCCTCATTTCAGGGTCATTCTGGACACTGCTGGAGTCCAATGGTTGAGACCAGGTCTAAGGAAGTGTAAGTGTGTTTTTAATGTGATTCATGAAAACAAAGCAGCACACATTCAACCATCTTCAAACTGTCACATCCCCCATTCACATCTCTGATGTCAGGAGTCATCATCAAAATGTCAATCAATGAACAGATGATGGATCAATAACTGCAGCTGGATTGTGTTTGTTCTCTCCATCAGATTCCTGTCAACTCACAATCGACACAAACACAGTACACACAAATCTCAAACTGTCTGACAACAACAGGAAGGTGACACATGTGGAGGAGGATCAGTCATATCCTGATCATCCAGACAGATTTGATGGTGAATGTCAGCTTCTATGTAAAGATGGTCTCACCAGTTGCTGTTATTGGGAGGTTGAGTGGAAAGGAGAGGTTTATATATCGGTGAGTTACAGAAGAATTTCAAAAAAAGGAGACAGTAAGGTCTTTGTCTTTGGAAGGAATGATCAGTCCTGGTGTCTGTTCTGCTCTGATGTTAAGGGTTACTCTGTCGTTCACAATAACACAGAAACATATCTGCAATCCTCCTCCTCTGTCTCTAACAGAGTAGCAGTGTATGTGGACTGTCCTGCTGGCACTCTGTCCTTCTACAGAGTCTCCTCTGACACTCTGATCCACCTCCACACCTTCAACAACACATTCACTGAACCTCTTTATCCTGGATTTACAGTCTGGTTTCCTGGTTCTTCAGTGTGTCTGTGCTGAGTTGAGTGTAAAGAGTGTCCTCCTGTTAGAGAAACACTCTGACTGTTGAAAAGATAGTTCAGTCTGTACATGTCTGTCTCTTTCAGTCAGAAACACAGTTTCAGATAATCAGTCAGTTGTAACTATTCTAAATGATTCCTTGTAAACGTCTTCCTCTTCAGCCCTTTAAAGGTGGAAGCTACAATTATTTCAGGATCCACATGTTGTTTTTCTGTTTTTTTACACTCAAAGCTTCACATTGAATATTGGTATGTTGTTATTGGTTGGTTTACGACACCAACTGTCTGCCATCTATAATCCAGTTTTGAGATCCCTTCCCAGATGCCTTAATGCCCACTCACATCCTGGGCCATCTGATCTCAGGAAATCACATGATAGGGTGGGGCTAGGTTTCACAATGAGCCCACCCGAAACCTTGGCTGATTGTGACCTACACCCATTTTCACACGTTGGCTTGTGTGATTAGGTAGAGGATCAATAGGGAGTCCATTGTCCTTCTTGGAGGGACACTCCCACAGGGCTTAAATCTGGGACTCTCCACCATTTGACCCTAGAACTGAAGAAGCTTCTCAGATGACAGGTGAAACGTCTTCAAGCAACTTAAAGAAGTCCAGACGCTTTTCTTTCCAAGCTTTTCCAATGCATTCTCTTGGCAGAGAGTTTTGAGTTTTGTTCAAAAAAGAATAACTTTATATAGGAACAAAATATATATCACATATGCAGGACACCTTCTTAAACTAGTTTTTTAAATTAAGCAGCAAGGCAGAACAAAATCAGGGTTGTATTAAGACACGGGGACTAAACTCTAATTCAACTAGACCCAGAACTGATCCGGAATTAAAACAGGACTACAACAGTTCAAAATCAGGACTACTTTAGACCACCAATTCCCACCAATTTACTCAGAACCAGAATGAAAACACTGAAAATCATCATAGACCTGCACTACACTTATTTTCTAATTCTACCAAAGTACACTATTTAGATTCAGAAAAGTTTATATAACTATTTAGCCTTGTTGTGCAAACAAGCCTGCATAACTTAATAAATATAGAATTTGAAAAATAACAAACCTAAAAAAGATACACTAGGTACTAGATACATCTTCTAATGAGTTTTGGCAAACAACCATTTGACTAACGTGTGTCTCACCTGCTCTTGCTCCATCTCTGTTCTGTCCTCATTCTCCATCTCCCTCTCTGTTCCTCTCTCTCCCTCTTTGTGCTGACAATCAAGCCAAACACCAACATCATCAAATATACAGTTGAAACCAGATATTTACATACTCTTCAGATAAAAACACAAACGCTTTTTTTAAATGGTAAAACATTAATCAGACTAAATGTTTATTTTTTTTGATTGAAAAATATAAAAACATATTTGTTAACTTTAAGAGTAAAGAGAGAAACTATCTGTATTTCTTAATTGAAATGGCACCAAATTGTATTCAAAATTCAGCCACACTTACGGAGCTCCACAATTCTTTTCCTGGTGTTTTGGTTGATATCTCTTGATTTTCCCATGTCAAAGAAACAGGCTCTGTGTGTTACCTTATATGCATCCACAGGTGTGCCACCAATTTACTCACATGGACTCTACTAACCTATCAGAAGCTTCTTCAGCTCAGAATGGAATCGTCTGGAGTTTTCTTATTAATTAACAATAAACTTAGTGTATATGTACTCCTAAATTTGATGAAAGTGATAAAAAAGAGCGCTCTCTCTCTCTTTATTCTGACATTTAACTAAATCAAAAGATGTTTCAATATTTATTTATCTAAAACAAAAAAGTTTACTCTAAATTGATGTTTAACAGTAAAAAAAATGTTTTTATGTTTTTTCCGTAAAGTGTATGTAAATATCTGGTTTCAACTGTGAATATACTGCTGTGTATTGAAATTCCTCTTGTTTTGCATAGAAATATATTGAACAACATACAAAGCATAATATATAAAATAACATCTACCTGAGTTTTTTCTTTGAAAGAAGCCCCTTATATCCATTGTTGTGTTCATCAGTACATAACTCAAACCGATTTAGAGTGCTTTATTCAGCCGTGGAGGGTAACAACTGAAAATATGAAATAAACACACATGTAAGCTAAGACTGTCTAAAAAAACCAGCATTGTTGTTCGGCTTTTCATTTCGCCATTTGTTGATTCACTCGAAGAGTAAGTAACGTAATATGGGTCAAGTGATCAGTTTGATATCAATCTTTTGTGATTCACTGTCATATTTACATTATTTGTACAGTATGATTTGCTTTGGTACCTGGTCAAACTTAAGCTCTCCTCTGACTTCCTGGCTGCACTTCTCCTACAGCAAACTCGCAGGCAACAGCTTCTCCTCCCTCGCTCAAATGCGTAAGGGCTGTGCTCAGTCACCTAGTGCCTGAGCTCGGATCATACCAAAATTAGGGGGAATTTACGACTGTGCGCTATGTTCTTCGACTATTGTGTGTAGTTTTTGTTTTATACAGTTATCAGTCAGACATCTAACTATTAAACAAATTACACTCCAAAAGACCCTGCGCTTCTGAAAAAACAACCCTGGCTTAAGCCCAGTAAGCTCCCCTCCCACTCTGCCGATGGCTTCATTAAATATACTTCTTTATTTTCTGTGATATATAATTGATTTGATGGGTAATTGTGATGTTAAATATTTAGATACTGTTAACTTTGGAGCTATGTTGGGAAAATATCACATACCTGTAAGTGGAAGGAATGAACTCCTTTCACTGTGTTTATGTAACATTTGGTCTTTATTTATTTCAAGCCACTGAAAACTGCAGAAACTGTAAATAAAAGTCTGAACAACATTCATGTTTTAAATCTTTGCTTTGCATTTCTACCATTGTTAAAGAAGCTATACTCTTCTGTTCCCATCTCATTTCAAAGCATTACTTGTGTTTATAAGATAAACTACATGATGTCATATGATGTCACTCTCTCTCGCTCTCTCTCTCTCTCTCCCTCTCACTGCTAGTCAGGTTGTGTTGAGTGGAAACACACCTATCGTTTAATTGCATTCTTGGCGTTCTCGACAAAATACACACTTAAAGTAGAAATTTTAATTGAAATTATCATGAACAACCAAAACCAGTGACAAGTGAACTCAATTGCAGAATCCAAACACGAACCACAGAGAATGAAAATATTTATTTTGACACTTAGAGGATTTATGTTGAAGCAGGGAAACACAGGGGATTTGAGTAATTGCGCAGACAAAGGAGAGGAGCAGTCTAAGAGGGGAGAGATCACAAAATAATTGACCTGTGACCTAGGATGTCCTGTTGCAATGTGCACTCATGGACATTGTCCGGAGGGGTAGAATATTTTACTGCTATTATTTGCTGCTATTTTATAATCATCATTACCATTTCATGTTAAAAGTGATGTTGCATTCAGATGCATTCAGATGTTCAAATATATGGTTATAGTCTTTATTACAGGTTCAGTTATAACCACTTCAAACTGTGGAGTTGAATCTATAATTTTAAAGGCTTTGGAATGTTTTTATATTCTTACACACAGTCTTCAGTGGGTGACAGACGGAGTTGCAGGCTGACAGGAAACACGTCTGCAAGGCATGCTTTTGCAGAAGTGAAACCGAAAGCAGAGTGAGTGCAAGCCAAAAGAGTAGGGTGTTTATTATGCATTTATCTTTGATTTAAGCTTTAAGTAGTTGTATTAGATTGAAACATTTGTTTTATACATTTTACATAGAAGTTAAGATCATTACACACAGGATGGCTTTGGCCTGGTTGCTTGAGTTGAGGTCAACTAAGGTGCAGAGAGCATCTGCGCACAGACAGACGAGACATACACACACACACAGACACAAATAGAGAGGTCACGACACGTGCGCAGTACACACAGCATGCACGCCGCGTGCACGCACACAAAATTAGATAGACTCATTTAGTAGGCAAGAGTTGAAATACGTTTTGCTTATGGCTGCAAAGTCGAGGCGTACGTGTTAGTCTGTTCCAGGAAGTGCACCAGATGTCCCAGAAGATAAGCGACAGCGAGGATGGAGACAGGAAGCGTCTGCCTTCGAGGCGAAGATGATGTTCTGTTTTAGACTATGTTAAAAGTCATTGTGGTTTTGAGTTGACGTATGCTTTGTTTGAGTCTGCCTGGTAACAGGAAGACTGCCAACCCTATAAAGTCTTTGTTGTGAATATTGTAAGTTCAGTTCGACGCTGAAATCTGCACAGTGGTCGGACTCACACATGTGTTCATTAAAATGTCGTCTAATTGCACACCGGACCGGATCAGTGGTTATTTTTGGATTCCTCCTCAACATATTCTGAACCCTAACATTTGGGGGCATCGTCCGGTGAGAGAGAGGGAATTTTGGTGTAGACGGAGAGATCCGGGGTCCGTGGTAATTGGACGGGCAGACGGTAATCAGTGGTGAAAGTGAGCAGGCATTCCCCGGGGCATTTAAAGGTAAGACACTGCCTGTTGAAATATATTTCCAAAAGGTGTCACATTGGGCATGTCAAATTAAAAGCCTGGTCACTGTAATTACTGGTGAATGTCTGTTCTGATTTTGGTGAAGTTTTCATGAAGTTTACCGGTTGAAGTAATGATAATGAAGTATAAGTGACAGTACTGAGTAATGAGAATAAAGGAATGAAAAGAGAAAGCAGTTGGACTGCTAAGTGAACTTAGAATGATAGGGAATTTGGTCATTTTGTGGGTTCAAGTCCCATTGGTTATGCAACCCTTAAGAACTTTCTCGGAGGTGACGCTCCCTGCTGGATAGAGAAATCTATCCTTCACCTAGCTGCGACTAGGGATAGTTTCGGGCAACATTCGAGGAGGACTTGGGAATCTCCAAAACTGTTGAGGGTTGTCCTTAATCTTAATCCTGGTTCGGATGTAGATTGTTGTTTCAAATTATTCTAAATTCTTCTAGAACGACAGCGGCGTCTGTTAAGAAGCGCATTTTTCTCCTTGGTAACGCTTGCGCCTGGGCAGGACGCTGACCCTTGACCTACCGGCGAGTAGGGATAGTACCGTTGACAGCGGGGAGAACTTGGGAACCTCCAAAATTGCTAGAGGTTCAAGTCCTCTATTCTTGCGCTTTTTTGGCTACCTGTAAATTAAGTTAGGTTTAGAAAATCTGGACAGAGCAGTTCGAGTCTGGTCTGGTGAATTGGTCGCAAAAAACCTGGGGTTTGCCCGTTTGAGTCGGTTATGGTAAATTTATTGAAATTTGTAGGAGCTACAAGGCCTAAAAAATCTGTGCAGTTGTAATTAAAGACGTCTGTAATATAAAATATGAGATCTATGAGTAAGATCAGTCTCTGTGTCAGCAATGCACAGCCGGATGTGCACTGATGGTGTGTGTAAATGCAAATGAGGAGCGGTGACGCGCAGAGAGGGTGGTTTCAGTTTCGAGAGTATTGAGCTTTATAACTATTGTTTGCCAATATTGCTAAATGCCTGTAATTAAGAGGCTGGTTTTGCTTATTACGAGAGTATGAATACAGTTTGAATATATTAGTGTGGATGTATAGAAAATGACTGAATTTTGATAGATGTATATATCGTGAGCCATAAATGCTGGTGTGTTTTATTTTTTCAGTTATGTGTGTGTGGGGAGAAGCTGTGAGGAGGATGAGAGGTTTCAGTTTCTTTTTCTTTTGACTTGCTCTTTCTGATTATGGAAGGCATGTCCAAAATACGCATAGGAAAGTGTATTTTGAGTGATTTTAACTGTGTGAATGCTGTCAGTATTTGATTTGAGTATATTTGTTGATATGAATATATTTCTTTTGTGATGCAAAGTAGGATGTTTTAAAGTTTGAAAGTGCTTTTAATTCAAGAAATCCATGAGTGATGTTATGAGAGGTTGAGTTTATTTTTTCTGATTGAAAATACATAAGTGTATACGCTACAAAACTGACCTAAAGAAGGGTGAGGTGTGTGGAGAAGTGTTAGTTGTCCTGATGTTTGAAAGAGCTCTATTTAAATGTGTGTGAGTGAAATGAAGGTGTATTGTTTTTAAATCAAGATTTAGGAGAATTACTGATTGTTTGTAGACTGTGAAATTCAAAGGGAGACAGAGGCTGCAGCAACAGGAAGTGTGTGTGTCTGGGACAGGAAACGCATGCCCATAAATGGTAACTGAGTGTGTAAAGAGAGAACACAGAGAGACAGATGAGTTAAACTCGAGGCAGATGAAGCAAAACAGAGGTCTTAAGAATAAGAAATGAAAAGAATACTAATTCTATGCTTTAGTGTGCCAATACAGGTGGACTTCTCTCAACATTGGAACCTTGAGTGCAGCGGCATAACAATAGATTAACAGAATTGGGAGAAAATAAGCCAGTTTTTGGCTCGAAATTGTGCAGCTTGATCTCTCACTTTGTCCTTGACCCTGAGAAGCTCAAAGGACAGTCAATTTCCTGATGAAGACCGACAGAACACCGTGGACTTGAAGAATTAACTGAAGCTAAAAGGCAGTGCAAGCGAAAGCAGTAACACTGACGACGACTGATGAGTCCAGCAGTATGAAAGATGCAACATGCATGCTGGTGAAGAACAGTGTGATGTGTCTGCTTGAAGGCACTGACTCTCATATTTGCCATGCTTGGAGCAAATGAAAATAAGACTGAAGGCACTGAATGTGATATTTTGCCATGCTGGGACTTAACCTAAAAGAAAGACTGTAAAGAAACAGAGCAGAAGACAACAGCTGAGTTGAGACTGTGTTTGTTGGAACTTTGAAGCCCGAACAGGACACTGTGAATGAAAAAGGACCAGTGAGAGGTGAACCTGGACGAGTTAGATTGCGAGAATATAGGATATAATTGGATTGGAAAAATTGAAGCCTGAACTCATGATTGTTTAGGGATGTCCACCACATCACAACAAAGAGGTAAACAATACCAAAGGTAAAAATAATCAGAAAATAACTGACAATTATATTAATGAATTGAAAATACACATACACAAATTGTTACATGTGAAAGTATTTTTGAAATGAATCAGAAGTGAGATAGTTTGAATCTAGAGCTCAGTGAAAACATGCATAAAGTGTTAAATATGAATACATGAAAATGCAATGAAGAGCACATTTAAGATGCAATGAAGAAAGCAGCTTACATTCAATTAATGTAGATTGCAAGGAAGAACACGCTTACATGCATGGCATAATTGGTATTTCTGACCAGAGATAGAGAAATGGGTCATTTAAGCACTTGTGATAATAATGAAAATGTCTTAGTTTTGTTATTTTCAGGAGTAAAGCAGAACTGGATCAACTTTCCACGGCCGCAGTCGGAAGGAAAATTGTAGGTTAACATCAATGGATAAGTTAAGGCAAGTTTCTGGTTGAATTGTTCACAGAATCATGTGTCCATGAACCTGAAAAGCAAGCCCTAACACCTGGCTGAAGACCAGGAGGGCTGTCATTTAAGGTGGGAAATTAAAGTTTGGGTTAGTAGTTCGGGGAAAAAAGAAAACTGACTGTTTAACTGGAGAATTGAGAAGGTGCCTGACAGACTGTGAAGCCATATATGCAAAAAGAACACACACAAACAGAAAATGCATTAACCTTACAAAGACAAGCTCCTGAAGCTTAATGCATAGAGAGATTGATTAAAAACCTGGCTAAGAACACAAGCATACGCAATGAAGATCAGCTTGCTACTTGTATGAGTGATAGAATGGTGTGAATGTTTAATAAAATAGACTTAAAGCTTGAAGTTGAAGTTGACTCAGAGGAGTTATATGACAGGGGAGTGAGTTATGGAAATTAACAGAAGAAAAGGGACTAAAGCAGTTTTAAAAGAGTGACTTAGGAGTGCTCTCGTACTGAGTGATTAAAACCAGTGATTACTATAGAAAGAAAATGAAAATAATTCAATAATGTGATAAGGTTTAAACATGTATTTCTCTTGTCAAGTTGGCTGTTGAGCTGTGAGTCACTATGCAAATTAGCTGGAGCAGAGACACTTCCTGTGTGCATGTGTGTCGGAGGCTTTCAGTTCAAGAGAGAGCGGTGGCTGTTGAAGATTATTTGGCGAAATATATAAGGGTAAAGTATCAGGATATTTGATTACGGTGGTCAGGTCTGTTCAGAGGTGCAGATTTGGACAAGAAATTTATAATTTAGTGTTGACACATTGTTATAACGTGTTTGTATTTTAGGCTGAATCTAAGTATGGTGAAGTGTCAAAGGGGACATGGTTGTGTGTAAAACGGTGCAGCTTTGACGAGGTGTTCAGTGCGTTGAATGGGTGAAATTTAAGATTGTTTAAGATTTTTTGGGGCTGTTGTTTTTCATTTTAATAGAGGGAGTTTTGATAAACAGGGACATGTCTAAAAGGGCCCATAGTTTTTGTAACAGTGCACTTAGGGAAAAAAAAACCTGTCAGGTGATTTTGTTTTGTACTTTGATGAGCTAATAATCAGCTCTCTTTTTTCATTTTTGTTCTAAGCAGGCCTGGAAGAGAGTGAACTGACGGCGCTGACAAAATTACCAAGTACGAAAATCAGGTGGGCTTTACAGATTATAATTGATTACAATCAGAGACTGATTGGCGGCGAGCCTCTGTCTAAAAAAGGATTGCAGCGAGTCAATCCAGTCAAAAGTATAGAGAACTATTTTCCTAAAAAGGAAAACGAGATAAAATAAATGATTGAGCTCATTTTGCTGATGTGGAGCATTTCATTAGGCTGCAGTATCAGCAAAAATATCATGTGTGAATGCATGTGAGTGAATGTGAGTGACTGGACTAAGGTGGGAATGAATAAATGTGGACAAATTTACCATGTGAGGAAAAGAAAGGGGATGCTTTGTTTTGCTTTTGCCATAAGCAGGACAAGTGGGAGACTTAAATCTGGGGATGCTGATGTTCCTTTGAGTGAATTTCTGTTTTATTGATTTGGGTTAGACCATGTTATTACATTATAAAATGCTAAATGCTAAAAGGGAAACATTTTTTGATATAACTCAAGTTACCATTAACTGAGGTGACATAGGATTAATAACAGTACAGGTTTTGTTTCCAGGAAATTCCAAGGATCCAGAGTTCGATGGAGCAACGATTTTGAGAAGATTTGACATGATGATTAAATTGATTTTATTCCTTAAACACAGGTTTTAGGTCTGGAGCAAAATACCGGAGAGGAGGATGGCTGAAGTGTTCTGAGAAATGATATGATATGACTAACCTTTTTTCCCTTGTTAATTTGTTAAGCTGGGGTGAAGCATGTTGAGTTTTTTGCCACATGAGATGTGTCAAAAAAGAGAGGGATTTAAGACTTAATTTGTTTAATTGGAAATGGGTTTTAGTATGATTTTATAACGATTGGGGTTGTTTGATAATTTAGATATGGTAAAACTGAGGCAGAGATTGTTAATTCTAAAGAAAGGAGTAAAATGAACTGAATTCTGTTTAGAAGATAAATTGCTGGTGTTAATAAGAAGTGGTATATAAAACTTAGAGGGAAACTGTGGGAATAAAGGATATGCTTTGGGGAAAATAGTGAACATTTTATGAGTAGAAAATGTGGGATTTCTTTTTGATTTTTAGAATAAGTTGTTATAATGTAGGCTTTAGAAACAGAAATTAAATAGATTTACACATTGCATTCTGTGCCTTTAACGGAGTTGTGGCTCAGAGAGTCGTCTCTTGAGGGTCACAAACTTTTGGTTAACGTTATGATTAGCCAATCTACTGTGAGAATGACCTGAGTTATTGAAGGATTGCACACGCTTACAGACATATTGTCATGATCCTGGGTCCTTTTGACCCAGCGTTTTGTGTTTTCTATTATTGTAATTTTGGTTCTGTTCTTCCTCGGTTAGTGTTCATTCTTTCCTACCAGTGTATCCCTGTGTTTAGTCTGCGTTTTGAGTCGGTGTCATTACGTGCATGTGTTTCCTGTTTTACTTTAAAAGTCTCTGTCTTATCTCAGTGTGTTCAGTTTACTATTCCCCTGTCTCGTCAGGTCTGATTACTCCCAGCTGTGCCCTCCTTTTGTGTCTCATTCCCTCGTTATCCTTCTGTGTATTTAAACCTCGTGTCTGCCTCTGTTAGTTGCTGGTTCGTCTGTGTTGTTTCCCCTCGATGTCCCTGCGTCTCTCCCTGTGTATTTCCCCGGACCTCCCCGCATCTGCGTTCTGGTTTGTTTTGTTAGTATGACCCAGTTTAGGTTTTAGTTTCTTTTTCCCAGTACCTTTGTCGTTCGTTGTTCTTTCATCAATAAATACTCACCTGCACCTGAGCTGCTGTTTTGGTCCTAAAATAATTCCACACGGCTTGCACCCGCGAACCGTGACAGCACGAACCAGCCAACATGGACCCAGCAGCTTGCGACCCTTCGGAGGAGCTGAGGGATGACATCGTTTTCTCCGTTGAGAATCTTCTCAGCCTGTGGTTGGAACATCCCCCGGAGGTGCTTCGTCGCGCTGTGGAAACACGCCTACAGCGGCTCTTCTCTGGTCTTCCGTGGCTGTTTGGCTCGCTCTCTCCGACCATTCAGGCTTTCCTTCAGCGCACACCTCACCTGCTCTCTGCCACTCCTGCCTCGCCGCCCGACACGCCGAATGTGATCTTGCCTGGCCCGTCGGAGCCGTCGGGCGGGAGGAAATGTCGATCAGCGCCGCCCGCGCGCCACCCCGCAGCCGGACATCCGGACTTTTAATTCGCCCGTTGTGTGAGAGTGAGGGCTCTTTTTCGGACTATGTGACTGTTCATTCTGGGGCTGTCTTCTGTGCGGCAGATGATTTTGAGAACAGCTCATCGCCTGCTCAGCAGCCGCTCTCGGCTCAGTTTCCTGGTGTCACTCCACCGCTGCTTTCAGAAGCCAGGCCCTGCAGGAGGAGCAAGCAGCGGCGAAGGAAGGATTATGTGGTGGAGGACACTGGGCTTACTCCGCTACAATCCTTTGCTTTGTTTTTGGGACTTCCACGTTCAGAGCTACACAAACTTCCCACCTCCTCGTCCCAGCCTCGCTCCGCCACTCCTGCCCAGCCTCCAGTAGCTCACTTAGCTGCCCAGCCTCCAGTAGCTCACTTAGCTGCCCAGCCTCCAGTAGCTCACTTAGCTGCCCAGCCTCCAGTAGCTCACTTAGCTGCCCAGCCTCCAGTAGCTCACTTAGCTGCCCAGCCTCCAGTAGCTCACTTAGCTGCCCAGCCTCCAGTAGCTCACTTAGCTGCTCAGCCTCCAGTGCTCCCAGTTTCACCCGCAGCCCAGGCCCCTGTGCCGCCTGTAGTTCAGGCCCCTGTGCCGCCTGTAGTTCAGGCCCCTGTGCCGCCTGTAGTTCAGGCCCCTGTGCCGCCTGTAGTTCAGGCCACTGTGCCGCCTGTAGTTCAGGCCCCTGTGCCCCCAGTGTCCCCCGTAGCTCCAGTGTCCCCCGTAGCTCCGTCGCTCGTTCCGTCACCAGTCTCTATGTCTGTGAAGGTTCTCAGTCATCCAGGTCATCGTAGTCAAAGGAGTTTGCAAAGAAAAGCGTCTGGACTTCTTTGAGTTGCTTGAAGATGTTTCACCTCTCATCCGAGAAGCTTCTTCAGTTCTAAGGTCAAATGGCCGAGAGTCCCAGATTTAAACCCAGTGGGAGTATCCCCCAAGGAGGGACAAAGGACCCCTGGTGATCCTCTAATCACATGCGCCAAGGTGTGAAAGTGTGTGGGACCTAATCAGCCAGGGTTTCGGGTGAGCTCATTGTGAAACCTGGCCCCACCCTATCATGTGATTTCCTGAGGTCAGATGGCCCAGGATGTGAGTGGGCGTTAAGGCGTCTGGGGAGGAACTCAAAACTGGATTATAGATGGCAGACAGTTGGTGTCGTAAACCACCGCCTCTGTTCAAAGATGGTCGCTCACAGTGGACATAGATGGCCTCTTTCACTCCTCTTTCAAACCATCTGTCCTCTCTGTCCAATATGTGAACATTGGCATCCTCGAAAGAGTGACCTTTATCCTTAAGATGCAGGTGGACTGCTGAGTCTTGTCCTGTGGAGGTGGCTCTTCTATGTTGTGCCATGCGCTTGTGAAGTGGCTGTTTGGTCTCTCCAACGTTGTCATCCCCTATGTAGCCGGTGTATCAGAGAAACTCAGGAGAGTTTTCTCCAAGCATGACATCCCAGTGTACTTGAGACCCAGCAACACACTCAGACACAAACTGGTTCACCCGAAAGACAAAACTCCAAAACACAGACTGAACAACGTGGTGTATGCTGTACAGTGCAGCGAGGAATGCCCAGACCTCTACATTGGAGAGACCAAACAGCCACTTCACAAGCGCATGGCACAACATAGAAGAGCCACCTCCACAGGACAAGACTCAGCAGTCCACCTGCATCTTAAGGATAAAGGTCACTCTTTCGAGGATGCCAATGTTCACATATTGGACAGAGAGGACAGATGGTTTGAAAGAGGAGTGAAAGAGGCCATCTATGTCCACTGTGAGCGACCATCTTTGAACAGAGGCGGTGGTTTACGACACCAACTGTCTGCCATCTATAATCCAGTTTTGAGTTCCCTCCCAGACGCCTTTAACCCACTCACATCCTGGGCCATCTGACCTCAGGAAATCACATGATAGGGTGGGGCCAGGTTTCACAATGAGCTCACCCGAAACCCTGGCTGATTAGGTCCCACACCCACTTTCACACCTTGGCGCATGTGATTAGAGGATCACCAGGGGTCCTTTGTCCCTCCTTGGGGATACTCCCACTGGGTTTAAATCTGGGACTCTCGGCCATTTGACCTTAGAACTGAAGAAGCTTCTCGGATGAGAGGTGAAACGTCTTCAAGCAACTCAAAGAAGTCCAGACGCTTTTCTTTGCAAACTCCTTTGACCACCAGTCTCACACACTCACTTCATGCAGGGAGAAGGTCTAAGTTCCTCCCAGGGAGATTCCTGCGCTTTAGCTGCTTCAAGCGAAGTAATGCACTCCAGGGCCTCCCCAGAAGCTAGGTTTCACCCCCCACCTATTACTGGACCCCTGAGGATTAAGCAGCCCTCAGAGAACTCCTCCGTGTTAGTGTTGCCTGGGCAAAGCCAGTGCTCAGTGCATTGCCAGCTGTCTTTATGTCGGCTAGTGGACTCTTTGCCTCGTGTCTCCGCTGGAGGGTCCGAAGGACCGCTCCGGCCTTTGCCTCGTGTCTCCGCTGGAGGGTCCGAAGGACCGCTCCGGCCTTTGCTTCCTGTCGTCGCTGGAGGGTCCAAGGGATCCGTCCGGCCTTTGCTTCCTGTCGTCGCTGGAGGGTCCAAGGGATCCGTCCAGCCTGCAGCACCTCCGTCTCCGGCGTCCACGCCGCCGCCAGCTGCAGCGCCTCCGTCTCCGGCGTCCACGCCGCCGCCAGCTGCAGCGCCTCCGTCTCCGGCTTCCACGCCAGCTGCGGCCTCTTCATTCACGCCAGCTGCAGCCTCTTCATTCACGCCAGCTGCAGCGCCACCGCCTCCGGCTTCCACGCCGCCGCCTGCAGCGCTTCCGTCTCTGGCTTCCACGCCAGCTGCCGCCTCTTCATTCACGCCAGCTGCAGCGCCTCCGTCTCCGGCTTCCACGCCGCCACCAGCTGCAGCTTCACCATCCACGCCAGCGGCAGCCTCACCATCTACGCCGCCAGCTGCAGTGCCTTCGTCTCCGGCTTCCACGCCGTCACCTGCGGCCTCTTCGTCTCCGGCTTCCACGCCGTCACCTGCGGCCTCTTCGTCTCCGGCTTCCACGCCGTCACCTGCGGCCTCATCAGCCTCGCCTGGTCCAGCCTCCGAGTCTTCGGCGTCGCCTGGTCCAGCCTCCGAGTCTTCGGCGTCGCCTGGTCCAGCCTCCGAGTCTTCGGCGTTGCCTGGTCCTACCCCGTCGGGGTCTGCAGCCGCCTGGTCCTACCCCGTCGGGGTCTGCAGCCGACTGGCCACTTTCCAGGCCACTGGCCAGGCGCCATCGCCGTCGTGGGCGGCCCCCGGACCGCCTTCGCCTGAGTCGCCGCCATTGCCTCCCTCACGGCCGGCCCCCTGAACTGTGCCCGCGTCGGCGCCGCTGCCGTCCTCACGGCCGGCCCCCTGAACTGTGCCCGCGTCGGCGCCGCTGCCGTCCTCATGGCCGGCCCCCTGAACTGTGCCCGCGTCGGCGCCGCTGCCGTCCGCACGGCCGGCCCCCTGAACTGTTTGGGCTCCGGTGCTGTCGGCCCCCTGGCCGTCCCCCTGAACTGTGTCCACGTCGCCATCCTCACGGCCAGCCCCTGTGGTGTTCTGTTTTGGCCTGTTTTCCCGTGCTCTGGTGTGTTTCCTTTTTGTCTTCTTTTGGTTTTGGGCTCGTGTTGTGTTTTCTGGTGCTCCTCTTTTGTTTTGGCTTCGGGCCCTCCTTCCTGGGCCCCCACCGCCCGCCCTGGTCGGGTTGTTTTCTGTTTTTGGGGGTTTCTTGGTTTTCTTGTTTTGGGCTGTCTGGGGCCAGCCCTTGAGGGGGGGGTACTGTCATGATCCTGGGTCCTTTTGACCCAGCGTTTTGTGTTTTCTATTATTGTAATTTTGGTTCTGTTCTTCCTCGGTTAGTGTTCATTCTTTCCTACCAGTGTATCCCTGTGTTTAGTCTGCGTTTTGAGTCGGTGTCATTACGTGCATGTGTTTCCTGTTTTACTTTAAAAGTCTCTGTCTTATCTCAGTGTGTTCAGTTTACTATTCCCCTGTCTCGTCAGGTCTGATTACTCCCAGCTGTGCCCTCCTTTTGTGTCTCATTCCCTCGTTATCCTTCTGTGTATTTAAACCTCGTGTCTGCCTCTGTTAGTTGCTGGTTCGTCTGTGTTGTTTCCCCTCGATGTCCCTCGTCTCTCCCTGTGTATTTCCCGGACCTCCCGCATCTCATGTTCTGGTTTGTTTTGTTAGTATGACCCAGTTTAGGTTTTAGTTTCTTTTTCCCAGTACCTTTGTCGTTCGTTGTTCTTTCATCAATAAATACTCACCTGCACCTGAGCTGCTGTTTTGGTCCTAAAATAATTCCACACGGCTTGCACCCGCGAACCGTGACACATATAGAGTTCATCAACACACAGGACAGTATTGATTTGAGGCCTAGGGCCTGAAATTCATTTAGCTTTTAACTGAATTTGAGCTGGCCCTGTAACAAGTGACAGACAAGAGGAACTGAATAGGAGTTTGGTGGTAACTAAACTGGGTGACATGCAAAATATTGGGATAACACATGCAGCTCTAAATTAGTCTTATTATATAAAATGCAGGTATAGAATAACAAATGCTTGTTGAAGTGACCAAGTTTTTGTTTAAAACAGAAGCAAAAGGGGAGAAAGCTTATATATTTTGGTTAAGTCTGATAAAGCATAAATTAGAATGAGTCATTACATTAAGAGCAGCAAAATGAAATAAAATGTTATATTAAAACAGGGTATAACACAGGAAATGTGAGTTCTAAAATACAGTTAGAGTTCAGCTTTTAGCTATGATGAAATTTACTTAGGAGCCATTAATAATGTGGCTCCTAATCACTTAGTGATTAAAGTGGTTGTTTTTTCTTTGATCCTTTAGTAGAAGAAGTGTTTATGATGATTTTTCTTGTGAAAGGGGACGTTAAGGGAGAGCTCCGTGCAGCAGCGACAGTTTTGTGCAGAGGAGCAACAGGAAGCACATGCAGAGACGTGCTTCCTTTGATCCTCTTAAAGGCAGTGCTTTTAAGAGTTTTACAAATGCTGAGTACGGTTGAATGAGATATAAAAATAAAAGTCAAAAACCAAATATGAAATTAGGTTCATGTTTCGAGTAATATTAGGTTGAATCAGGTTCGAATAAAGAGAACAAGAGAGGGACCCAGGAAAGGGACAGACCACTGGAGATTCACAAGTGTAAGGGGTCTCTCACCGGGTATGATTGGGTTCTGGGGCGAGGGAGGAGTGCGGATTGAGCTCTGCTTGCACTCTTATTCTCTCCGGCCTCTGATCAACTTTAGGCTCACTGATACTTTGGTGTGATTAACCTCAAGCATGTGTGTTCTCGAGTGGGAGCTGGCATTTCTAGAGAGGGTCAGAGCAATGATATAGATGGTGTGGTGACCCTCTCCGAGGGCCACCACAAGAGAGGGAGTGTCCGGAGGGGTAGAATATTTTACTGCTATTATAATTTCATGTTAAAAGTGATGTTGCATTCAGATGCATTCAGATGTTCAAATATATGGTTATAGTCTTTATTACAGGTTCAGTTATAACCACTTCAAACTGTGGAGTTGAATCTATAATTTTAAAGGCTTTGGAATGTTTTTATATTCTTACACATAGTCTTCAGTGGGTGACAGACGGAGTTGCAGGCTGACAGGAAACACGTCTGCAAGGCATGCTTTTGCAGAAGTGAAACTGAAAGCAGAGTGAGTGCAAGCCAAAAGAGTAGGGTGTTTATTATGCATTTATCTTTGATTTAAGCATTAAGTAGTTGTATTAGATTGAAACATTTGTTTTATACATTTTACATAGAAGTTAAGATCATTACACACAGGATGGCTTTGGCCTGGTTGCTTGAGTTGAGGTCAACTAAGGTGCAGAGAGCATCTGCGCACAGACAGACGAGACATACACACACACACAGACACAAATAGAGAGGTCACAACACGTACGCAGTACACAGCATGCACGCGCCCTCGCACGTGCACGCACACACAAATTAGATAGACTCATTTAGTAGGCAAGAGTTGAAATACGTTTTGCTTATGGCTGCAAAGTCGAGGCGTACGTGTTAGTCTGTTCCAGGAAGTGCACCAGATGTCCCAGAAGATAAGCGACAGCGAGGATGGAGACAGGAAGCGTCTGCCTTCGAGGCGAAGATGATGTTCTGTTTTAGACTATGTTAAAAGTCATTGTGGTTTTGAGTTGACGTATGCTTTGTTTGAGTCTGCCTGGTAACAGGAAGACTGCCAACCCTATAAAGTCTTTGTTGTGAATATTGTAAGTTCAGTTCGACGCTGAAATCTGCACAGCGGTCAGACTCACACATGTGTTCATTAAAATGTCGTCTAATTGCACACCGGACCGGATCAGTGGTTATTTTTGGATTCCTCCTCAACATATTCTGAACCCTAACAACATCCTTAATTTTGAACACTGTTCATTATGGACAAATTTTGTTTTGCACAGAAGTCCAGTAATAGAATCAAATGTCCCAGTAGTTACCAGATGGAACCCACCTGAGCACAATGACAGTCAGAACTCATTCTACAAGCTGAAGATGCAGGGAAGAAACACCTGCCTGCCACCTCCTACCGACAAAACTCAAACATTAGAATAAACTAGCTCACTGGCCATTATGGTGTCTTAATTTGATATTTTTGCTCTCTCTTGGCTGACTAAACCGTGTAAGTCCTACAATGGCCACAATAGCAAAGATGTACTAGCGATGTAGCAAGGACAGGTACTTGAATTAGGAGGCCTACAAAAAACAGAATTCAGTTGACAGCAATCTGTAATCTATTGACATCTCGTGGTGAGAGTTTACAGACTGTACAATAAAAGAATTTGATCAGCACCAAAAGCTCCTTTAAAGCCCAAATGGGCAAAAGATGGCCTGATGCCCAGAAATGGCTCAGGGACTATTTCAATCGAACTAAATACAATTCCAAATAACACGGAAAATTATATCATAGTGTAACATAGTTAAATAGAGTCAAAGTTAAATCCCGCTAAATGGGACATTGGCGCCACCTACTGTTGTAAAAGTCACCCTGCAACATTCACAAAGGGCAAGGGATTCTGGGTAATCCTCAGAATAATGGCGGATTCCCGCGAGGCAAGGAATGCGCAAATGTCGTGGGGAAGAAAAATCATATTGCAGGTTGTTAAAGTAATACAATCTGACCTGATTATTTTCTGTTGTTTATACATCATTTGTTGCGGGTCATTTCTCCAGTCTTTATGTTGAATTGAGTGCACGTTTATGTGAGATTTCTTTATTGGGAAGAGAGGAAAAAAATGGGAGCATAGTTAGCTAACTCTGTTGTTGCTTTCCCATTTAGATCTTGTGCTGATTGCCCACGACATTAAAGGAGAGCATTCTAACCATTGCCTTTTTGTTGTGAATGCAGACCAGAGAAGACACTACACAGAGGTCACAATAGCACCTGTTAGAGCTTCCACATTTGCTACATTCACAGTTCAGTAATGTGGAACCTGGTTGAGTTGCAAAAGCTTCACTGAATAAAGCTGAAACTCATCACTGTTACTTAAATTCTGGGCTTTAGTAAAATTTTAGCACTTTTAAAGTATTTGTATTTTACTTCAGAATCAGCAATACCCACTTCAGCTACAGTAGCAGTTAAGTTACAGAAAGCTGGATCTGGATTAAATATAAATCACGTGTATTTCCAGAAATCTTTCCCTGACTGCACACAATAAGGCAGTCAAAAGGCTTTTTTTGTGCCAGTGCTGAAATTGCAGCTCTATTGTCCACTAGAGACAGGCTCCATAAGTGAGTCAGTCCTTTGGGATTACTTTACTAAAAGTTGCAGAATTATAGCAGAAGAAAACATGTTTATAGCTTGATACAAAAACAGTCTTGGTCCTTAACGCTAACTTCTCCCTCTGTAGCTGTAAGGTGGGTGAATCTTTTTGCAACTCACCTGTTTGATTTTATTAAAGCTTAAAGTTGGGGCTCAGGGATTTTGAGCATTGAAGATGTAACATTAATCTGTTGGAAGGCATAGCAAGCATTTTCTCCACCATTGTCTGACAGTTTCTAAGTCACACATACGAAGGTAAACTCTTCTGAATCTTGAGATGTAGCTGTGCTCTCCGGTTGCTCTGGAATCATGAGACTTTCTGCATCTGTCTGAATCTGATCAACATTTCTACACCAGACGAAGTTGGCTCCAACATTTATGATGTATGTCAGCGGTCTGGTCCATGACAGAATCATGCCAGACTGCCTTTTCTGACTTGGGTCTCTGTAGTCTCTGGCAAGTGTCCATTTGTTGCAGGATGATGGAGGGCTGAAGTGATATATCGTACTCCGTTACTCCTAAGGAAACGCTGGAACTCCTCTCCAGTAAACCGACAACCATTGTCACTTACGAGCTGTCGTGGCAGACCTGTGCGTGCAAACACTGACCGAAGTCTATTGATCGCAGGGCCGTTGCTAGCCATTTGGGTGCCCTAAGCACAAATGCTTTATGGTGCCCCCCCCCCCGCCACTTAAAAAAAAAACAAAAAAACATTAATACTTTTGAATTTCTCAGTGGAATTTGTTTAATTAAATAACAACAAACATGACAGTTAAACAAATAAATAAGGTTAAAGGAGGTTAAAAATACTGTTACAAATAAATACTCAGGCCCCTTTGGAAAATTAAAATCAGAGCTGACATTAAAAGGACCTCTCCGCACAATTTCAACACGATCAGCATCTACAATGTGAGCTGGCCAAAGAGCAGGATCGGTTGAAGGGGGGCACATGTCTCCACAGTGTCACTTTCTGATAGTCTCTCAGTGACAGGACTCTCAGTGGTACTTGTGTATGGAACTGTACCTGAACTGGTGGTTGATGGTTCTTGTTCTTCTTGGCTAGGGATTGTTGCAGGGTCTACAATGGCTGGTGGTTGATGTCCAGGGATGGCACTACTACTGGATGGTTCATCCTGTCCTTGAGATCCTCCTTGAACATATTTAAGCATTGACCCTGCATACAAGAGAAAATATTCAGGGATTTTACAGAAAATACAATTTTGAATCTACAGTAGGCCTACGAAAAATTGCATTATAAGACTAATAAATTAAGTAAGTCACTGGTACATTTAAAATTACTAACTATATTTTACATGTATAGATTTTCATAATGGCAAATGGCAATATAAACATGCTGTACATAATTTGATATAAATGCTTAGTAGGAAATCTATATTACTGGAAGATATAGGTTTCATATTACACTGTAATATGAAACCTATATCTTATTTATGCCGCATAAATAAGATATGCGTCTTTATAGATATCCTGAAATGCAGCAACATACAAAGTAATCTTGTCTAATCTGATAATAATACTTGACTGCATCACTGACCTATCCCAAAGTTAAGGTTAATCAGTAGCATGCATGACGTTAGCCAGCTAGCAACCTGAGGAGGGAAATGCTAGTCTCACGATTGCTAACGTTATCTGAAAACCGTCAATTGAGTGACCATGATGAGTTGCTTTTAGTAGTCCATTCTATATTCATATCCACAACGTAAACAAACTACCCAACATCAATCATTTGCAACATTTGTTAACACAGTATGAACACTGCTAACAGGAGCTATCACAGAGTTGACGGACATGAGCGTGCAAGCAAGGGCTACAATAATGAACTTTTTTATTGTTATTATTTAAACATTGCCTTACCGACAAGCGACGCCTGAGTTTCATCACGCTTCCTCTTCTTCTTTCTTTTCTCCGCTCCCGACTCCTGTTGCCGTTTCGAGGCCATGTTCAAACAGGTGTTTACCAATACCGAATTGAGGCATTATAGAACAGACCACTGGGAGTGGGGGGCACCAGGAGGAGACTGGAGACAGGGCACAAAGCAGATTCACCCTTTTTCTCGGGAAAATTGTTTTATGTTGCTTTTGTATTGTTTAACCATATTAATGCATATGATATTTATAGTATTAATATGGTTTACTTTTTTTTTTTTTTACGACCCTGATTTTTTTGGTGCCCTACCGGCCATTTGGTGCCCTACGCAGTGTGCGTTATGTGCGTTTGCGGAGCTACGGCGCTGATTGATCGTGCTGGCAGCCGTTGCTTGCTTTACGGGGAAGATTTCTGGCCACTATGAGTGAGCATCAACCACAACCAGGAACATTTGGTCCATAAATGGGCCAGCATAGTCTATATCAGGGGTCAGCAACCTTTAACACCCAAAGAACCATTTGGACCCGGTTTCCACACAAAAGACAAAGCTGGGAGCCGCAAATACTTTTTGACATTTATAATGAAAATAACACTGTATATATTGTTTTTTACCTTTATGATTTGTGTAAACAACTAAAGTGTGTTGCTTATGAAATCAGTGAAGTGCTACAGAGAAAATTACATTTTATTTATGTAATTAACACATTCTGAACTCTTAAAGAAATATAACAAAAAGGAAAGACACCTAGTTGAAGGTCTCTTAACCCTCTATTGCACGACTTCTTAATTTTTGGGGAAATATTAATATTTCACCCTATTTTGGGGGAGCTTTAGGGTCCGTAATAATATATAAATCATAAAATTTGACACCCCCCAAACTGATATTGGTTTGTTGCTTCAAGGCAACATTGTGCGATAAGGGTAATCAAACACCAAGTTATTCTATAATAGGTTTTATTAGTACAACAAGAATGAACAAATAAACAAACAACAAATAAACAATCTAAACATTTCACAGAACAATAAAACACCAAAATACATCCAACATTTGACCCTAACCCCATGCATGTGTACACACGTGCACACACACACACACGCATTGTGTTTTCATCACTTCTGGTGACATTACATTAACTTATATTCATTTCCTGGAGACTTATCGTGACCCTACCCATCACAAGTCCCTGCCTGAACCTTACCCTAACCCTGACTCAAGTCTTAATGATTTACCTTGCAATTTGTCCCCATAAAGTAGGCGAGACCTCACAATGTGAGTGTAAACAGATTTGTGTAAGTAATACATGTCAACACACACACACACACACACACACACACACACACACACACAAATTACTTTACCAACTGACCCCTGAGCTTCCTAGTATCCCTCAAACCTGATTCAGGGATCCACTCCTCCATGTCACTGTCACTCCTTAAAAGCTCACTGTCCTCACTTTCTGAGGGAATCTGCCTAACTGCACATTCCCTTGGTTTCCTTCCATAAAAGGTTTTTACATTCATGTCCTGTAATTATCAGTAGATTGTAAAGTAAAAAACATTGACTTTGATCATATAAATGCACACAAACAAATCTCTACACAGATATGCTAATGCATTATATAGAAAAAAAATAGGCTAACTGCACAGTGTTGCTTTGAGGCAACAAATGAAAATTAACAGTTTTGCTGTATAAATAAATTTTAAAAAGTAGAACAAACAATCAAATATACTTCTTAACATATTCATGCACATGCAAGGATTTTTATATACATTTATTTCACTATAAACCTGTAAAATAGTGATCCTTATCTTACCTCCTAATGGAGATGTCTCTCATGTAGCGCAGCTTGCAGAAAGGGGGAGGGGAGCCCCCCCCCCCACCTTCAACTCATCATTTCATTGGACAGAGATGTGCCTGGTAGCACTATTTGAAAAAAAAAATGTTGTTTTTTTTTGAAGGGCCAGTGTGAGACATGAAAATGTGGTTTGTTGCCTCAGGGCAACGCTATGCAGTAGAGGGTTAAATGAATTTAAAAGCTGAACTTAAACATTTAGCAAACAAAAAGTGTTGTGAGCCGCTACCCTTATATCGCCTTTGGGCTTTTGGAGCGTAGCAGAGCCTTGACCTGAATTTTAAAAAATAACTGGAAAAAAAGCACTATGGTACTAAAAAATGAATATGCATAAATATGTATTTTACCTGGTTAATGTGTGTAGCTGGGCGTGGTCTGCAGTGCCGCTGCAGGGGAGGCAGACACACCTGAGGCATCCGCTATCACGCCTTGCCACCTTAAAGTCTGTGCTATCTATGCTGTTGTGTTGGTATGTGTCAGGCTGTGAGCTGAAAAGCTATAACTGGCTGCATGCGTACAGCAACCGTGTGTGAAAAGTGGTCAATAAAGACCACGGTCTGCCGTGGTATGTTTACAATGGAACTTCTGTTCCTGAACCTCTGCACACAGCGTTACACAGGACTGTAAGCTGTCGTCTGTGAGGCGTGAGTGTTGTTTTTTTTTTTTAAAACATAGTTCATGGTGGAGAACAGCTGCTGACATAATGTGGATCCGAAGAGCCATACTTGGCCTACTTGGTGTTAAAAGTCTCGATAAATGCACGGCGTTTTGGCGAGTATACCAGCTTCCGCCAGTGTGATGCTTATTTTGAGCGATGAAAAAAATTTAATATAATTTTATTTTTATATTTCAAGATCATAATAATCTTCCAATTTAGAACTACAAGTTAAAAAAGAACTAACACAAATAAAATACCATACCAAAATACAATACCAAATCCTAGTCTGTACTGATATAGGCCTTTGTGAGTGTTTATCACCTTATATTCCCTGATTGTCTCTTCTACTTCCATCTGAAGATAAGCCTGAGCAAGGTCAATTTTCAAAAAGTGTTTGCATCCTGCCACTGCTGTGAATATGTCTTCTATCTGTGAAAGTGGGTACTGATCTATGTGGAGAACTAGGTTCACTGAAACCTTAAAATCACCACATTTCCACACACTATCACTTGCTTTCTTGCTTACTGATACTATTGGTGTAGCCCAATCTGACCATTCCACCTTGGTGAGTATTCCTTGTTCTTCCTAGAGTTGGAGCTCTGCTTCGACTTTGGGTCATAAAGCACAAGGTACCTTGTGAAACTTTGTGAAAATCTTGGTTTTGCATTTTCCTCCAGTATGATCTGTGCTTTAATATTTTTCAGGGTGCCGATTCCATCTTTCAACACCTGTGCATGGTTATTAAGTATCTGTTTCAGTCTTTTATCCACAGAATCTGCACTCAGGCCTCGTGCCAGTCTCATTGACTTTATTTCTTTCAAGTTGAGGTGGATGTGTTTCAACCAGTCATGCACAACTAATGGCACACCTCCATTTTTCAGAACATAAAGTTCCAGGTTGCATTTATTTTTCTCATATTTTACTTTCACTTTAGTTTTTCCAGAGGAGCTATTCTTTCACTGTGTGTTTTCTGTTTCACTGAGGTGTGTTTTAGTTTCAGATTGGGGAATTTGTCTCTGTAATCTTCATATGAGATCAGTGAGAGGGCAGACCCAGTGTCCAGTTCCATCTGTAACTCAACCTCTTGTATTTTTGGTGTGAGCCATATTGCATCATTATCTTTCTCTTGTATTGTGTACAGCTCCAGGCATGCCAAATCCTCCTGAGAATCATTTGAGTCCGTCTCATTTACTTCATGCAGCCTTCTGTAACTTTTCCACATTTTTTTTTTAATCACACTGCCTTGATTTGCACATTTTCTGTATATGCCCCTTTTTGTTACATTGCAGGCATTCTTAATCTTTAAACCAGCAATTAGCAGCATCATGTGACTTTTTGCTGCATTTGAAGCACTTCTGTAATTTATCATTGCGCTGCGGATACATTTTATTTACAGAACACGGCTCTGTGCATTTTCTCTGGAGCTCTCCTGCATCTTTTGCCGCTGTCTCCATAGATATAGCATATCTCTAATGCATGGTGCAACGTGAGGTTATCATCTGTGAGGAGTCTGTGAAGCAGTCTCTCAGCGCATCTGACAGCCCCTCCCCAAACTGACAGTGCTCCGACAGCCACCGGAGTTCCGCGATGTACTCCGATGTGAACTGAGTCTTTAGTTGATTTCGTTTATGAAATCGGAACTGTTCGGCTATAACCAGTGGCTTCGGTTGGAAATGTTTTTGGAGCACTTCTGTGATCTCCTTGAAACTTTTGTCAGCTGGTTTGCTGGTGTGATGAGGAATACAGCAACTTTCCTCTCATTCTCTCATCCTCTACTTTGTTAGCCAGACAATATTGTTCACCTTTCTCTACATATGTTGTCCAATCCTCTGTGCTGTTATCGAAAATGTACATTTGTCCAACACCTCCTGACATTTTCTTGGTGCCTTTAAGCATGCCTCAAGTAAAAGAATTGATGTTACTCACGTCCTCTCTGCAGTTCACTCGCTAGGCAGGTGAGTTAGCATCCACACGGGGGGTTAGTTGTTTTCTTTCCGTATCCTTTTTCGTATCTTTTGGCCACTTTCACAAGGATTTCCCCCTCTCTGTCGTCCAGTGCACATCCGGGATCCGTTTTAACTTCGTCGCCGGTCTGTTATGTTCTCTCTTATAACTTAATTGGCAAGGTAACAACATGTTTTTTGTGGAAAGGACCTTACTTTATTTAACATGTTGTGGAAGGGGCACAGGGATATCCATGTGCACACACCACACTTGGTGTTCTCTCGCTTATAACAGAAAGTAGTACCAATAAACAATATATTGCTTTTACTACATAACAAAGTTGTATCTTGGTTCAAAATTGACTGCTTCCAAGCTTTAAATCCTGCCACAAGCAACACTTATGTCTGATAAAATAGTCTTTCGTTGTGTTTTATGCATTCCAGAATATATAAAAAACCATGTTCAGTTCCTTCTAAGGCTCTCTTCTTATTTAGTTGGATTTTATGTTCTTGTGTTTCTCTTAAGTGTGTGAAACTCAGAGTCTTTTTAAGGGATAAATCCTTCTTGAAGCTACATATTAGTGTTATACGTGAAATTAGTGATGATATTTAAATGTTTTTGTCTAAATGAAAGTAGTGTAATAAAAAGCACATACTGCACAGAGTGTAGTGATATAATTTATGAGAGTTTAAAATTAATGTGGACATATTGTTTTCATTTGCAGTTCCATATTTTTATTCTTGAATTTTCCTAAATTGATTTTGCATGATTCACATTTCAAAATAATCCTTCTTGACCTCAGACTGAGCTTCGGTGCTGCCCCTCAGTTTATAACTAATTGTTCTAACTCCTCCCTTTGACACAGCCTGTTTTCTATGCTCTTTGGTTGGCCCTCATAAACACATAATGTTGGATGTATTTTAATTTTATACTAAATTTTGTTGTGATTCTTCCTGATCTTTTTCTTGCACATTGCTTTCTGACTATTCATGTGTAAATAAACTTTAATTTCATGGTTTCACAAAGAAAGGTGAGTAGAACACTGACATTTTTCTTTCAACTTTTCTTTAAATTGTGGCAAAAAACAAAAATATACAAATGGAGCAGATGCAGGCAAAAGTCAAATTGAACAGCTTTGTTCAATGAAACCATCACAGGAGATGATAAAAGTTCATATTTGTAATCATTTCATGTTAAAACAACAGAACAGTTTATCAATACTAGTTTTTGATATTTAACCCCAGGTGAATAAAAATAATGAAATATTAACATTTGTACAGTAAATGCTTTAATGTCTGTGCCTTTAAAAACTGAAAAGGGTAAAGGAGAGTTTGTATTTTCTTAGACTCTTCTCACTTCCTCAAAGAAATCTTTTTCTTCAACTTGAAAACAGTTTAATAAAAATCAACTGAAAGGTGAGCTCACTAGTTTGTTCTGAAGCTTCTGACCGTATCTCATGGTTTTTATCAACAGGTGCAGTTTGTTCACTTCTGTTTTTAGGACTTCTTCTTTGTGTTGTTAAAATGTTGAGATTAATGTAATTAATATAGTTTCTGGATCAAAAAAGTTCAGACTGATTGATTGACAGGACCAGTGTTGGGTAAGTTACTTTAAATTAGTAACTTAGTTACATTACTAGTTACTTCTCTAAAAAAGTAACTCAGTTACTTCAAGTTACTCGTTACTTTCAAAGTAACTAGTTACTAGGGAAAGTAACTTTGGTTTTACTCAGAATTCTCTTGTTAATGTGTTGCTTCTGTAACTGGATACCCAGCAAGATTGTCAGTCTTCTAGCTTGCTTACTTGCCACAAGTGCACTGTGCCACCTACCAACAGAAAGGAAAAAATAATGTGCACATTTCCACGAGAGAAATCACGCCTGGACCGTCGTCGTTGACCGCCGCCATGATTCTAGCCTGCTTTTTACATCCAACACAAAAACTGCAGTCGTGGTGCTTTTGATTGTACTCAGAACTTGGAAATTCTGCCTTCTGAATAGGAAGATGTAGGTAACACCAGACTGCAGATGAGCTGCATACAGAGCTGGACTGGGACAAAAAAATCGTCCCGGGCATCTTGACTAGAGACCAGCCCGCCATTATAGGAAAAATCATAAAGCCTTTGAATTAAAATAAACACTGTTGTGACAGTGATGTACACTGTTCTGATGGTATATATGTATCAATCTATCAATTGTTTGTTGTAAGACTCAGATAATTATTTTTTTTTAAAGTGAGACATTTTAAATGAGAATAATAAAGAAAAGTATTTCCTTGTGCCCCCTTTCCTGTTAATGCCCTACCTGGCCCCTGGCAACACTTTGCTAGATCCGCCCCTGCACAGTTACCAGCTGTCAGCTACTTAGAAAAGGATCCTGGTGTTATTTGTCTCTCAGAAACAGTTCATAACTTCCTTCAACTCATTCATGTCACCTAAAAGGTAAACCTGTTTCTACATCACCTGTTCAGCTCTGATGATTCAGTAAGGACATCTCCTGGTTTCATCTGCATGTTTCCCTCTCACCAGATAACCAAACCGATATCATGACCAGCAGCTTTACAGCTGTGGCTCCAGCAAACATCAGCTGATGCTAGAAATTAATATTAAATAAATTCTAACAACAGCTGATCAAGCTTAAACATGCTGCTGTTGTTTAACGCGACATCCGCTGGTTTCCTCTTTCTGGCGCAAAGTGGGCGATAAATAAACAAGAGAGAAAAGCCGATCAGCTGATCATTGATCAGTTTCGTGATTGAAGTAGAAACGGGAGAGAATGAGAGAAGAAGAGGCAGCTGTGCAGCTTCAGCTTTGTGTCTTTTTCATTGTAGCTGAAGTCCGGGACAAACTGTGTTCCTTTTCACCTCAGTACGAAACGCGTAATATTTTCTCTGAATACCAGACGATTCTGTTTTTTAGGGGACGGTTGGCAACTCTAATAATTAACCGTATGAACAAAATAAAGTTCAACATCAGTAACATAGCACCCACCCAGCTGTATACAGTAGAAACTCCGTCATGCTAGCTAGCACGCAGTACGAAAATGTCAGCATACCGAAAATAAACTCCACCTAAACTTGGTTTATATCTGACCCAGATAGACTGCAGGTCATAACTTCTTACCTGAAGTTCAGTTCACCTGACACGCGGACCGGCGGCGCTTCGGGTCTCCTCTTGCCTCCCTTTTCCTTCATCCACCTGCTGGCTTCCACCACTTGCTAATGTTATTGAATCTGCGGAAGCTCCGCGATATCCACCACACGAAGTAACGAGTAACGAGCCTATCTAAATCCCAGTAACGAGTAACGCGTTCCTGGTTTTGGCATAATAACTAGTTACCGTGCTCGTTACCACAATAATAACGTAGTTACTGTAACGCGTTACTTAATAACGCGTTAGTCCCAACACTGGACAGGACAGACGATCAGAGGTGCAGAGTTTTTACCATTATCATTGACACCGGGACAGAAGAATGGGTAGAGTTTCCCGGTGAAGGAGCAGCCAGTAAAGGAATAGATAAGAGCTGCATCATCTACGTCATGGAAGGAGACCAGACCCTCTTCATAATCCACAAACACTCCCACCTTCTCAGGACAAAACTGAGGAGTGAGACGGACCTGGGAGTCCTCAAAAGCTACACATACATTTCCATTTACTACTGCTACAGTCCAGTAACCATCCTCAGGACTGAGTGTGATTTCTTCCTTTCTTTTGACTGACTCTCTGACCATTCCTAAAATCCAGTCTCTCTTTTCTTTAACCCGAACCTCAAAGTAAAATCTGCCTGAAGAGAGACTCTGCTTTCCTAAAACACAAACACCTTTAGAAAATCTCTCTGGGTTTTCTGGAAGATTCTTCTTCTCATCATCATGGTGTACTTGTTTCCCATCATCAGACAGGATGAGTTTAGGATGTGCTGTATCAGGATCAAGAGTCACATCCACTGCATACTGCTGGACCCTCTTCAGCTCAGCCTCAAACAGCTTCTTCATCTCTTTACTGAGCGTCTCCTTCAGCTGATCCACAGCTCTCACCACAGTCCCCTCATATGATGGTGGATGGATACTGACCTCTGTCCAGTCCTTGGTGGTTGGATCAGCTTTCAGGGATGAGAATCTTTGGAGAAGGTGGAGGTGATCTTTAGAGCATGAGAGCTCCTCCACCTCAGAGCTTCTCTTCATCAGCTCAGAGATTTCCTGTTCCAGATCTTTGATGAAACCTTCAGCCTGTTTCTCTGTTGTTTCCTGTTTGTCTTCAATCTCCTTTATGAGCTCATTCAGACTTTTCCTGAGGGACTTCGTTAGAGCAGTGAAAACTTGAACACCTTCTGCTTTCTCTCTGTCTGCAGCATCTTTACTCATCTTCACTGACTGTTTAATCTCCTGAACCTTCAGTTGTCTCTTCGTGATCATCTGTTGAATTTCAGTCTCAGTCTTCCCCAGTTCTGCCTTCTTTTCTTCATATTCTTCTCTCAAAGGAACAAACTCATGAGTCTTGTGGTCTATAACAGAGCAGAGCATGCAGACACATGTCTGATCGGTCTTACAGAACAGCTCCAGAGGTTGATCATGCTTCATACACATCCAGCCTTCCAGGTTCTCCTCAGGATCAATCAGCTGATGTCTTTTCAGACGTGAAGCTGTCAGATGAGGCTCCAGGTGAGTCTGACAGTAGGAGGCCAGACACACCAGGCAGGACTTCAGGGCCTTCAGTTTGGTTCCAGTGCAGATGTCACAGGGAACTTCTCCTGGTTTGGCAGCTTGTTGCTCTGAGATGCTGGTGCTGGTTTTTTGCTGAACTTCACGTCTGAACTGAGAAACCATCTCAGAGATGAAAGTGTTGACGTGCAGCTCAGGTCTGGTCTCAAACACCTTTTTACATGTGGGGCACTGACAGGTTTCACTAATATCCCAGTGTTGACTGATGCAGTTTTTGCAGAAGTTGTGTCCACATGGAGTGGAGACTGGATCAGTTAAGATATCCAGACAGATGGAGCACTGAAACTGATCACGAGATAGAAGACAGCTGGCAGCAGACATGTCTGCACTCTGAAAGAGAAAGAAAAGAAACTGATTTTATTTAAAATTCATTTTTCATTCTATTTAATGTGGTTCTATTCTGATTTTTCCTCTTTCCTGTCACATATGTCCTGTTCCAGGCTACCTGTGGAGAATCAGTTTCAAGATTTTTTTTTTTCTGTTCTCTTAGTTCTGTTTGATGATAATCCCAGCCATGCGTGTCAGGCTGGATCATGAGTATAGGGAACAGGGAACAGAGATGATGAGAATTACCTCTGTTCCCTCTGTGTTGGATATAGGGAGAGAAATGCAGAATAACAGTTGAGGATATCGTAAAGAGGATGGAAATGGCTGTAGTGAAAACATACTTAAGGTAGAGGATTGGAGACAAAGAAAGTCAGCATGAAATGAATAAAGTGAATCGAAGACTTGCACTGAAACATGAATGTGATCAGCTAGATTCACCACTGCTTGTAGAGACTCTGCTGTGTTGTTGAAGATAACCTGATGGACTCTGTTAAATCCCCACCTCTCTCCAGGTATGTCAGGCACCAAATAGTAAGCTTTTCAGACCTTGAGATTAGGGATGAAAGTCTTGATGCATGCTCAGTCATCCAGGTAAGTAAATCCCAAAAGGTGGATTCTGTTCATCTGGATGTCGGGTTTTCAGTGGGAGAAACATACCCGACGTCCAGATGAACAGAATCCACCTTTTGGGAGTCAGAGATGAAAGGTTTTAACTCTAAACTTTTTTTGTCTATCCAACAAATGCAGTCTGATCAGTCCTGCTGTTAAATAAACTCTTATTTCATCCTTTTGAAAAATCTAAAAAACAAATCAGCTTCAGCAGCATTAAATTTACATATACTAACATATACTAACAGAGAGAGGAAGATCCACATTTGGCTTGGACTTTTAAATCGTGTGATCACGATCATCTGTACTCACCAGTGTTGGACAAAACCTCTGCTGTGCTGTTGAGAATGGCTGTATGAGCTCAGTTTCATGTTCCTTTAAAGGGAAACAGATAGTATAACAGATTGTATCAGTATTTAACTGAAAGTCTGCTGTGACATAAACATTTACTTTCATCTAGTAAATGTTGGAATGTCACCTATCCAGATTTTTGTCCCATCTCATTCTCGTCAGACTGGATTCCTCAGACACGGGAGGACTGGACTTTATGGATATAATGTTAAAAATCAGCAAAAAGAAAATCAGAACCTCAACCCATTTTTAGCCTTTCCTCTTTTGGTTGTTAAATGCTTCACTGACCAAAGAACAAAAGATGTTTGTCACTTTTCACATCTCAAGATTGAGAGTTACTCTTATTTAAAATGAGTAGAGATGATAATTTTTTTTAATGATCATCTCTACTCACCAGTGTTGGACAGAAGCTCTACTCTGTTGTTGAGGATGGCTGGATAATCCAGCTCAAATATCTTTGAAAGAGAGAGACATATTTTTTAGTTCTCACTTTAGGTTTCACTTCTTCCTAAAACGCTTGTCTTTCGGGTTTTGCTCCGCCCCTATAAGACTGCAAAATGATCTACAGTGTCCACCAAATCCATCGACCTGAGCTGAAATATGACTCACAAAGTGCTGAATTACATCAAACTGTCCAATATGCAGAGCTTCCGGATTTGTTGCATCCATTGTAACTACATAGCAGGTGGAGAGTTCAATTATACAGTGTTATTTAGGATTATTGAAAAAGTTGGACCTGTTCAAGCTTATCTTTTCAAGTTTTTGTGGAGCTCGGGTGACTCCCAAAAACCTCTCTGAATGATGCTAAAACTGATCACATTGACTTCAATTCTGTGCTTCAGTGTAGTTTTAAAGTACTTGTACTTTACTTCAGAATCAGCATATCAGGACCTTTCACATCCTCTAATACAATCTAGGATGTGCTACTGCTTGACAGCTTGCTATACCTTTTTCAAAAAGAGTGTGACCAAAATGTATAAATTTGACCCAAATCAATCACAAAGAGTGTGTTGCAATCAAAAACCACCTCGTGGTTTTTTTGGTTGCTGGCAGATAGGAGAAGTTTGTATCGAAGACATTAACTTGTCTGTAAACAGTCACCATTTACTCTCTGAAATGTAGTGAAACACTAGTGAAAAAGTGTGATGCTCTTACTTGGAAGGCAAACCTTCTACACCTCTTCCCTCGTGACAACTGGTTGTCAGATAGTTGCAGACTAGTCTCTAGGCCTGTGTATCTGAGGTTTCATTCTCTTGAGCCTATGTTGTCATAGACTCCAAAAAAGGAGACAAGTTAACGTTATGTGGTTAGCAGTCATGTCACTGCAATCTCAGCTATCATCATCTGGTGGCCTTTACATAGAGTGCACGTTTAAGACACTTAAACCGTGGCTTTTTTCAGACCCGGAAGATGAGTCCGTTAGGGCTGGGTATCGTCACTGATTTCTAGAATCGATTCGATTGTGATTCACAAGGTCCCGAATCGATTTGATCCACGATTCGATTCGATTTGAATCGGGGAAATTTTGCCTCAGACAGTCAGAAATATTATAATTCAGATCATGCATCAGTACATTTCCATATTTTTATATCTATAAAAAGAAAGCTGACACTTGCGAGACTTTATCAAAGGTGTAAGCATCACAGCAGATGCCTTTGTGTCAAAGTAAAACACAGAAAAACATGAAGGTGATTTTCCTGGCCTGGGATTTATAAAAAATATTCTGCAGTAGATCAAAAATGAAAGAAAAGCATTAATGAACATATGAACATTACCTGATGCTGCTGAAGTGAAGCAGAGCAAAGTTACAGAGGTTTTGTTAGACACACAGCTGAGCGTTTTGCAATTTTGCATAATTTTAATTTTTTTTAATTTGTTCAGTATCCTATTGAACAACAGAAATGAAGCTCCCTTTTCAGAAGTAAGTAAAAGGAAAAAAACAGCGTCCGACAGCGCTGTAAACAATGGTAGACTTGTGCGTAACAATCAAGCAAATAATACAGAAAAAAGAGTTTTAGGTGGGAAACTGTTCTTGAAGTACAGAGAGAGAGAGAGAGAGAGAGAGAGAGAGGGAGAGCTCTGCATGAAGTGTGATTTTATCGTGGTGGAAGCAAAAAAGCAAAAGTAAGAGGGAATTCATGACAATGTTTATGTGAAGCATAGTTTGGATCTTCTTTTGCTGCTAGTTCAGTAAATATTGTTTGGAGAGAGATAAAACCTACAGCTTCAGAATCGAGCGCAAAAAGGGCGTAAACACAAAGTGCGGATCCGCCGAAACATCAGAATCAGCGAGCTGTCGGCTTTCAGCCCCGACCGTGTTCGTGCCGTCGGGTAAGAAAGGCGACATCTCACTGATTCTGATCCGTTGGCGGGTCTGCGCTTTGTGTTTGTCTTTGTGCAGAATACCTGCTCTCATTTACTGTTTTAGCTGTTTGGTGGTGGTTGAAATTTTGTGAGGTTTAACCTGAGATTCTGGCATTTCGGGCAAAATAAATTTATATAAAAAAATCAATTCAGGATTTTAATGAATCAATATCACGTTATCCAAGCCAGAATCGATTTTAATCAATAATCAAAAAAAAGTTAGAACTTGGACTATCTAAAGCAGATTTAAGTCTAGCAATGATGGAAGCACCAGCTGTCAGCTATGTAGAAAGAGATCCTGGTGTTATTTGTCTCTCAGAAACTGGTCATAATTTACGTTCAACTCATTCATGTCACCTAAAAGGTAAACCTGTTTCTCCATCACCTGTTCAGCTCTGATGATTCAGTAAGGACATCTCCTGGTTTCATGTTCATGTTTCCCTCTCACCACATATCCAAACCGATATCATGACCAGCAGCTTTTACAGCTGTGGCTCCAACAAACATATACTGATATTAAAAAACTAATATTAAATAAATTCTAACAACAGCTTATCAAGCTTAAAGGTGCTGCTGTTGTTTAGCGCGTGGGCGATGAATAGACAAGAGAGACGGGACTTGCGACAGAAAAGCCAATCAGCTGATCATTGATCAGTTTCATGATTGAAGGAGCAACAGGAGAAGGAGGGTTAGAGAATGAGAGAAAATGAGGCAGCTGCGTAGCGTAAAGACACAGAATAACTCCAGCTTTGTGTCTTTTTTCATTCTTGCTGAAGTACAGGACAAATCGCATTCCTATTCACTTCCATAGCATTTTATTCTGTTTGTCTGTGATAAGATTGCTTTCAGCGCAGTTGGGGGAGGGTGCATCTTACCTCCTTGGTTGTAATTGGTCCAGCCCAGAGTCAATCATGACCAAATGTCCAATGCACCACCTTTCATTGTTTATATACCGTTACAAAAAAAACAAAAACAAAAAAAACATCAGCCTATGGAGGGCATGGAACACACGACACAGGAGCTCTAGTTTTCCACTCCAACTTTATTCACCTCCATACATCAACTGAGCATATAGTGCCGAAACACAACAGAACCCCTCCTCCAAGCTTGCGTGTGAGTGGAACCCTCTAGTGGGTCACCACAAGCCCATAAAAACAAAAATTCACCATCGGCCCCCCGAACACCCACCTCTGAATCGAGGAGTCGGAGAGCTGGCTGTGGGCTCACCAGGCCAGGAAAGACAGGCCAAACCGTCCGCTGGCCAGACGAGCACCGGCGGTCGCGGAGCAATCTCAGAGGAAGGGTCAGAGTCAACCGTCCGGCAGCAGGTGGTCGGCCATGGCGGGAGGCCCAGGCCGGCACCACCGGAGGCTCCTGGAGATCGCGTGTAGGCTTAAGCTGGTACATTGAAACCACCTCCTGCCGGCCTCCATAATCCAATAGAAAATGCTTGGGACCCGGTTCAATAACCCGAAATGGGCCGTCATAAAGGCAAGGGGGGCTGATGGGCATCATGCCGACAAAAACGAAATGAGAAGAGCTCAACGACCGTGGAACAAAAACATCTGGTAGACAGTGGTGCACGGGGCCAGGGACAGAAAAGGAGCCTCCAGGGTGCGGAGAGAGGGCACCGAGACATCAAAACATGGGGGGGCTGTCAAAAATTGTCAAAAATTCTCCAACAAAACCCAAGGCAGACGGTCGACCTAGTTACCACTCGTTAAGGAAGCACGTAGAGCGGCCTTGAGTGATCGGTGAAACCGCTCGCACATCCTGGTAGCCTGTGGGTGGTAAGCCGTGGTGCGGTGGACTGTGACCCCCAGTCCGTCTGCCATGTTGGACCAAAGCTCCGACACAAACTGAGGGTGCCTGCAGGGCTGTGCAGAGACGTTTATAGGGGCGGGTGCTCAAAGCTAAAAAGGGGCACATTGAACCAGGCTGAATAACAACAACACACATTCATCAAGAATCTAATATGGGATCGCATCATACTATATCACTGTTGTGAGGCAAAGCAAATGTAGCCTATGTTTTACCTGATGGGTACAATGTTGCTGTTGAGGGGTTGCTGCTGCTCCTGCTGCTGATAGTGCTGGAGGGCAGGGCTGTGTTGATCTGAGACTGTAGACATTAAAAAGTCCATAGGAGAGATGGTAGCTGATTAAACAAGTGTCATGAGATAATAACAAAATGCAAAGACAGTGTGACAGCACCTGGAACCATAAGGCAACAAAAAACTGAGAAATAAACAAGGCTCTGCCTGTGAATCACTCTTTGCCTCTCTTCCTCCTTCTATTCTTCTATTTCCTCATCTCATATAACACTCTCCACTTGCTGTACATCTGAGAACAAGGCACAACTTGCTATTGCAATAAATTATTATTTAATTATCCACACTTAACAACTCTTACACTTAATCTATAATAAAATGATGACAGAAAAACGTTATAGAACCAAAACATTTCAGTTGTGCTTATTATTATTTTTATACTGGAATACCTCTCCAACAACTGGTACATGTGTTAATGTTACCTGTGCTCTTTGTAATCCAGCTGCTGAGGGATCCACTGCCTTTAGTAGCCTCACACAGCTCCTACTGTTTCCTCCTCATGTCCTTACCAGCCATGTCTGGACAATGTTATATCATGAGTAATAATTTAAAAAATCCATATACATAAAACACACACGTGCATGCACACACAGTGACATTTTAGACCTTCTTCAGAATACTGTAAATACTGTGGGCACAAGTTTCCATCATGGTGCTGATCCAGAATCCTTCCCTTATTATTTATTACTAGAGCTACAATAATAAAGCAATGAGGGAAAAAAGTAATAAATATGAAATAATGTATTTATGATGATTCCATTTGTTTCACTATCCACTCTGTGCAGGCAGAAAGCTTATTAAATGTTTAAACTGCAGAGATACAATAATTTTGCTGCTGTAAAATCAGCATTTTGTCTTATTTAAAATATAAATCTAATATAATCTGTTTCTTAATGTATGTTCTTTAAAATACAGCGTTTATAATATTATAATTTTAATAATCCATAATTATGTGGACATGCATATTAGATCGTTTTAAGTGAAATATAATCCCTCCAGAAAGGCAGGAAAAGCCCTGTAACTTACTTTAAAACTAAATATGTTCCCTAAAACAGTGACAGAGCTACAGACCCATGACAGCCTTACCCAGTTAGCCAGCAGCTATGACCAGCACTACTTGTGCAGTTAATAAAAGGACAGGTAATGTTTGTCGCGCTGTTACACACACAGCACGCTCATTTGTTTCAGTTCGTCAGTTGTCACAAGACAACTTAGCAACATGTACGTAATAAGCTAATACTCCTGGGTGCTTTAGACTACAGTGTACGCTGTACACCTACTTACTGGTTTTGTCGCATCAGTCTGTGTGTCTGAGGTAATTTGTGTTTCTCCTACAGCTCCGGACCGCAAAAAATGCGCGTGCTTTTTGTGAGCTCGTTCCCGGCTCGTAACCAGCGCGTTCTGCTGTCAAGGGCGATCATTGGTTAATGGTGATCATGTCACTGATGCAAGCCAGATCCTTTAATTTAGCAAAACTGTGATTAATAGTTAAATATTGTTGTTGAGAGGCACAGACAGGACTCCGCACGCACACACACATTTAAAAAATAATAATTAAAAATTTAAAAAAAAAACTTTTGCCTCAACAAAAGGGCACTTTGGGCACCCATCAGGAAAGGGGCGGGTGCTCAAGGCCCCCCCCCCCCTGCACGTGCCTGGGTGCCTGTCCGAGGTAATGTCAGTGGGTGGACCAAAACGCAAAACCCACGTGGACACAAACGCCCTGGCCACCACCTCTGCTGTTGTGGAAACCAGTGGGACCACCTCCGGCCACCTGGTGGTCCAATCCACCACAGTCAAAAGGAGTGTGAAACCCTGCGACTGTGGAAGCGGTCAGACCAGATCAACATGAACATGGCTGAAACGTCTACCAGGCATGCGGAAAGGTTTGCGGGGTGCCTGAGTGTGCCTGTGGACCTTCGAGCGTTGGCACAGAAAGCATGCAGTGGTCCAACTCTTCTCCACTTTCCGCAAGCCCAGCCAAACAAACTTGGCGCTGACCAGCTTGATCGAATCCCGTACGCCCAGGTAAGAGAGGGCATTGATGGAGTCGAAAACACGACGGCGCCACGAAAGGGGAACGACTGGGCCCGGGTGACCCGTAGACACGTCGCCGCTGTTCCAACATGGCGCCCACTGCTACATCCGACAATGCGATCTCCACTGACGGGAATGGGTGGGCCAGCAGAGCAGTGTTGGCCAGCACCAACTTCGCCGTGGAAAACGCACACTCTGTCCGGGAACAGAACCACACCGTCAGCGGAGATGTGGTGCCCCAAGGAATCCATGACTGGCAAACCAAACTGGCACTTGGACGGGTTAATGATCAGGCTGTGCTCTGCTAAACACTTCAATCAAGAGCAGCCTTTTCATAGCGTCAGTGATTGCGGCCGCTATCGCGCGGTGGCAGCCCTGTTTCCCTGAGCTGGAAAAGAGCAGGTTGGCAGGCAGCGACGTGCTCTGGCGCCAAAACGCTGGTAGAAACAGTTTTTTCCCACAGTAGCGGTTCCTGCTGTCAGCGCCAGCAAGTCCGCTCCGGAGAAGGCAGGTGGGGGTGCTGCCTGTGGGTCCACAGCCAGGGCGTGCACTCTGAACGTCCAGGAAGCCAGCAGGATGCGATCCACTTCTTCAGCCAGGGAGTGGCATTCCTGCGCTGCTAGAAACGGGGAGTTGGTGTGGCCAGTCCTCACAGCTGCAGGCAGTTGCCTGAGAAAGAGATGGGTGATAAGGAATCCCCTGTTGAACCGAGCAAGGACAACATGTTCTCCATGAGCTCAAGAGCCGTGCCTCCGCCCAGGCCGGTGAGGGAGAGAAGCTTCTCGGTGCGCTCCACACTGGAGAGGGTGTATCGCCGCAGTAGGTCCTTAAGGGTCACATATTTCCCGTGCACAGGCAGGTCTTGGAGGAGACCCATCGCACGGCGGGTGGCTAGCAGGTCGAGCGAAGTCCGGCAACTGGAGCACCACAGCAAATGTAGCTGCAGCAGGAGGCAGAGAGCTAGCAGTTGCTGGCGTGTCCATGGCGATCTCCATAGTTCGCAACGTGTTCAAAGTAGGGTCACCAATATGGAGGCATCGAACACATGACACAGGAGCTCTAGTTTTTCACTCCAACTTTATTCACCTCCATACATCAACTGAGCATATCACGCCCAAACACAACAGAACCCTTCCTCCAAGCTTGGGTGTGAGTGGAGCCCTCTAGTGAATTGCCACAAGCCCAAATTCACCATCAGCTCACCAGGCAAATGCTCAGTATGCCCGATGGCCAGTCCAGCTGTGGTGCTTGGTAGATATGGTCTTAAGGAGAGAAAGGAAGGACAAATGTTGGTGAATCTTGTGAAAAGGGTGGAAATGGCTGTAGTTCGAGAAGAGGTTTGTTGACAGTGGCACAGACAAAAAGAGAAGAGGCAAAGTTGGAGATGCTAAGATTTTCATTGTGAGTGACCAGAATGGACAAGATTAGAAATGAGTATATCAGAGGGACAGCTCAGGTTGAGCCATTTGGAGACAAAGGTGGAAAGGCAAGGCTGAGATGGTTTGGACATGTGCAGAGGAGGGATAGTGGATATACTGTATTGGACAAAGCTGCCAGACAGAAGGAAAAGAGTAGGACCTCAGAGAAGATTAATGGATGTAGTTAAACAGGACATGCAGAGAGTTGGTGTGAATGAGCCCTCTATTTAAGTTGCCTTCAAATGTGGAAGAAATAAGCCAGCTTGTTTCAGTTAGAGAGGAACTGAGGAGCTACACCAAGGCCCAATATCAGTTAAAGAAGTATCATTTTAAACTGAATCATGCAAAACTACTCTAGGAGAGTCCAAGAATAAAAATATGGAGCTGGAAACAAGCACACTGTAAGCCCAAATACTCACAGTAATTAAATAAGTTATGGCAGTTATACGACAGTAATCTTTAGAAGGTTTTGATTCCTGGGTCAATTTTACTCCAAACATAAAAGAGCTTAGTCTGATTGATTTAGATTCTGAGAAAAGAGTAAAAGAGAGTAAAAGTAAAATGTCCTTTTATTAATTTCTCAGACAGTGTTGCACTTAAACTATGCACAAAATTTAAAACTTTGTTTTTGGTGATGGGTGGGTTGGTTTTATTTCTTTTGAAACATTAAATAAACATATTAAACATAAAAAAACAAAACAAAACAAAAACAAAACAGGTCAAATTTCTCAAAAAAGCAGGACCCAAACGCATGACTACCAAATGAAGACAGTGAATTTATTTACAAAGAATAATAAGATGGTGAAAACACAATACATGTGATCTTTTCAACAGTTATCTCCCTGCTCCCATTGCGGTAGAGCCCAAATTTCTTCTTCCACAGCAATATTTACAAAGTGCACACTTGACTCCCTTCACATGCTTTCCCACAGTTTCTTGAACATAAGACCAAAAAGAGCCATTAGTTTCTTACTTGCTGAGACACAATAACATTGCCCAAGCTGGGGTTCACTGACTGCTGCCACACAATGATCCAGCGTTGACTGCAGCTCAGCCACACTATTAAATAGGGCTCAGGTAATGGGCTCATCAGCAGCAGGTGCGAGTTGTCATTGGCAGGTGTTGCTGGCTTATGGAGGAACAAATACCGCTGTATGGAGAAGAGCCATAACTATCACTTCATCATAGTTTAATTAATTTTGAGCTAAATGGTTTTGCTGTATTGCACATTTTGTTGTACACCAAACTTGACTGCCAATTTATTCAACCAATGACTTTATTTAAATACAAGGCTCCCACAACAGGTAAGGCAGCACAGGTTTGGCTGAAATTTACAACTTTCAACAGAAAGAGATTGACACCATTACCATAAATTATAGTTATTTCTTTCTATGCACTTTAGAGTGATGTGTCAGTCTTTTTTTGTTTATTGGTATTCATTGTTGGTGAATTTGAAACCAACCTCATAGAGAGCAGCTGCATGTTGTGGAGAAAGAAACGTGACAGATGTACAACAACGTGTAGGATGACAACTGCTAATACCAAATAATAAGTGCACATTATCTTGTTGAATGCAGAGTTTGCCATTGAATTAAGCACTTTGAAGGTATCTGGAGGAAAATACTAATGAGATTTGTTTTTAACTTTTTGTATTAAATTCAAGGTATTATAATGCTAATAGCATATTAGCAGCTAGCAATGTAAGCAGATGTACCACCTGTAGCTGTGCATATTACTATGTTAATGTGTTACTGTGTGATGATGTTGTAAGTCAAGTGAACTTGAAATGATTTTAAAAGACTAATTAGACTATTAGGTAAATGGACTGAGAAACATTTGTGTATGCTCACTAAAGTGTAGGACAAGGAGGCTATCCTTAGAATTCTATTTTTCTGGTAGAGCATTCACAAACCCATATGTCCACTTTCTCCAGTGGGATTTGTGTTGCTGTCGCTGTACCCTATCAGCATTCTCTTCGATGGCCTCCTCCTGGTGTCCATCACCGTTTCACTACAAGGCAGGTTGTAAAACTATATGCTGACTTTTTTTCCGCCCTGCTTGCTTTGCAAGTGAAAGAGTCGCATTGTTTCAGACCACAACTCATGTAAGCATCAACATAGGCCTGCAATGTTTTATCTTATTTTATTTTAACTAAAAGGATTCTGATTTTGGGTTGAAGTACAAGGGTGTGGGTGTGTATGTGAGTATTTAGGTTTCTGAGATGCAAATAGATTTGGGATTTAGAGTTACTGTTTCCTTAAGTAATTGGTTAATAAGTGTTGTGTGTTAATTATATCTCGCTTCAGGTGTTGATGTTTGAGTCACTATTCTTATAAGGACTACATGAAATGATCATTTGCAGATTGTGTCAAAAGGTCAAAACCACCTTTCTGAAGACAATGATGATGATGAATTGGAGAGATCATTTGTTATAATCATCTTGTAATTTAGTGGATATGTTTGTCATCACTCTCTCTCATTCATTTGGCACAAGTCTGATGGCTCTTGTTAAATTAATCCATGACAAGGAGCCAGTTCATTGAAGGGCTGTTAAAATGACTTTGTGGAGAGAAGCACCACCACCTAGAGGACACTGAAGACACCATACACTCATAGATGGAGAGCAGCAGGAAGCAGGGACTCGGACCTGAGTCTGTCGATGCTTGGCAAATCCATAATAATAATAACAGAAAATAAAAAATGGTCCAAAAGAAGTTAACGCTGCAAACAAATCTAAAAGTTTGCTTTAAAATGCAACTTTAAGAAAGTTGCTGAGGAAGTAGCCTTACCTGATTTTCCTCCCACACTTTGTGGTTGAATGTTGAAAACATGAAGTTCTTTTGACAGACTTGCCCCTCCCTTCCTTGCCTCCCCATCCCCGACTGCCTCCCTCTTCCCGCTCCACCACACCGATCCACACATGCAGGGCCTTGGGGTGCAGGTGTGTCACCAGGGTGCAGGGAAGGCACCCCCCCCCCCCCCCGTCCCCGTCCCCTTCTGACCATCTGTGCCTCAGTAACTACAATTCTCTGAATACAATAACACTGACATTAGGGCAAATTTACTCCAGTGCTTAATGACCTCATATGGACACAGAGAGGAAGTGCAGGTTTAAATGCACTGGAAAGCGAATGCACTGTAAACATGCATATTGAATAATTTCTCCCCATCAATTTAAATTCAGACTTTAGCAGAATCATCAGAATCAGCATACTTTATTAATCTCAAATGAAAATATGTAAGGAAAGAACTCACACAAATAAACATCAGTTTGTAATTTGATTTGCTTTGAGTTTTATTTTAATTGAGTAATAACACAATTTTGACCTTGGCATTCAAAACCAAATTAAAACAAAGTATGCTACAGATGCATCAAAGTATTTCACTGGGTGAACTCTTCCTTCACAAAGTTTCATTTGCACTTTCCTGACCTTTGTGTCACAGAAGACTCTTTGAGAAGGTAATGGAAGCAGTCTTGTTTTCCTCTTGTTTCCCTCACTAACCTTACATAAGAGCTAACCTTAACTAACCCTGTTTGTCTTCTTTCAGGAGGACAACAGCAGTGTCACCTTAAGGCTTCCCATTGCTATTGTGAGTAGACTCATCCTACGGACCCAAATCCCCAAAGTGAGTTGGTGTTGAGTTGTGTCCTAGCGATTCAACATGCTGAGGGTGGCACACAAAGGAAAAACAAAAAACAAAAAAACCCACAAACCATGTGACAATATTCAGTGCACCCATTGGTCAGATGTGTCTGTGACGGGAGCAAGAAAAGTAAATACAGAAAGTACAGTAAGGGGCAGACACTTTTTTCACACCAGCGTAACAGCATTGATGAGATAATTGACCTCTGTGGGTTTAGAGTGTAGGTAGCTGCACTGTGGTGTATCAGATGTTCTGGGGGGTTTGCATGTTAGGGTCAAGGGCAAGTCAGGCTTTATGGTCTATGGTTAAGCTAAAGTGGAGGATTGCTGCCAGCCCCCCTCCTCGGCATATTCTTCAAGGACAGTTAATATGATTCATGAGTGTTGATTCATTTAAAATAACATAATCATCCTGCTGTAACCAGGTTTCTGTAAGACAGAATAAATCAATCAAGAGGAGAGTCAAAATTAAAAGATCAGAGCTCAGTCACATCTGAACACTTAAACATTAAACACACATTTTTAGATTCAGTGCGATTTTACACCTCTTGATGATATTACCATCTCTGATTTCCATCCAGAATCATTACTGAATGCTTAAAATCCAACAACTTGTCTTTGATTAGATTGAGCATAAGAATAACACAGTAATACAACAATAATACAACAGTAAAACTACCTACCTTCAGACAGTTTGAATAAAACCAGTTGAACCAGCCACGCTGCTTTCAGTGCAAACAGTGATCTTTATTTTATGTTTTCTATTTGTGCACAGACACAGAGTGAAAGCAAAGTCTGTTTAGTGTCCTCATGGCTGTATCATTCAGAGCTCAGACAAGGCTTTTTTTTAAAGATGTGCCTACTTCCTGACCATGTTAGTTTGATGGAAATCAAAGGGCAGATTTAATGAGAAAGAGTAGAAATGTTATTGTGTCTCCTGTGAGAGTGGAATTTAGAGAACCTTCAAACAATACTTTGAAAGGGAAGGAATGAGGAAAAGGGGGAAGCTTTACTTTTCACATGAAAGTCTAGTGTTCAGAAACTTAACCTTGAAGGATGTACCTCAATGTCATAGGCTGCTCCTCCTGCTGAGCCCCTCCCACCTGTCCTGCCTCAGGTGTCTTCCCTCCTTCCAGGAAGAAGCTCAGTAGTGTTTAGTGTCCAGTTGAGTTTGGGAGGAGATTATTCTTCTGCACAGTTTCAAGAAACTGTGAGTTTGCTTTGTTTCCTTCTTAAACAATTTGTCTTCAGAAATGTTGCTGTCTGTTTCTGCTCTGTGATGTTTGGAGAAGATGAACTCTGTCATTGTTACTGTATATCCACTTTATAATGACTGAAGGCAGCTTTTCCTGCCTCCATCAGTCTGTGGAGGAAGCAGAGAGGAGCCACTTCTCTCCCACTCATGGAGCAAATAAATGTGGCGTGAGCTCAGTTGGAGGGGTAATTATACACTGACGGACAGGAGGTCACAGAGGACTTTGTGAATTGTTATTGATTATAGATCTATTGAAGTCTACATATAGATTCAACATGTAGGCCTCTGGTTACAAAATATTGTGTCACTATCTGTTGGCTCACCTCCAGGAAATAATGTTGACTGTTTTACCCTCAGAGTCATGTTATTCAGCAACTGATGAGGTTAGACCGACCAAAAGTTATCATATTAAACTTAGATCTGTCTGTCAATCACTCAAACCATTTAAAGATGATTATATCTCAAAACACATTTTTATTTCTTCACTCTCAGAGTTTCTCTCTGACTCCTTCACTCCACCTGAGTCTGAAGCAACTGTCAGTGACTTCCTAATAGATATAGTTGATATCAGAGCTCATTTAAATCACAGTTAGATCACACATGGCTCCCCAGAGACTGTCTTTAACATCATTGGTCAATGATTAATCAAAAACATCATCATAAAGACAGAGCCAGTGATCTGTCTGAGCTTTACATCATTATAATTGCTGACTACCTTACCAGTAGACCCCAGTATGTGAGGCTGCAGGACTGTGTGTCTGAGGTGCAGTAAATTCAAATAAACTCTTCTGAGTTTCTGTTTTTGACTCTGACCAGACACAACTTTCACACCGATCTTTCAAATTTCCTTGTACTGAACAGCAGACTGTGTTCATGTGTTAAACAGGAATCATTTCCTTGTTACTAAAACACATACTGAAGAATGATTTCACTAACTCAGAGTTCAGCAACCGTGGCAGTTTGTCTTAAAATAACTGTAATCTCCAGATTTCCACTTTTGGCTCGAAATACATTTTCGACTTCTTAAAATGGTTGATAATTATTCTTTTTCTTTATGTGGCCCTAATACTCCTTAATAGATTTCAGTCAGGGAGTAACTGTTAAGTTTAACCATAAAAGGCTTGTTAGAAACTCTGAAACTCTGAAAGGCTCAGTTCAACAGGTATGAAATCACCACCTGTGGCCAATTCATTCTCTAGAAAATGGCTAATAGTGGGATCTGCCTATAAAGTCTTTGTTTCTGTCATGAACATCAGTAATATAGTCATAACTTTATTTTTTCTTTTTTAACTGCAAAACAGGAATATTTACCTTTTAAGTGGTTATATTGTCGGGGAACATGTTTTATATAAACAGTGTGTAAAGCCTACTGTACTAAAACCACTGAATGAAGAGCAAACTGTTTGTGCATGTATTCGTTTAGTAGTGAATGTTGTTCTACTTGATTCTTATCTGCTGCCGAGTCTCTTTTATGCTGATGGAAATGCAGATAACACAGAGCACCAGTAATACCAGTTTAACCACCTCACATTCATTCCATTTTGATCTGCATCAAACTGAAGTGTTCATCTCATCCTTTCTACAACAGTGTTGCGTTAGACTATATTTTATATATTGACACATAGATTATGGACATCAATGTCCATGAGTACCATTCACTTAGAAATTAGCCTAAGAAATTCATCTCATGTAAACAATAACATGGCGCACAGCGTGACGTGAAAAAAGGCACATACCTTTGACGTTGCGTGACGAACTCTTTATTCTTCATCCACACGTAAACGGCGTTTTGAATCACCGTAAATGGAGATTTTTTTAAACTCAGTTTTTGCATTTACTCTTTATTGAACAAAAAACACAAAGTTCAGATAATTTCATTTTTATTGTACTTATAATCACCTGTCACATAAAGACTCCTAAAACCTCTAACAGACAGCTGGTGTTTAGATTACAGTTGAATAACAATTGAAAAAACTGATCCTTGAATCATTTCTTGAGCAGGTTGGACATCAGTCTTCAGTATTGATCAACATGCTGTGGTGAAAATGCCCTTTCCATTAGTTTTAATTCAAACACAAGTAGCAAGTATACAACATGTGAACATCAGGAAATAAAGAAGTATATAGAAGTAAATTAAGTCCGGGGTTCAGTCAATGGGGGTTATTCAGCTGTGTGTTGTCGGTGGTATATAAGCTTGACAGATAAAATATATTCATGAATACAGCTGCAGGGCCAAGAGTGCCAATATGACTTAATTACATATGTCATTTAATGATTAATTTAATGTGTCATTAATAATTTAAATTAGAAATAAATATAGATCAGCTGTGTCAAACATAAGGCATAAGATTTCATAAAATTTTCAGTTTTTGAAAACAAAATGAGCAGCATCTGACTGCATTTCAATGATACTGCAGACTGCAAAGCTAAGTGCAGAATTTAGGAAATGGCTAAATCGATACCTGTTTGTGTTTTCAGCCATTTTCCTACTGACAAAACCTCCCTTCATTCATACTACACAAAGTAATTAGCCAATAAACAATTAAATGCCAGAAAAGTTTCTATCTTTTCATTTTTACTAAAGAAATTATATTTTTTTTTTTGACAAATACAGCTAAAAAAAGTTGAGAGTCTGGGTAATTTTACACATTTCTTACAATTTAAAAATGAGTCATGCTGACAGATTTCTTTCTCTATCAGCAGCTTTTTTCTTCATCATGTAGAAAAACAGATAAATATGTGATTTTTTTACACTGACAGAAAGGAGCGTTTCACTGGTCTGGCATGTTTAAGATCAAAGTGAGCTGTCTCTATTGATGTAAAATGAGTTTGAGCTTGTAGTATAATGCTACTCCTGCTGAGCCCCTCCCACCCGCTTCAAGTCCTGCCCCCTTTCAGGTTAAAGTGAAACTCAAACTGAAAAGCTTAACAGCTCACCTGTCTATCTGTGTTTAGTGTCAGGTGTGGAGTGGAAATTCTTTGTGCTGAACAAACTGTAAGTTCACTTTGTTTCCTCATTTAATCGTTAGTCTTTAGAAACTTTACTGTTTGTTTCTTCTCTGTAATGTCTGTACAAAAAGTTCAGCTCTAGTTTCAGGATAAGCTGATTTCCAATATTTCTATATTTTTTTAATATATTTACCTATTGTGAAGGTAAATAGGCTTCAGTGAACAGGCTGTACAAAGAGGTTATAGGTATAATAAAGAAATGTTCTGTTATTGTACCTAAAGTTGAATCAATCCAGTACCTTACAAAACTGTTGTTATATTTGTTGTAAATTCTGCTGCCCTCTTGGCCTTGTCACTCTTTAAAAAAGATATTTTTAATGTCACTGAGACTTTTTACCTGGATAAATGTAATATATAGAAGACTCACATTTCCAAAAACTGATACTGAAACTTCTGCCTTAGGACAGGAAGGCTGTTTGTTGCTCAGGTATGACATCATTCATGAGGGATACATTTCATGTTTCACATATTACAGACCAAAAAGCTACTTCTAATAATTTAAATAAAATTACCTCTTGGCACAAAACCTGGAAAAATTTTAGAGGTAACAACATCAATTATTATTTAACATAGATTTATCCTCCAAACATATTCAGCATGTAGTTTCTGTTTAAAAAAATACTACGACACAAACAGTTTGCTCTCCTCTAACAGAAAGTAATGTTGACTATTTACACACAGACAGAGAAGTCACTTAGAGACTAGATTAAATTACACCCAACAAAATTTATAGTAAACTTGTATCTTTCTTTTTATTACCCAAACCATTTAAAGATAAATCCATATCAGTCACAAATTTTATTTCATCACAGTAGGAGTTTCTTTGACTCTGTCCCTCCTGCTGAGCTTGAAGGAGCTGTGTCTCATTTCCTCATTCATACAGTTGATGATAAAGATTGTATCTCAGTGCTTTAAGCTTACTCGCCTACTGAATTTTGTCTTTGAAATCCAAGCATTGACATCCTAGTTAATTGCCTCCTCAAAGACCGTCTTCAAGATGAGCACTGTTACCATCAATCTGTCAAAACAAACAATAAAAATCTGCGTCTGATTCCAGTTTGTCGGTCTGGTGAACCACAGGTGCACCAGACTCAAACAAGCTCTCCTCCATACTGTCACCATTCATGAAGTGCTATATAAAGCCTATGGTCCCAGATAGTTCTGTGAATAGTTAGCTAACATAAACCAATGGAAGTATGTTAAGAGCAATCAAGCAACTTACTTGGTGATGTCACATTCTGTCCTACCACAAGATAAATTGTAAAGTTGTAAAAACTTTAAATTTAAGGTAGAAGATTCTTTATTTGCCATGTGTGCATAAACCAGCAGTCAATGCACTTTGCAGTTCTTGTGCAGAGCTCTGTCAGTCAAAGTAAGAAAGGAAAATAGGCAGAAATAAACAAGACAGTACAACACTAATATGAATTCTAAATAATAAATCATAAATTCTACCCCCTTTACAAGCGTGGCAGTATATACATAAGAGTCCAATTATATTGCAAATCTCCAAAAGTTGAATCTGTTCATCTGGACGTAGCGTTTTGTGGGAGAAATGTTTCGTCACTCATCCAAGTGACTTCTTCAGTCTCAGCTGACTGCAGGTTTCCCCAAACCTTATAAACAGTACATTTGCATAATGACTGAAACCAGCCCACTGAAGGAACAATGGGCTGTGAGGTCAGTTCCTTAATCATAATTATGCAAATTACCAAGACCATTGATCAACAATCGCTGACCAAAACCCACTGATCAAAGCCCAGGGATTGCTTTAATTCATCAACATGGAAAAATCTGACTATTTTTAGAACAGGGCTCCATGATGTCCATTATCCTGTATATATAATGTTTTACATCCTCTTTAAAGCATGACCCTACTTGAACACTGCAAGACAAATGCAAATGTGTCGAGAATATTGTGTGCTCACAGTCAGCTGTTTTACTGGTTGGTGGGTTCATTGAGCCACGTCTTTACATAAAAAAACGTCTCTGCTGTTTGTCACCAGCAATCTAAGACAGATCATATGTATGTAACCATGGCTACAGTTTACTTTTCTGAGTGTGTTATCTATGCATGTATGACTGAAATTATGCACAACATGTGTGTGTGTGAGCTTTATAACATATATATGGTTGAAAATTGTAATGCTGGAGCTGTGAGGAGAAATAATGTGGCAGAAATAATCAGCTGTAGTTTATCTGTTGGCTCATTTTTTGCAGAGAGACGCTGCAGACAGAGAAACAGTCCATCCTGGTCCTCCTGTTACTCACAACTTGTTGAGAGTCGTTCTGGAACACGTCTGAACACGCATCAGGTTTGATCTCATTCAGGTAATTTTGTTGTTAACCCTGTGATTTCTGTACTGCAAAGACAGATTACCTCTCACCAGGCCATGTTGCCATGGCAACTTATGCTGCAAACCTGATCTTCTTTGGTGTTGTTTCAGATCAGAGATCAACAGTTATCAAATCTATATTATTGAGTCTGATTAATTTGAAAACTTTACTGAGATTAACAACTGCTAGTTACTACTTTTACAGTGCACTTCCTCCCCAAGGTCAAAGGTTAAATCAACCTTTAGTTGTTGTTTTTTAGCTCTCTGAAAGGATTCTCAGTATGTGTGTAAATAATGCCACAGCTCTGACAAAAACCCTCCCATTTTCTTTTAGTTTGTTTAGTCTCATTCATAGACTCATACAGACTCTGCTAACATACTGAGTTGATGGGATAAACACATTTATGCTTCATTTAGTAGCTTCATTAAAACAGTCTAACAATCATCTACAGACTGTGTTTTCCCTCCTTTGTCACAAACTTTGAGCCATTTTATGTCAGAGTTAGAAGAAGGTTTCATGTCTTCACACGTCGGTATGTGAACTGACGCCCCAGTCTGACCAGTCAGACAGCATGTTTACAAGTGAGGCAATGAAGGCGTGTCCTATGCACATACACCATTAAATGACAAGATACAACTTGAACAGACACATACATCAGTTTGTATGCAAACAGTAAAAAACTGTCTTTAAATAAAGGTTTTTAGTGGAACTCTTTATTTGATTTGTCTTCATTAAAGGGAGGTTTTTCTTTTTCTTCAACTGTTTTGCTGTGAATATTTAGCTTTTTTAAAATCATGAGTGTGAGTGAATGAACAGATTATTGTTCATAATTTTTCTGCATTTGTTTCTTAGCAGCAAAGAAACTCTGAAATGTCCGAAAGTCAGATTAGTGCCAAGGTTAGTCCTGTTCATGTGAATGCAGGAAAGCTGTGTACTGTGAGCCTTTAGCAGGAGGAGAATCAGAAACCATCAGTCAGAACTCGGTCACATCAGATTCAGATGTTTAATTCAGATACTGAATTTGTTGGTTTTTGTTTCCCGGAAAAAAACTGTAGTCTCACCATTAAAGTCAAAAACAAAAGTGTGCTGCTGATTCAGTCCTAAAATAAAATGGTTTGTTATAATGTGTGAGTTTATTCAAGTTATGTATTTTATTCATCAAACACTTAAACCATGTTCACTCTTGTTTAACTATAGATGAAGTTTTTGCTAATGTGCAGTGTTTAACTAACATGATCAGAGGTGTCAGTGTTTATGTGACGTCGGCGTGTTGTCCATGCTGACATACATTGGAGAGAAATATGGAGGAATGATTATAGAGCAGTGATCAGATGATTAATCCATAGTCTGTGAACAGATGGACACTCCATTCAGCTTCAAACTTAGACATTTTATTTAAAAAATCATAAATTAAAACCTATAAACTGATAATTAATTGATAATGTAGATAATTGTTAGTAACATCAATGTTTGGCTGTCTACTTTAATACTAGCAATTACTACTAGATACTGTTAAGGTTCAAAAATATAGGGAAGGAAACACAGGAGGAATGCAAGTAACCACACTGGTCCAAAGGGTAAAGACGATGATTTTAATGAAATGACACGCGTGGGAGAATGAGCGGACTCTGTAAGCAGACAGCCCCACAATCTCATCCTCCTAACATCAAAATACAGTTTTATATGCATCAGAGTATATTTAGTGACGCCCCCTCATTGCGTCATCACATACATCAGCTTCAAAACCACAAATGTTCTATTTGACAACTTAAGGCACAATTAAAAAGTACACTGGCTTCCATCTTCTCCCCGGTGGTTTCCCGTAAGCCAGCTCAGCTCTCGCATCGTGCATCTACTGCTTCATCAGTCAACTTTCACCTACACCCTAACAGTGTGTGTGTATGTGTGTCTGTGCGTACACGTGCGAGGGCGCGTGCATGCTGTGTACTGCGTACGTGTCATGACCTCTCACTATTTGTCTGTCTGTGCGTGCACAGAGTGTGCATCTGCTCTCTGCACCTTAGTTGACCTCAACTTAGGCAACCAGGCTAAGGCCATCCTGTGTGTAATGATCTTGACTTATATGTAAAATATATAACAACTGTTTCAGTCTACCACAACTACTTAAGGCTTAATCCGCAGTATGCATAATAAACACCCTGCTCTTCCCTTGCACTCACTCTGCTTTCGGTTTCACTTCTGCAAAAGCTGCAACTTCAAAGACATAACTTCCTGTCTCATTTTGGCACAAAGTGTATTTTCCTGTCTCTGCCCTCTACACAGAGATCATAAAAGCATTAATAACATTTAAATTATAGATTCAACTCAACCGTTTAAAATGGTTCTTCTTTGGACCTGTAATAAAGGCTATAACCATATATTTGAACATCTGAATGCATCTAAATGCAACATCACTATTAATACAGAAATGTTAATGATGATTATAAAAATAGCAGCAACTAATAGCAGTAAAATATTTCTATTCCCCACAATACACTACTAGATAGAGGGGTCGTATTAACAGCAAATCAGTACAGTTCTCTGCACAGTACACAAGAATAATTAAAGTGAAGTTTTTAACTCTGCTTATCCTCTTTGAGTCATGGATCAGCGGAAATGTTTTAAAATGTTGTTCAGACGTGTTGAACTGACTGAATATTAAGCTTTCAGTCACAGTGAGTCAGTATGTGTCAATGAATGCATCGTGTGAGCTTCAGGTCTCCATCTAATGGAATGATAGTGGAAGTAGAGCAGCTGATGGCAGCTTCCTCTGCCTCACACTGCTTTCTGACTGCGTTCAGCTGACACTAAGAGGAAGCAGAAAAGAAGCAGCTGATATTTGGGCAGGACTTATGATGGAAAGGGGGATTTCAATTGATGTGCACATGAATGATTTGTGTTTCCTCTGCAGGTGAAGGTAGAAAGTGTGTGTGAGCTGATGTGGATGTGAATTCAGCAGCATGGATCAGTGTGAGGACAGAGAGGAGGGAGTCCCTCCCTCTAAAACCACTCTGTGTGGGGAACATGAGAGCCAGACCAAAGCTCAGAGGTGAGATGACCATCTCTAACTGTCCATGACTCTTCTCCATGTCACAGCAGCTCAGCACTCACATCACTGCTCCATCATTATTCACAGGAACCAACCTGGACCTGAACCCAGCTGTGTGTCCTTGAAGAGTGATGCATCAAAAGATTTTAATATTGATTTGAAACAAAGACATCTATCTGAGACAGAGTAAGTATGTCTCATACTGAAAAAATATTTCAGAGGACAAATTGTTGAATACAATAATTTGAATTTTGGATGATTTATTACATCTACTGTAGTTTGCTCCATCATATTCATCGTGTTTGTAATTTGTTTTCTTCTAGTTTATACAAAACTATTTTAGTTTCACAATTATTTACAGAATTTAAAACTTAACCCTAACGTGTGCTTTGGGTTTTTTTCTCTGTCAGGATGCATCAGAAACCTGAACACAGCTGTGTGTCCTTAAAAAGCGACAGGTCAAAGAAGCATATTCTTCATTTTAAAGAAAATACTTCTGCTGCAGAGAGGTAAATGTTCCTACTCACTTAGGTTGAACTGTTTTCTCTGAAAAAAATTTCCAACTCGTTTAATGTCACAGCTCAGCTCTTTTTCACACACTTTTATGTTCATATATAAAGCTGTGTGTTTTTCCCTTAAACACAGCAGTCAAAGATTGAAGAATGAATATTTTTGATGCATTTCTACTGTGAAGAAGCTAAGTGTCAGTTTTACATATTGTATTAACATAACTGACCTAAAATCATGCAAAAAGTACATAAGCTTGTAGCCAATGTCTCGGACATTTTTATACAACTGTTTAAAATTAATTACATTATTTTATGACAGGTTCACAGGGTGATTGTTATGAGTTATGGCTCTTTTTTATATTGCAAATTGTTTGAAGTTAAATCAATTTCTAATTAGTGAGAAATTTGGTTCACTTTGGAAGGGTAACCCATTTTTAAGTGCTAAAAATGTCAAATAGATTAACTATTTCTTCCTTTAAGCATAACAGCCATTATTTTTGACTCTGACTTGACCTCATCCACAAACACCTGTCAAAAAGGACAATAATGAAGATGGATGATAAGATCTGGGAATAATGTTCACAAAGTTCTTTGTCTCATGAGATGTACTTCACAAAAGAGTAGGGTATTGCTTTGGCTTTAAAATTTAAAAATGTAATGTAAAAATAAAAATAAACCAAATTCAAAAATAAAACTCTTCATACTTCTCATCTGATCTGATCTTCTCAAATGTCAGAGAGAAGGATCTCCATATTACGAAACACCAAGAGAAACATCAAAACATCTTGTGTCCTTTAGCTTGTATTTATCTCTGTGTGGAAAGTAATAATGTGAACTAATTCTTCATGATTCTTCATAGAGTGGACCAGGAGAGTTCAAAGGTTTCCAGTGGTCAACCTGCCAAGCAGCAACAAGCACATTTGGACTCTGTATTTATGGTCTGTACATGTAGAACAACTGCTCTTACATCATTTCTATTCACTGTGATCTCCATACTGCACTTTATAGACCACTGAATTGTTAATGTATCCATCATGGATCTGAGGTTTTGTTCAATGATTTCAGTCTGGATGGATTATTCATATCGTCTTCTGTTCCAGCTGCTGGAGGATAACATCATCACCTTTGTGAAGAATGAGCTGAAGAAGATCCAGAAGGTTCTGAGTCCAGTTTACCCAGAATCCTTAGGGAGCCAAAAAGAGGATGAGGGGGTTTTAAAGGGTGGAGATAAAGAGGAAACCAGGTACAGGAAAGCATTTGTGAAAATCACACTGCACTTCCTGAGGGAACTGAAGCAAGGAGAACTGGCTGACTGTCTGCAGAGCAGTAAGAGGATGTCTTTATAAGATTTAAGCTGCTGTATGAACGGGAAATTGAATCAGTTGTATCAAGAGATTGCCCAACATACATTAAAAAATCTATTCCTTAGGCAAGAAAATGTAGGGATATTTACTAAATTTCCATCATTAAATGTATTTGTTGTGTGTGTTCAGAAATATTTATTCCAGATTTTCAACATAAATTCAAATCTACTCTGAAAAAGAAGTTCCAGTGTGTGTTTGAAGGGATCGCTAAAGCAGGAAACACAACTTTTCTGAATCAGATGTACACAGAGCTCTACATCACAGAGGGAGAGGCTACAGAGTTCAATGAAGAACATGAGGTCAGACAGATTGAAACAGCATCCAGGAAACCAGACAGACCAGAAACAGCAATCAGACAAGAAGACATCTTTAAAGTCTCGGCTGGAACAGATAAACCAATCAGAACAGTGCTGACAAAGGGAGTGGCTGGCATTGGGAAAACAATCTTAACCCAGAAGTTCTGTCTGGACTGGGCTGAAGACAGAGCCAACCAGGACATCCAGTTCATATTTCCATTCACTTTCAGAGAGCTGAATGTGCTGAAAGAGGAAAAGTTCAGCTTGGTGGAACTTATTCATCACTTCTTTACTGAAACCAAACAAGCAGGAATCTCCAACTTTGAAGACTTCCAGGTTGTGTTTATTCTTGATGGTCTGGATGAGTGTCGACTTCCTCTGGACTTCAACAAAACAAAAATCCTAACTGACCCTCGAAAGTCCACCTCAATGGATGTGCTGTTTGTAAACCTCATCAGGGGGGAACTGCTTCCCTCTGCTCGCCTCTGGATAACCACACGACCTGCAGCAGCCAATCAGATCCCACCAACATGCTTTGACATTGTGACAGAGGTCAGAGGGTTCAGTGACCCACAGAAGGATGAGTACTTCAGGAAGAGATTCAGAGAAGAGCAGGCCAGCAAAATCATCTCCCACATCAAGACATCACGAAGCCTCCACATCATGTGTCACATTCCAGTCTTCTGCTGGATCACTGCTACAGTTCTGGAGGATGTACTGAAAACCAGAGAGCGAGAGAAGCTGCCCAGTACTCTGACTGAGATGTACATCTACTTCCTGGTGGTTCAGGCTAAAGTGACGAAGGTCAAGTATGATGGAGGAGCTGAGACAGATCCACACTGGAGTCCAGAGAGCAGGAAGATGATTGAGTCTCTAGGAAAACTGGCTTTTGATCAGCTGCAGAAAGGAAACCTGATCTTCTATGAATCAGACCTGACAGAGTGTGGCATCGATATCACAGCAGCCTCAGTGTACTCAGGAGTGTTCACACAGATCTTTAAAGAGGAGAGAGGACTCTACCAAGACAAGGTGTTCTGCTTTGTCCACCTGAGTGCTCAGGAGTTTCTTGCTGCTCTTCATGTCCATCTGACCTTCATCAACTCTAGAGTCAACTTGCTTAAGGAGCAACAAAAAACATCCCATCACTCTGAAACAGATAAAAACTTCTACAAGAGTGCTGTGGACAAGGCCTTACAGAGTCCAAATGGACACCTGGACTTGTTCCTTCGTTTCCTCCTGGGTATGACACTGGAACACAATCAGACTCTCCTACAAGGCCTGGTGACACAGACAGGAAGACGCTCACAGATGGATCAGGAAACAGTTCAGTACATCAAGAAGATGATCAGTGAGAATTTGTCTACAGAGAAAAATATCAACCTGTTCCACTGTCTCAATGAACTGAATGATCATTTTCTGGTAGAGGAGATCCAAAAGTCCCTGAGATCAGGACATCTCTCTGCAGAAAAACTGTCTCCTGCTCAGTGGTCAGCTCTGGTCTTCATCTTATTGTCATCAGAAAAAGATCTGGATGTGTTTGACCTGAAGAAATACTCTGCTTCAGAGGAGGCTCTTCTGAGGCTGCTGCCAGTAGTCAAAGCTTCCAGCAAAGCTCTGTAAGTAAATATGGACCTATCTGTGTCTGTTTAAAATGTTTTTTCTACTTACCTGAACAGAATAGAACAGAACAAAACAAAACACAGACTCTGCCTAGTGTGTCTGTGCCAGTGGGTACTACACAAGTATGACTAACTCTACCAGCTCCTCACTGGTTTAGATTTAATTATATAGGCATAGCTCTGTTTTTATTGGGCAAATTTGAAGTGTTTTATATCTGACAAATTTCAGACTAATTTATTTTAGTTAATCGTGAACTGTAGTGTATACTTTGTTTTTCTTTTCTAGGTTCAACATTAAGTGATTTCATTTGATCACAAATATCATTGTTTTTCAGACTGAGTGGCTGTAACCTCTCAGAGAGAAGCTGTGAAGCTCTGTCTTCACTTCTCAGATCCTCATCCTTTAGTCTGAGAGAGCTGGACCTGAGTAACAACAACCTGGGGGACTCAGGAGTGAAGCTTCTGTCTGTTGGCTTCAAGAGTGCACACTGTAAACTGAAAACTATCAGGTCAGATTTCAGACTTTTCCACTGATTACCACTGAAAATAAAAGCCACTAAAACCTGTATAGAATTCTCAAGTCACTTTTGAATTAAATTTGGTTGGATTTGAGTTACTGTCTTAAAGGTTTTTTATATTCAAATTATTTTGTTTTAGAACTGATAAAAATTACTGATATGCATGATACTGGTTTGAACATATAGCACTTACCAGGGTATTTTAAATCCAGAGAATTACATGTCTGGATGTCTTTCTCTTTGTACTCTTTTTCACTCTTTGCAATGAAGAGTCTGGAATTTTATAATATATATTTTTAAAGGTTGGTTTCGCAAAATGAGAGTGTTCGGAAAATAAGGTCACAGCAATTAAATGAAGTAAAATCAGCCTATCGCAATAAAAATAAATACAATGTCACAAAGCAAAATTCCAAAGATAGGTGGCAAAAAGTGAGCGTATATGATTATCTTATCGCTCTGTATTAGCCCTGGAAGACTGGTGACCTATCCAGGTGTACACTTAATGTCAACTGTGATACACTTCACCCTTTGCAACCCTAAATTAGATGGAGGTGATTTGACTTTTTCTTCAATGCCATGTGTCACCACAATTTACAGGAGCTACCTAAACTTTACTTTCACACAGGTAGATTGTCTTCTTAATAGTACTGAAACCTCACAGATGGGTAACACAGGAGGATTAAACTGAGTTGAGTGGAACCCATATTATTACAGCTCTAATGCTAACTCTGATTTGTTCCCTATAATTGCAGAGAGATCATATTTCTTCCATATTGGCTTTCATCACCAGCTTTCTTTTATATTCAAAGCAACAACTTCTTTTCATTTACAACAGCAAAAGAAAAAGACATTGAACACATCACCAATGTTCTAAGTAAATAAATTTCTATTTGGTGCTGTTGACATGAAATTATCACCAGATGTCAGTAACAATTCATCCAATCCACATACAAAGAAATCATCCATTGAGGGGCATGAATTATGTGTGACAATGAGAAATGGCACAGGGAAAAAGTATTGAACACACAAAGCAATGGAGGTGTAAAAAGACTTGGAAGATCATGGTAATTACAAAGCAATTTTGCCACTTGGTGCAAATTAACATGATGGAGTCCCAAATGATGGATTATAAAAATGTGTCTCATTACCAAGGTATCACACAAGAAATATCTAATTTTGTGTATCACTGATGAGCTCTCTCAAGACCTTCACAACGCTATTGCTGCAAAGCATACTGATGGTATAGGCTACAGAAGAATTTCTAAACTACTGAAGGTTCCAGTGAGCAGTGTTAGAGCCTTATTCCAGAATTAAAAAGAGCATCATTTCAACATAAACTGACAATGACCAGGTGCTCCCCACAACATTTCAGACAGAAGAGTGAAAGGAATTATCAGAAGAGTTATCCAAGATCCAACAACTACTTGTGAAGAGCTACAGAAAGACCTGAAAACAGCAGGTATAATTGTTTCAAAGAAAACTATGAGTAATGCACTCAACCACCATGGCCTGTATGCACACTGACTACTTAAGACTCCATTGCTGAAGAAACAGCATGATTCAAAGTTTGATGAAAAATATTTAGACAAGCCATGTTAAAATGCCATGTTTGGATGCCATAATTTACACCATGTTTGGAGGTCCTTTGGATGTGGGAGCATCATAGTGTATCACTATTTTTCAGCACAGGGCACTTGCACCCTTAATATAATTGAAGGAAGGAGGATTGAAAAAATGCAACAGGACATTCCTGATAAAAACCAGCTGCCGTCTGCCAGAATGATGAAAATGAAATGAGGGTGGATGTTTCAGCAAGACAATGATCCCAAACAGCCAAGGAAACTCTTAATTGGTTTCAAAGAAGGTAAAGCTGCTATAATGGCCCAGCCAACCACCTACCCCAAATCCAACTGAAAATCTATGAAGAACTAAAACTTAGAGTTTGTAGAATGGAGCCTTCAGGATTTGAAGACTATTTTTGATGAAAGATGGGCCAAAATCACACCTGAGCGATGCATGTGACTAATTTCTCCATACTGGAGGCACCTTGAAGATGTCGCCACCAACAAAGGTTTTTAAACAGAAGATCAAATAAATTTTAGTAAGTATGTTCAACACTAGAAACATTTTCCCTGTGTCACTTCTAATTATTACACAAAAGTTAATTTAAGGACATCTATGCTTTGATTTCTTTGCACGTGTGGATTGGATGGGTTGTTACGCATATCTGCTGAGAATTTCATGCCAATAGCACCTTTAGAAATATATTTACTAAGAAAATACATTATGTGTTCAATAATTATTTCACCCTCTGGGGGGCGCTCGTGTACACTGATGGAGTAGGACGCACTCTTCTCAGCTCCGCACTTTTCTTCTTATTTTCCAACAATTAACGCGACACCCTGCCTCTTTACTAAACTGTTCAACAGCCCTTCAGATCTGCATCGACTACGATAAAGACTGGTCGACATGCCGCCTAAAAAAGACGCAACACACTGCCAGAAAGCAGTAGCTGAAAACTCTGCGAGCACCGATGCCATATTAGCAGCTATCGCTAGCCTAAAAACGTCTATGGAGACCCGCCTTGACACAATTGAGTCTACTCTGTCTAAGCTCCAGGCAGATATCCGGTCATCCGAACAGCGTCTAGATGTTATCGATGAGTCGCTTACTACAATGGACGGCCGTGTTTGCATGCTTGAAGCTACGTGCAAGGAACTAATGGCGGCCACCGACAACCCGCGTGACAAGCTAGGCCAGATGGAGGCGCTCGCGTCGGGCCAACATTAGGATTGTTGGAGTGAAGGAAGGTGCTGAGGGCGGTAAGCCTGCGGACTTTGTTTCATCCCTGCTGCTGGATGTGTTGGGGAAAGACAACTTTATTAAGCCGATAAAAGTGGAGAGGGCACACCGCACCCTTAGACCAAAACCAACGGCTGGCCAGCGACCGAGGGCTATCATAGCCAAGTTGCATCATGAGAAAGACGTGTGGCATGTCCTGCGTCTGGCGCGCCAACGTGCACCGTTGAGCTGCGATGGAGAGAGTCTGTCCATCTTCCCCGACTACACTGCGGAGGTCCTTGCGCAGTGGATGGCCTTCAATTCGGTCAGGAAAAAGCTTAGCGCTTTCGGAGCGACGTGCAGTCTGCGCTACCCGGCCCAGCTTCAGGTGGTTCACAACAACATCACTAACACGTTCAAGTCTCCTGCTGAAGCTGAACGTTTTGCGGACTCACTGTAATCGTGACCTGGTAATATATTTGTTCATGTTGTTGATGCGGCTGTATTGTTGAACATTCTCACTCTTCTCTTCCTATAGTGAGAGTCGCGATTCGTTCAATCATTTATGAATGCTTCTGTGGTGATAGTTTTCTATCATTGTTTTTTTTTTTTTGCTACGACGTCTTAATATCATATCCTGTATGTTACCTAAATGTTGTGCATCTGCACTTTATTGTTGTCTATGTCTACGCATGGGACAGTGTGAAACGTAATTTCAATTCCTTTGTATGGCAAGTACATCTGAAGAAATTGACAAATAAAACTGACTTTGACTTTGACTTTAAAACTTTGATCTATCGTGAAGTACTGAGATCATTTATATTATAAATTTGGTTATACACAAGTTATTTTATATGTTGGCGTCTTTTTTGTTTATCCAATCAGTCGATTTATGGGTGTAACTATTGTTTTGATTAATGGAGTCTGGTGCGGAGCTGCCGGATCCGAAGGATGTTTTTTTCTCTTTTTCTTTTTTGGTTTTTTGTGCTCCTCTTCCCGGCAGTCCCCTTAATGCACGCTGGGATGGGCCGCAGTGGTTCTTGTTCTTTTTTGCGGCCTTTTTCTTTTTGGGGGATGGGGTTCAGTGTTCTTGTTGTTAATTTTGTTTTAACTGTTTTTTTGCCAGTCCTTTGTATTATTTGTCACCTGTCCATATGTCACATCACCTCTCATTTAGATGCAGGGTAACAGTGCTACTGGTTTTGGAACATGTCCTTTGACATTTACATCCTGGAATTGCAAGGGCTTAGGCAGAGCTTTGAAACCTGGGAAGGTTATGTCACATTTGAAGCATTTATCTTCTGATATCATTTTTCTTCAGGAAACTCACATTCACTCCAATGAACAGAGACGTTTAAGAGCAAATTGGGTGTCGCACGTTTACCAGTCCACTTTCACATCTAAGGCCAGAGGTGTTGCTATACTCATAAGGAAAACCACTCCATTTATATTTAGATCCGTCGTTACTGATCCGGGTGGGAGATTTGTTTTGGTCTCTGGGTCCATTAACTCTTTTCCACTGGTTTTGCTAAATATCTATGCCCCTAATTTTGACTGTCCTGACTTCTTTTCCAAAATATTTGACCTAATTTCTGAATATAATATGTCTAATATAATAATTGGTGGCGATTTTAACTGCTATTTTGATCCTGTTTTGGATAGATCATCTACAAAAATAGCCGCCACTACTAGATCCATGGCAGTTCTGAACAACCTGGTAAAGTCACACAACATGGTTGACGTTTGGAGGCTTCAGCATCCAAATGACAGGCAATATTCTTTTTTTTCACCTGTACATCGTAGCTTTACCAGAATAGATTACTTTGTTACAGATTCTAGACTATTATCCAGTATTATCAGCTCTGCTTATCATCAAATCTTGATTTCTGACCATGCCCCACTTACCATGAAAATAGATTTTAATTTACAGCCTCGAATTTTCAATTGGAAATTCAATTCTACCCTTCTGACAGACAAAACTTTCTCCACTTATGTTTCCACTGAGATTTCAGATTTCTTAAAACACAACGACAACGGGGAGGTCTCTGATTCCACTCTTTGGGAATCATTTAAGGCAGTATTGCGTGGCAAGATCATCTCCTTTCAAACATTTTCGAAAAGAACTAGATTAAATCGTCTGTCCCAAATTGAGTCTGAGTTATCAACATTAGAGGAGGCACTTTGCCAATCTGATACTGAAGGCATATCTAATGCCATTCTAAAACTAAAACTTGAATACAATCATATTTTGGGAACCCAAGTCGGAAGCGATATTATTAAATTGAAACAAAGACACTTTGAGTTGGGAGATAAACCCCATAAATTACTTGCCAGACAATTAAAAGATGTGCAAGCCCATCGGACCATACACAAAATTGCCACCTCTACTGGTGAATTAATTACTGATCCTAAGCTGATTAATGACAGATTTGTGGAGTTTTTCAGCACACTGTACTCTTCTAAATCTAACGCTACTGACTCTGAGCTTTTTAGCTTTCTTAACTCTCTGAGCATTCCAACCCTCACAGAATCTGCCACCCAAGCGCTTGATGCTGACTTCAGCATCACAGAAGTCAAAGCTGCTATCCTTTCTTTCCCTAGTGGTAAAGCCTGCGGGCCGGATGGGTTCAACATAGAATTTTATAAAGCCCATATTGATATAATCGCTCCACTTTTACTCAGAATGGTGAACTGCTCTATTGCATGGGGCTCTTTCCCTGATAGCATATATGATGCCCATGTTTGTCTTCTCCCTAAGAAGGACAGAGACCCCACCAATGTGTCTTCATATCGCCCACTTAGTTTATTAAACTGTGATCAAAAAATCATTGCAAAAGTCTTGTCTTCACGTCTTAATAAATTTTTGGGCACTTTAATTCAACACGATCAAACTGGGTTTATCCCAGACAGATTTGCTTTCTCTAATACCCATCGTCTATTGAATGTACTGTATGGACCAAATTCTCCAAATTCAGCTGTTATTTCATTAGATGCACAACAAGCTTTTGATCAAATTGAGTGGAAATACCTGTTTGCTACGCTTGAGAAATTTGGCTTTGGTAGTAATTTTACAACTTTGGTACGTATGCTTTATGCTCGGCCAAGATCATCGGTACTGACAAATTTTGATAGATCACTTCCGTTTCTACTTCACTGGGGGACTAGGCAGGTTTGCTGTTTATCTCCACTGCTCTTTGCTCTAGCTATGGAGCCTCTGGCCATTGCAGTTAGAAGCAGCTCTGATATTGTAGGTATATCCTGTGGTCCTGTCAAATCCACCATAGCTCTATATGCAGATGATGTGGCTCTAACACTGTCTGATGCCAGGCTCTCTTTGCCTCCCCTGCTTCATCTCATTAACAAATTTGGACAACTCTCTGGTTTCACAGTTAATTGGGACAAGTCCATTTTTATGCCACTGGCAGATGGGCTCGACTCTAGCTTCATCTCTAGCTTACCTTTTAAAACCACCAGCAGTCACTTTAAATACCTAGGTATTAACATTCCCAGAAACCGTAAGCTGCTATTTAAATTTAAATTAAATTTAAATTGAATTTTCAGGTCCTCGTTGACAGTATTAAAGCTAAGATAGATAAATGGACTCTTCTTCCACTCTCTTTGATTGGACGTGTCAATATTATTAAAATGGTAGTGCTTCCTAAATTTATTCATCTTTTCCAAAACATACCCATCTTTTTCATTTCATCCTTTTTTTAAAACTATCGACTCTATCATTTTGTCTTTCATCTGGGCAAATAAACCCCATAGAATTTCAAAGGCACACTTGCAGAAACCCTGCTCTGAGGGTGGATTAAGCCTCCCAGTTTTTAGGCACTACTATTGGGCTTGCAATGCCAGAACGTGGGTTTTCTGGAGCAGTGTTTCAGCTGTTCCTGCTGTTCAGGAGGGATGCGGTCCTTCTTGGCCTTTGATAGAGGCACACAATGCTAAATCGAGTTTTGGTACATCACTTGATGGTATTCTGTTTTCTAAGCCCAGCATACCTACCAAACTTTTAAGTAATGATTTTGTCCTAGGTCATTCTTTTAGGATCTTAAAGCAAGTTAGGGGTGCTTTGTGCCTTCCAGACCTATCCATTTTTGCTCCAATAACTGAAAACCTTTCTTTTTCACCTGGCTTGATTAACCCTGTGTTTAAGCTTTGGTCAGCATTAGGTCTTCACACTATTAAGGACCTCTACATCGACAATTGTTTTGCTTCATTTGCTCAGCTGCAATCAAAATTTATGCTCCCCTCTGCTCATTTATTTAGATACTTACAAATTAGGAATTTTGTTAAACAGTCTTTTGCCCATCTGGATAAGCCCCCTGCTCATAGTGACTTTTATGATTATTTGATTAAAAATCCCACTTCCAAACACCTAATCAGCCAATTTACTACACTTTTTACACTTACAGCACCTACTAACCATATCAAGGATGCTTGGGTTAAGGACTTGGAAGTAGACATATCGGATGCTTTGTGGGCCAATGGGTTGAAGAAGATTAAAGAATGCTCTGTTAATGCCAGACTACAACTTATACAGTTCAAGGTCCTTCATCGTTTGCATTTTTCTAAAACAAAGCTATGCAGCATTTTTCCGTCTCTTTCGTCTTTGTGTGACAGATGCAAAGCAATGGATGGAACCCTTGGTCACCTTTTCTGGTCTTGCCCCACACTCAGGTGTTTCTGGGCAGAGATATTTAATATATATAACCGGGTTTATGACTTAAAATTAGAGCCGGATGGTGTGCTTGCAGTGCTAGGCTGCTCCCTAACCTCATTGGCACTTAGACGTCCTCTTCAGAAAGCTTTAATGTTTGGCATGATTGTAGCTAAAAGACTTATTCTTAGAGCCTGGAAATCACCATCTCCTCCATTGTTCAGGGTTTGGCTACGTGAGATGATTGCATGTTTGTATATTGAAGAGGTTCGTTATCGTTTGGCTGACACCCATTTTAAGTTTGTCGAAATCTGGGGCCCTTTTCTCAATCATATTGATGGGAATTCAACATAAATTTTAACCCATTTGACTGCACTTTGTGTTTGTGTGAAACTGCACTTCTGCCGGACCCTGATTTCTTCCTGGACTTGTTTTCCACATCTTTTGGTCTTGGTGTTGCCCTGTCTAAACTCACACAGAAGATTATCTACTTTGGACAATGGTCTTTCTTTTGAACTTTTGATTTGTACTGGCTAACTGGTTTATTTTTTTTTCTTTTCTTTCCTGTTTTCCTGTTTGGGGTTTTTTTTTTGTTTGTTTGTTTTCGTGTGTTTGGTTTTTGTTTTCTGGTTTTTTACTTTTTTTTTCTGTGCTTAAATATTATTGTTTTTGAATCTTATGTCATTTGTCTGGTGTGTTGTTATGTAACTTTGAACTTAAAATCTTATAAATAAACATTTTAAAAAAAAATAATTATTTCACCCTCTGCATGTAGTCTTGAATAATCAATCAACATGGAGCACTTGACACTAAGACTGCAGACTTACTTATGGCTTATAGAGTTTGTGTAACTAGTATCACAGTCTCTCTTCTATGGAACCAGCTCCAAATTTGGATTCAGAAAAAAATACATCCTTTATACTTATAGCTTAGAGTTAGGACTGGATCAGGTGACTCTGAACCACATTTTAGTCATGCTGGAATAACTCCTTACACAATTTAACAACTTGAGATAGCTGTTGTTGTCTGTTGCATGTGGTCACTGTAAATAAAGATACATTGATTTAATGGATGGACATGAATATGGATATGATTAAAATAAACTAAAAAAATAAACTTTCAAAATAAAGTGTTCACAGATGGACTGTTATTTTGTGTGTTTGCAGTCTTTCAGGCTGTCTGATCACAGAGGAAGGCTTTGCTTCTATAGCTTCAGCTCTGAGCTCCAACCTCTCAAATCTGAAACTGCTGGACCTGAGCTACAATCATCCTGGAGACTCTGGAATGAAGTTGTTAAAGGATCAACACTTGAGACTGGACACTCTCAGGTATGGAAAAAATATCTGATAGAGGAGAAAGAGCTGGAAACATTTTCTGTGTCCTTCTTTGTTTCATGGAAATGTGACATGAGCAATAACACATTGAGAAAAATCTTTCCTTATTTTACAACATAAACACGTCTAATTGAACAATAACAAGAGGTATGTAGACGGTCACCATTTATTCAACATTTAGATAGATCTGTGCATGTTTACCTATTTTCTCATTTTCAGTAATTTTGTAGTTTGGGTTTTTTTTTTGTTTTTGTTTTTTACAGAGACAGGTTTAGGGCATGTTTATCCTAGCTTAACAGAAAGACTGTAAGCAGGAAAAACTTTCAGCCTGGCTGATCAAAAATAAATCATTAGTAAATGTTTATAATCGAAACTGTGGAGGTACCTGACAACCACAGGAAAATGCTCACTGTATATTTTAAAGCATGCAAGCTCTCAGAATTTAAAAAAAAGTTTTTATTCATAGCACTTTTTATAAACAAGAGTCAGTGTTTCTCTAAATTAGTGCACAACATAGAATAATGGTATTTAAAGCAACAGAAAAATAAATTAAATAAACTCCGGAACTGAACAAAACTGGAATTTTAAGTACTCAAAGTCCTCTATACAACATGCCACGTGCACCTGTTCACACAAGCACTGTCTTCTGTCTGTTAAGTGCTTATTGACTACACACATTAATCCTGGATGGACGCATCAGAAAGCAACTTGGGGTTAATATCTTGCCGAAGGATATCTGGCATACACACTAGGGGGAACCACGGGACGAACCACCAACCTTCTGATCATTAGATGACCTGCTCTACCTCTAAGCTACAGCCTCCCCTCTTAAATAGCACTCTTAATAAAATCTTTGTGCTAATCTGACTAACCTTTAGAATGATCCTGTTAACAAAGAGAAACTACCCCAATCACAATCATAACCTACTTGGGGAAGATAATAATTAACATATACAGGTGCTCTTTAGACTGCCACACACTGCTTCTTTTTGTCTCTTTTAGGTAACATTAAAAATATTTTAATCCAGGCAGGAAATGAAAATATTTTTAAAGAGAGCAAACACTTCTGAACCAATATTTCACTGCAGTCAAAACAGCGTATTTTGGACATTTTTTAATACAAAGATCAGGCGTAACATTATGACCACTAACAGGTAAAGTGAAAATCACTAACGTGTTAGTTTGTGGCATAAAATAGGGAGCAAGTGAATAACTTGTCCTCAACATTGAGTAAGAAACAGGAAAAATGGGCAAATGTAACAATTTGAGTGAGTTTGACAACGACCAAATTGTGATGTCCGACGACTGGATCAGGGCATCTCCAAAACTGGAGCTGTTATTATCGGTTCCCAGTCTGCAGTGATCAGTATCTATCAAAAGTGGTCCAGGGAACAGTGGTGGACCAGGGACAGGGTCATGAGCGACCAAGGTTCACTGATGCACATTTGGAGCAAAGGTTTTAACCTTTGGTCCCATTCAACGGAAAAGCCACTGTAGCTTGAACTGCAAACAACCTGAAATCTGGTATATAGAACCATATATGATTAGATATGGTTCTTATGTGTCAGAATACACAGTGCACCACAACTGTTGCTGTTTTGGCAAGTGGGACCAACACAATTAGGCAGCAGGTCTTAATGTCCTGCCTAAATGGTATATATCAGGTATTACGGTAGGAGAAACTAAGGCCTGATTTCAAAATTGAAAGGACCTTCTGGTGATTTCCACATCCATCCACTCCCTTCCGCTTATCCTTTACAGGGCCAGCTTTGTCCTGCCCAGTCCGTGAGACCCATAGACCCATTATTTACCTTTTTCTATTTTTACATTTCTAATATTTCTTTAATTCACTTTTCACCCTGAAAAGTACAAGGGACTCTCTGTCCCTTATGCTGCTGTAACAAGTAATCCTACGCCAGTGTGGGATTAAATAAATTCTCTATCTATGTGTCTGTTTATCCAGGATCAGTTGAAATCATCAGAAATCTCCTCCATGTATGGATTGAAGTGTATGTGCCCAAATATTCTTTTATCAGTGTCTACCAGTATGTGTATGAGAGTGATGTAATGTCCATGTGTGCATGCTACAAAAGACTGTGCTGGTCTGACCCCCCTCCTCCTTTCAGGGTGGAGCCTGCTGGAGTCCGATGGTTGACACCAGGTCTGAGGAAGTGTAAGTGTGTTTTTAATGTGATTCATGAAAACAAAGCAGCACACATTCAACCATCTTCAAACTGTCACATCATTTACTCACATCTCAGATGATGGATCAATAACTGCAGCTGGATTGTGTTTGTTCTCTCCATCAGATTCCTGTCAACTCACAATCAACACAAACACAGTACACACAAACCTCAAACTGTCTGACAACAACAGGAAGGTGACACATGTGAAGGAGTTTCAGTCATATCCTGATCATCCAGACAGATTTGATTACCAGTATCCTCAGCTGTTGTGTAAAAATGGTCTGACTGGTCGCTGTTACTGGGAGGTCGAGTGGAAAGTAGAGGTTCTAATATCAGTGAGTTACAGAAGAATCAGAAGGAAAGGAGACAGTAAAGACTGTTTGTTTGGAAGAAATGATCAGTCTTGGAGTCTGTTCTGCTCTGAAGTTAAGGGTTACTCTGTCATTCACGGTAGCAGAGAAACATATCTGTACCCCCCCTCCTCCTCCTCCTCCTCCATCTCTAACAGAGTAGCAGTGTATGTGGACTGTCCTGCTGGCACTCTGTCCTTCTACAGAGTCTCCTCTGACACTCTGATCCACCTCCACACCTTCAACACCACATTCACTGACCCTCTTTATCCTGCATTTACGGTCTGGTTTCCTGGTTCTTCAGTGTGTCTGCGCTGAGTTGAGTGTGAAGAGTTTCCTCCTGTTAGAGAAACACTCTGACTGTTGAACAGATAGTTCAGTCTGTGTATGTTTGTCTCTTTCACTCAGAAACACATTTTCAGATTCATGGATTCAATCAGTTGTTGTTTTAAACTGTTCTAAATGATTTCTTGCAATTGTCTTCCTCTTCAGTGCTTGAAAGATGGAAGCTACGATTATTCCAGGATCCACATGTTGTTTTTCTGTGTTTTAAAGTTCATGGTGATGAATGGTATTTGTCTATTGTGCATGTGTGTGTTGTGTATCTCTGAAGCTAAATTCAGCTGAGACACTTCAGTTTGTGTCAGGGGCACTTAGTTTGACACAAAAGATGAATTTACAAACTGTTCAGAAACATTTACACATTATTGTCCAATAGATACATGTTTGGGGAGCAGCCACAATTCACTGTGATTTTTACTTTTGCTGTTAGAATGTGGAAATGATGGCTGGATATTAGCTTGCCTATAGTTGCTTAGATGATCCATTAGAAAACAGTTATAAGTGTAGTTCCCAACACTGTACAATGCCGAATCATTATTTTCTACTTTAATTCTAAACTAAAACTGAGTCTGAGTAGCCAGCATATTACATTGAGACTCTCCAGTCTGATCAGCAGAGAAAACAGATATCTTGTACATGGTCAAAATATTAATTTTTGTTTTCATGTTTAAATATGACTAATTTTCAGGGAGTTTTTAGTCTTTAAAACTGCCATCTCTAACTGTGACAGAGTTTGACTCTAAGTTGATGATTTGTCCCTCCGCAGGTAAAAAATAAACTTCATTCTGATATTCACGACTGGTTCTCATTAAATATCTAATTTGTCACTTCATTTTCTACCTGTAGAATTGATGATAACACTGATGCTAAACATTCTTAAATTTGTGGAAAAAAAATGAATAAAAGTCTTATAAATGTTCACATGCTTTAAATGTTTCTTTGCTTCCTTTACGTTTAATTAGATTTTTGGTCGCTGATCATCATTTTTATCTGATTTTATGTGCTGAATAATTTCTTTCTTGTCATTTCTTAGGCTACACTGTTACGGGACAATTTCCACCAGTGTTGAAGGAGCTCTACTTTTCTGTTAATATTTATATTCTGCACCCATCTGTTCTTCATACCAAAATAAATGACATGTCAGTTCTATATAAAAATGTAAAAAAAATATATAAGAGAGAGAGATAAAGAGAAACAAATGCTCCACTCAGTGTCATGGTGAGTAGAGGATTTATATTAGGGCAAGAAGCAATCAGCTAAGTAAAGAGAAAAGACAGTCCATCATTACTTTAAGAACTAAAGGTCAATTAGTCTGGAAAATTGCAAAAACTTTGAATGTGTCTCCAACAGCAGTCACAAAAACCATCAGGCAGCACCACAAAACTGGCTCTAATGAGCACCACCCCAGGAAAGGAAGATTAAGTTTAACAGAGTTCAGTCTGTTAGTATCACAATCTGACCAAATGTCACAGTGAGACTCTCCTGTTTCAGCAGAAGAGCAAATCTCTCTCTACTCTGAGTTCAGAATATGATGAATGTTCACGGAAGCTCCAATGAAACCAGCATTTCCTTTAACTCTGACAGTTTAAATCATTTGATACTCACTGCTGGTAAAAAGATGAACTACATTCTCATATTCATGTCAGGTTCTCATTAAATATGTAAAACATTTGTTTATTTACTCTCTGTGATATAGGACTGGTTACATGTATAACCCTGACGTTAACCTTGGACTTATGTTGAGTAAATATCACCTACATACCTGTAAGTAGGAGAGCTGAACCGGTTTTCCATATTTTCATCTTGTTTGTAAGTAAACATTTCTTCTGTTAATTAAAAGATATTTGCGACATTAATTCAATTAAATTTATTTATATATCACACCTGTTTTACTATTGTGTTTTATAATTGTACTGATAACTATTTTCAAGCACACAATATAGATTTATATTCATACTAGTGCTGTCAGGGTTAATGCGGACCCCTCACACATGCATGTGTGCACACATATTGCATTGGGACAGCCTTGTGAAATAAGGAGAAAAGGTGCTGCCGTAAAGGCAGGTGTAGAAGCGCAAGAAAATTTATGTGGCGGATAAGAGGCGGCTGGCTTTACTGCGGCTCACAAATGATGGCTCACTTGACCACAGTGATACAGATTCTCTATATCGGATTGGTCCATCCCTACTTATAGTTTAAGCAGAACTGGACATTATTTGAGATAAAAGTGAAATTCATTTGACTGATTATAGGCAGTGACAAACAGCCTACAAGCAGAGTAATCAGTAACAGGGCAGAGTCTGATTACAGGGACATTACAGTGAGACTCCCCTGTTTGATCAGCAGAGACCGTCTCTCTCTACTACGAGTATGTTTGACTTGTATGTGCTGATGAATTAATTTTTTCTGTCAGCCTCACACATCAACGTAAGGAGCGGGGTTAACACTGCACTGCAGCTTGTCAACAGACTCTAACAGCTGATTGGCTATTGTGCACAGAAAGTTAAGGCAGGTAAATCCTATATGATCGATTCCTATGAACAGATGATGGGCAGGCTGTTTTCTTGTTTTTTTCTCAGTGTTGATGGTATACTTGCACATAAACCACTACATTAGACACTGATGTGTCACTCCATACCCTGGCACCCACTGGTCAGCCAGTTGTCCACCTAAGTGGACATATAAAAAACTCTTTGAAAAGTATCTTGATGCATTCTCAATCATCCAGGAAAGTAAATCTCCAAAAGTTGAATCTGTTCATCTGGACGTAGCGTTTTGTTGGAGAAATGTTTCGTCACTCATCCAAGTGAGTTCTTCAGTCTCAGCTTACTGCAGGTTTCCCCAAACCTTATAAACAGTACATTTGCATAATGACTGAAACCAGCCCACTGAAGGAACAATGGGCTGTGAGGTCAGTTCCTTGACCTGCAGTCAGCTGAGACTGAAGAAGTCACTTGGATGAGTGACGAAACGTTTCTCCAACAAAACGCTACGTCCAGATGAACAGATTCAACTTTTGGAGAGGTCTTTGAAAGTACATGTTTTTAAAAAAAGTAAGTTCAAAAATCTTTTTTTCATGCCTAAAGATGAATAAAAATACTCCAGAAAATAAATCTAGATTGAGGTTGTCATAATTCATGCATGAAAGGGTTAATGTGGCCCTAATACTCCTTCTTAGAGTTCAGTCATGCAGTAACTGTGAAGTTTAACCCTAATTGGCTTGTTAGAAACTATGAAACACATTGTACAGACTTCTGGATTAGAAGATAACTAATAATGGTCAGGAATAAGACTAAAGGCAGGAAGGTGTCCTTTATATACAAACATCTGTCAGCACCTCCAGATTATATCATAGTTTATAAAGGACTTATATGTAACTGATATGTTAAGTCTGTTGATTTGATTTCAGTAATAGCCTGATTATTTCAGTATAGTGGTGTACAGTTTATACCAGTTTGTGCTTACATCCTTGCCTGTAACTACTGCAAAAGTTCACACAAATCCAGATTTCCGAGGGTGGGGGGACATAGGTCACGTGGACATTATGAACAGCCCTGCGGTTCAGTTACTGTGGCTCAGCTGAATTCTGTGCTACTACTAAACTATAAGTTAACTAATTTATACAATTCTTTCATAATGAAAAACATAAACACACGTATAGCTGATAAATTATCGCAGTGCCAGCTGTTTAATTCACAGTAGCTTCTGCAGTAACCATGGTAACCATGGAGTGGATGGATTGATGCAGGTCACACTTTGGGAAGAACCCCTCATGTATCTTTGAAACTGAAACCCTACAAAAATTCATCAGCTCATCACAGTCCTGCTGGTAAAACTACAAAACAGAACTACAGTGGTGTGAAACAGTGTTGATCCTCTTCCCCGATTTCCTATTTTTGTGTATGTTTGTCACACTTAAATATTTCAGATCATCAAAAAATAACAGAAGTAAACACAAAATGCAGTTTCTAAATGAAGGTGTTTATTATTAAGGTGGAAATAAAAACCTATATGTGTGAAGAAGTTATCACAAATACTCGATTACAGTTGTTGCTGCCTAAAAGGTGACCTAACCAGTTATTAGGCTTAGGAGGCAATCACTTTTTCATACAGGAGCAGATTACAAATCCAATTACAGTTCAACAGGTATGAAATCACCACCTGTGAACAATTCATTTTCCAGGAAATAGCTAGATATTAATAGCAGAATCTGCTTATAAAGTCTTTGTTTCTGTCATAAACCGGACGTTCATATGAAGCTGGGACCCAAATGCAAACTCAGCAACATGATGAACTATTTACAAGAATTTATTTACAGAAATGACAGAGAGCAGGGAACCGTGGAAGAGTGGATGTGGTGAGAAATGGAGGCCCTGTTCCCGAGATTCCAGAGGTGATCCAGAGTTGACAGGACAGGCAGGAGGGCAGGCAGGTAAGCAAGTTGATTTTTGGAACTCTAGTTGTGGGCAGACTGTAGTGAAGAAAGCAGACTGAACCAGTGCTGAAGAGTAAACACAGCAGGAGGTGGATCCAGTGGAACTGTAATGGGAGTCAGACACAGAGAGACGCTGTTAAACCCAGGGAGAATCAAGCATGTAGCTGAGCACAAGGAAGGCCTAGTTACCACCCAAGGTAGCAGGATGAAGTGGTGAAGAGTGGAAGGCAGCACTGGTTTAAAAACCCTCCTGCTCTGGAATTAGGCACAGGTGAGATGATGGAAACTCAACCTCAGAGGATGGATCCTAGGATACGGCTCACACAGACAGGAAAACTTCCAGACACTCCCACAGAACATCAGAACATGACAGTTTCTCTGATGAACATCAGTAGTCCACATAGTCCAAAGTCTTTTATTTACAGCATGTTTTAAGTGGTACTATTGTCAGGGAAAAAGTTTTGTATGAGCAGTGTGTGAAGCCTACTCTACTAAAGTTGATCATAACATTCTTCTATCGAGACTTGAACACACTGTTGGTCTTAAAGGAACAGTTTTATCATGGTTTAAATCACACCTATCAGAGAGGCCTTTTTTCTGTTACCATTGGGAAATACTCCTCTTCTTCTTCCCCTATTTGTTGTGGTGTGGCACAGGGGTCTTTTTTTGGGTCCAACTTTGTTCTCCTTATAGATAATAGATCCTTTGGGATCTATTTTCAGGAAATACAACATTTCCTTTCACTGTTATGCTGATGATATCCAAATTACGTCTCCTAGAAACTGGATGTCTCTGACCCACTGCAGCCTTTGGTTAACTGTCTACATGATGTTAAAGACTGGTTAACACAGAATTTTCTCACCCTAAATGAAAGACTGAAGATATTGTTTTTAGAAGCCATGCCCCTTTGGACAAGTTAACTGATACCCTCGGTCCTCTTGCTTCTCATCTTTCTCACACTGTAAGGAATCTCGGAGTGTTTTTAGATAGCTCCTTTAACTCCTTTAACTTAGAGAAGCAGAGAAGTGTCCACAGTTGTGAAAATCATTTTTTATCAGTTACGTGAAAGTGAAGCCTTATCTTCCTCCTTAAGACCCAGAAAAACTTATTCATGCCTTCATCACCTCTAGACTGACTACTGCAATTCTCTCTATTTTGGTGTTCAACAGTCATCGCTCCATTGCTTGCAGTTCATCCAAAATGCTGCTGCACGTCTTTTAGCAGGTGTTAGACTGTATGAACACATCACTCCAGTTTTAGCAAATTTACGCTGGCTCCCTGTGAAATATCGAATTAATTTTAAGATTCTGTTACTTATGTTGAAAGTTTTAAATAGCATGGCACCCATTTAATGAAACTCCCTAACATGTATAACCCCAAAAAGAGCGCTGAGATAATCTGGCCAGATGCTCTTAGTACAATCGAGGTCTCGGCTGAAGCATAGAGGAGATCAGGCCTTCACAACTTCACAACGCCTAGACTCTGGAGTAACTTGCCAGATGATATTTGTACTTCAGAGTCTATTCATTCTTTCAAATCACGTCTACAAAACAAATTTTTTTACGCTGGCTTTTGATTCAAGTTCTGCTTGAGTACCATCAGGCTTGTTTTATGTGTGTTACGTTTTTATGTTATACATTATCATTGCTTTATCTCATTTATCTGTATTTGTTTTTCTATTGTTTTCTCTTTTGCTTAACTAATTGTGAAGCACTTTTGTCAACTCTGTTGCTTTTAAATGTGCTATAGAAATAAATTTGATTTGATTTTGATTTAAAATCACTAAATGAAGAGCAAACTGTGTATCACACTGTGCATATATTCATTTAGCGATGAATGCTGTTCTACTTGATTCTAATCTGCTGCTGAGTCTCTTTTACACTGATGAAAAATGCAGATAAGAAAGCACCCACCAATAATACCTGTTCAACCACTCACATTCTTTCCACTTTGATCTGAAAAACCAGAATGTCCATCTCTTGTCCTTATTACAATAATGTTGCATTTGATTTGTATATTTTTATGTTTTTCATACAGTAGATTTTTATGTCTCTGGAATAGTTGGCACTAATTAAGATCATTTTCTGTGGAAGAACACGGTTATGATGAGTTTGTTGCTGCTAACACCACTTTCATGTGTTGGTATCAGTTTCTTAATCATTAATTTGCAAATTGTCATGATTATTGATCAACAACTCCTGATCAACGACCATTAATCAATAGCCATAAGTACCATTCACTGAGAGTTGGGGAATGGCTGCAATCAAGATGATGACAGATGTACCCTTAGGACCCCTCCTCGATTCAGAGATGGTCTTTCCCTTTTCACGTAAATGGCCTCCTTGACGTCTCCAGCCCTGTCCAGGATGAGAACATCCTCATCCTTGAAAGAGTGTCCACTGGCCTGTAGATGTAAATAGACTGCAGAGTGAGCTTAGAGAGCTGATAACCTGCTTCGTATGTTATCAGTGTTAGGGTCAGTGATTCCGCTACACCCTTTCCCTATCCAAGCACACTAACTTGCATTAACTTAACATTAACATCTGTCTAACTTACCAGTATCAAATCGGCTCATCTTAATTTCATAGCAGAATTAACACCGTCACTCTCCGTCAACGGTATGATTGGAATGTTTCCGGGTTTGTTTGTTTGTTTTTTTTGTTTTTTTTGCTATTGTTTTTCTCTCCTTCTCGTTTTTTTTTCTCTCTTTTTCCCCCTCCTGTTTTTATGCTGCTCACCCTTGTACTTGGTTTCTTTCTTTATTTCTTTCACTGCTTCGATCACCTGCTTCCAGACTCATCCACAAACTTTATTTCGACACATACGCACAGCACGATCACACACAATCATGCGCTCAACGGCAGCACATTTACATCAGACAGACAGCGCACACAGTATAGGATACACACACTTAAGTCAAGCGTACTACTCATATTAGTAAATATGCACACACATAATCAGACTCAGGGAGCATCTCGCCACGCATTTTTTCTCTCTCTCCTTCTCTTTATTTATGAACTGGTGATGTATTCTCTCCACCTGTCTAAGCCACACACACAGCATACACCCCTAGTTATACAAACATATCTATGGGTGAACTAAGATTCGTTACATGGAATGTAAATGGAGCTGGCTCCAGAGAAAAGAGGTTAAAATATTTAACCAACTCAAAAACTACAGGCAGATGTTGTCCTTTTACAAGAGACCCACAGACCTCTTAAAGGTTCGAATGAACTTAAAACACCTGAGTTTCCTAATGTGTTCTCAGCTTGTTATAATTCTAGACAAAGGGGAGTAGCAATTTTAATCCATAAAAATATTAATTTCACAGTACTCGATACAGTTATAGATCCAGAGGGCAGATTCTTAATCATTAAACTATCTATATGTGATAAAAAGCTATGTATTGTAAGTGTATATGGTCCAAATGTTGATGATCCTCATTTTTTCACAGTTTTTTCAGTGCACTCTCTGAACACTTAGATGGCACACTTGTTCTTGGAGGCGACCTCAACCTTGGACTAAATGAAGAAATGGATAGGCTCAATACAGCAGGAACTCAGCGTAATTGGCAGTCCACAAATATAATCAAACAGTATATGAGCGACTTTGGTCTTTGCGATGCATGGCGCCCCTCCACCCCAACAGTAAGGAATATTCTTTCTTCTCACATGTTCATCACTCCTACTCTCCTGGATTATTTTTTGGTCAGCAGCTCACTGCTGAGTGACATTTCAGACACTGAGATTCATCCTATAGCTGTCAGCGATCATGCTCCTGTATCTTTAACACTAATGCACAAGAATAATACTACGCCAAGTAAAAACTGGAGATTTAATACTTCACTGCTTAAAGATGAAGACTTTATTAAATATTTTAAAAAGAGTGGACTTCATATTTAGACTTTAATGACACTCCCGAACATCAGCTTCTGTTCTATGGGAAGCAGGAAAGCTGTGATGAGAGGTAAAATAATTTCTTTCTCATCACATAAAAAGAAAGAAGAAAACAAAAATATTCAGGAATTAGAAAAACCATCAAATCCCTAGAAGAAGCCTACGCGTACCACCAAGATCAGGAAACATTGAACAAAATACGCAAAACAAAACTAGAATTAAATGAGATAATTGATAAAAAACAAAATTCTTAGTACAAAGACTACGCTTACAAAATTATGAACATAGTAATAAATCCGGTCAATTTCTAGCAAACCAGCTAAAAATAAATAAAGAAAAACAACTATATGTGCTGTTCAAGATTCATCTGGGAACACAGTATATGACCAAAACAAATAAACAACATTTTCAGGGATTTCTATAAAACGTTGTATTCACCACAAATAAACCCATCTAAAAAGGAAATTGATCAGTTTTAGACAACATAACTCTCCCAAAATTATCAGACACTCAAGCAATGGCACTAGATTCGCCACTGACACCAGGTGAACTCCAGGAAGCCCTGATAAGTATGCCCAATAATAAGGCTCCAGGCCCAGATGGCTTTCCTGCAGAATTCTACAAAGAATTCTGGACGATTCTAGCACCAGTTTTATACAGAACGTTGTTGGAAATCAAAGAAAATGGCAGACTTCCATCAAATATGAATTCTGCAAACATTAATCTCTTACTAAAACCAGGCAAAGACCCTGTATATCCCTCAAGCTATCGTCCAATATCCCTTATAAATGTAGACCTCAAAATAATCTGCAAAGCTCTCTCAAAGAGATTAGAGAAAATAACCCCTCTTAATTCATCCTGACCAAACTGGTTTCATAAAAGGTAGGCACTCATCAACAAATACACGTAGATTACTTAATTTGATAGACTACTCATACAGTAAAAACCTTGAAACTACAATATTTTCTTTAGATGCAGAAAAGCGTTTGACAGAGTTAACTGGAAATTTCTATTTGCAACTTTACACAAATTTGGTTTTGGATCCTCTTTCATCAACTGGTTAAAATATTATATAATTCCCCAACAGCTTGTGTGAGAACAAATGACCAGACATCCTCCAGCTTCTGTCTCCTGAGGGGCACCAGGCAGGGATGCCCACTCTCCCTTCACTGTTTGCAATTTTTATCGAACCACTAGCAGCAGCAATTAGACAGAATTCAGTAATTAAGGGCATAAAATGCAAGAATGTAGAACATAAAATCAGCCTTTATGCGGATGATGTGTTACTCTTTCTCCAAAATTCACAAACCAATATCTCTGGGGTGATTGAACTGATAAACTCTTTTGCAAGAATATCAGATTACTCAATTAACTGGTCAAAATCTACAGTCCTTCCGATTAATTGCTCCTTCCATAATTCCTCTTCTACTCCACTGCAATCGGGAAATATAAAATATTTAGGTATTAATGTATCTCCCAAGCTTGCAGATCTAACTAAATTAAACCATATCCCACTTTTAAAGAAGGTAGAAGGTGATCTGGCCAGGTGGAAATGTCTACCCATATCACTCATGGGAAGGGTTGCCGCGATAAAAAAATGATGGTATTACCAAAAATAAATTATTTATTCTCAATGATCCCAACTAAACCGCCGCAAGATTGGTTCAGATCTCTAGATTCATATATGTCCAAATTCCTTTGGAAAAATAAGCCCCCACGTATAAGCTTAAAAACACTACAAAAGACCAAGGATAAAGGAGGATTAGAACTACCTAACTTTCAGCACTACTTCTTAGCCAACAGGCTTCAGTTTATCTCAGGATGGCAAAAACATACCCTCTTAGATGAACCTTGGCTAGATGTAGAACAAGCACTTTGCAATAATCTAGAGATTTCAGATCTACCATTTATCAGCTCAAACATCCAACGACATGAATGCTTCAAAAGCATCAACATCAGCTCTTCTCTGACAGCGTGGTGGGAGTTTCTGAAGTTGACAGAGTCTTCATTAATCCCATGCAAACGCACACCTATCTGGAACAACCCTGACATATTACAAAACAATAATATGATAAACTTTTCAGATTGGAGTAGTAAAGGAATCAAATACTTAGAACATATACTAGAAGGAACAGAATTTATTTCATTTGACAGACTAGTTACACAATATGGGATCAACAAGAAACGATTTTTAGAATATCAACAAATTAAATCCATAATAAAAAGAGATTTAAACCGGGTCAAGTTGAACTACAAACGCCACCAAGTGTGGTTCAATTTCTTACTCTTAAAACCCCCAAATTACTATCCAAAATATACAGAATGCTTTCTAAAACAGATGAATCAATATCACTTCCTATTGCAAAATGGGAAGCGGATTTATCAGTTAACTTTGACCAAAACTTCTGGTCTCAGATTTGCTTAAAACCTTTCATCTAATTAGAAATCCCAGTCTTCAATTAATTCAATACAAAATACTACATAGAGTGCACTATACAGGCCATCGGATGTTCAAGATGGGCTTTACGCTCTACCAACAACTGCTCACACTGCCAAACCAATTCACCGGACAATTATATCCACGCTCTTTGGTTCTGTCCACCAGTTCAGAAGTTTTGGCGTGAGATATGTGAAGACTTATCAAAGTGTCTGAAATGTAACATTCCAACTTCCCCTTTAGTATGTTTGTTGGGCAGCTTAGATAATGTCACTCCGAAAAGAATATAGCCCATATGGTTTTCACTGCCCTATGCATAGCCAAGAAAACAGTCCTCATGAACTGGAAAAATAAAAATAATCTTAATTCTAACCAATATAGAAATTATCTATTAGATTACATTAGTCTTGATACAGCCTCTGCCACCACATCAGATCAATTGCTCTGGGCTCCTTTGATCAGCTCCATCACCTAGTGGGGGTGGGGGGTCTTAGTTTGGTCCCACCTTCACTGTTGTGATTGGTGTGGGGGTAGGGACGGGCTTAGGGCATCAGGGGGTTCCCCGGGAGCATCTTCCTTGGGGGGCTCAACCCGGGATAACGGTCATGGCCAATTAGGGGCTCTGTTGGCTCTTAGGTGACGGTTTCCTCGTGGCTGCGTGCAGCAGGGCTAGGGAGGGTCTGTGCTGACGGACGGGGTTACTGACCTGGTAGCCTGGCTGCCCCTGGGTGGGTCCGGGATGGGCGTGAGGTTCTGGGGCACTCCGCCTCTGGGCTGGGGCCCTGGCCAAGCCTCAGGGGCTTGGGTCCTGGTTGGTGTGTTGCCGGGGTTGTGGGCGGGTGGGTGTATGGGGCCCAGTCCTGGCGCAGGGTGCCGCCTGTGCATCGAACCACCTGGGGGCTCTTCAACTGGTGGGGAGGTTGTCAAATCCTGCAGGAGATTTCCTCTCTTCAGGAACTCTCTCTGCAGGAGGGGGGGAGATACAGGAGAGGTGGAGGAAGATCTCAGCCTGGGCGTCTATTGTCTTGTGTAGTCTGGAAGATGAGTGGATGATGGGGTGGGTGCAGTTTTCTCTGTGGTGGGGTCGGGTGGACTGTCCCGGCTCTGTGGGGCTGGGCGGCGTTGCTGCACTGGGCCCCGGTCCGGATGGGCCTGGGCCCCCTTCCTGGCGGGTTGCAGAGTATGGGGTGCCTACTGGGGTCAGCGGGGAGCTGGCCCCAGGGAGGGGTCACTGCCCTCCCTTCCTTCCCTCCCCATCTCCAGCTGCCTCCCTCTTCCCGCCTCCACCACAATCACCCACACATGCAGGGCCTTGGGGTAGGGGTGTGTCACCAGGGTGCAGAGGAGACATCCCCCCTCTGTCCCCTTCTGGCTGCCTCTGCCTCAATTTTATCCCACAACTTAGACATTCACATTACTCACACTCTCATTACACATACATATAGGATCTTGGGGTGGGCACGCTACACGGATTCCAAATTACCATCAGGGTGTACACCTCACCCCTGGCGTGTTGCCCACCTCTCAATTTTAAATACACGTAGACATTGAGGGCTAGCAGGAGGGGCTATACGCTTACCTGCTGCTCTGGCAGGTAGCTCCATGCCCTCCTGGGTTTTAAATGCACCTTAGAACACACATACATCAACACTACATAAGAGCGGGTGGAGGGAGGTTTGAGTCTTCCCACACCCCGTTCTCTCTGCGGCCTGCTGGAGCGGGGGGCTAGGAGGAGGAGTTGGCCGTCCAACTGGGGTCTGGAATGGGGCCTCCTGCTGCTGCGGAGTCGGGCAGTCTGCTTCTCCCCACCGCAGGGAAAAGGGTAACATCACCTGGGTCTGGGCGCAGTTTCCCCTCCAGGGGCAAGGGTACCTAGACCCGGGCTTAGAGTACGCTTGGGAGTGTGATTGTGTGTACAGCGCCTCTTTATGTCCGTCTCCACGTTGGGTGAGTGTTGAGTAATTGTATATGAGAGCATGAGGGTGGGAATAGATGTTTGTATCTGTGTGTGCCTGTTTGTCTGTGTCTTTATGTCAGGTTGGGTATCAGACGCCACCTCTCTGGGGACATCTCAGGCCCTCCAAGGTTTGGAGGCCCATCTCCCCACCACTTCCCCTGCCGGTGGCAGACGCCTCAGACATCGGTGCGTTGGTGGTTCTTTGTGTCCGGGGTGGGCGCCCAGGTACCCACCGGCTCACCCTTGGCGGCTGCTTATCGGGGCCTGGAGCCTGGGGCTCGCTCGGGCCACTGGGATGGGGTGCCTCGGCCTCTCAGCCCGGGCTCGGTCACTCAGGCACAGCTGGCTGCCGGCGGAGCTCACGGGCACGCCACTGCAACCCCCGGCTTCTGCTCCGCGGCTGCTGAGTGACCCCTCATCTGGGACTCTCCTCAGCTCTTTCTGGGATAGCATGCTGCTGCCCTCTGTTGGTCTTCCTTGGTCTCTTGTGTTCTGGGGGCCTCTGGATGTCTGGAGTTTTGATCTCCTCCATACCTGCTTCATGCCCTGGAGGACGGGGCAGTGGCCCCCACACCCTCTAGTAGATCATTACATGAAGGAACCTTTTAAAAACAAGCGTTCATGCTCACAGGTGCACACACGGGTGATCACACACACAAACTACACCCTTTTGGCTCCTACCTCAAAGCACACTGTGCGCTGTCGATCCTACGTGCTGCACAATAATGTTTAATATTTAGTATTTACTGTCATATTCCCATATATCATTGTGATGTTGTTTATTACTCGCTTTTCTTCTGCTTGCTTTCTTTTTTCTTTCTCAACAGGTGATCCAGGTGATCGATATATGTATTTTTGTCTGCTTATTCTGTTGGTTTTGGTTTTGCCCTTCTCCCCGTCCCTCTTCTCAGCTGTTTTTCTTTCCCTCTTTCTTTCTCCCTTTCTTTCCACCAGTCAAGTCTGTCCCGTATTCAGCAAGTCAAAATAAAATAAACAATAAAGGTGAATCAAATGGACCATTACGGCAAGGCTGGGATGGTCCATTTGGTAAAGTAAATCCGTTGGGCATCTTTCTTCGCCTTTAGACAATAATTCTGATGGCAAAAGAACCAAACGGGACAGGTTTAAAAAAAAAAAAAAAAAAAAAAAAAAAAAGGGTCAGTGATTCCAGATATCCTGGATATGCTGACCTCGCCTCATGGTACAGGGCTCTGAAACAGAGGCTGGACTGCTTTTTTTACCTTATGAGTAATATTTGCGGTGAAAATAGTCTACCATTCAGAAATCTGGACTATGTGTTTCATAGTGTCTAACAAACATTGCACAGTTAAAGTTAACAATAGGTCATGTAATAACTGTTATCTCTTTTAATATAAATTATGTGTGTATACACAGGTCATGCTGCTTAATGAACAAAAAACACAAATATCAGATGATTTTATTTTTAATAACCACCTGTTACATAAAGGCTCCCAAAACGTCTAATACAGTTGAATAAATATTGAAAAAAACTGATAATTTAATCATTTCTGGAGCAGGCTGGACATCAGTCAACACTCTCTTTCACTCAGAAACACGTTTTCAGATTCATGGATTCAGTCAGTTAATGTTTTAAACTGTTCCTAATGATTCCTTGTAAACTTCTTCCTCTTCAGTCCTTTAAAGCTGGCAATCCCAGGATCCAGTGAATAATAGTCTATTGTGTTTCTCTGAAGCTGAGGTCAGCTGGGAAGATTCAGTTCATTTCAGTTGTAGTTAGTTTGCTGAAGAAGAGACAAACTATGCTATTAGAGAGGAATCGCTGGGCTGCACTGAATCTACAAACTGTTCAAATCAAATTTTGATTTGGTTTTAGTCATAATTTATCAAATCAAATCAAACCAAAATTTATTTCTAAAGCACATAATAATACAACAAAGTTGACAAAGTGCTTCACAGTCGGTCAGAGCAATAGCATAAGACAGAATAAAAAGAAACAGTTAAAAGGAGGGCAGGAAACAATGATATGACAATTGTTTGAAACAAAAAACTTGCCATGAAATAACATACTAGTTTGAATCAAAATCCAGACTAAAATAATATTTTTTAAGATGCACTTTAAAAGACTGGATGACTCGGAGGAACGAATATGAGGAGGAAGGTTATTCCAGAGTCTGGGAGCTACGACAGCAAAGGCCCAATCACCTCTGGATTTCAGACGAGACCTCGGTTGCGTCAGGGGCATTAGATTGGAAGATCTAAGTGCCTTTTTAGGAATATACAGCTGAAGGAGCTCGCATAGATAGCTGAGAGCCAGATTATTGAAAATTTTAAAGGTAAGCAAAAGAATTTTGAAATTGATACGATAATCAACAGGGAGCCAATGTAACCAGGCTAAAACTGGTGTGATGTGGGCATAATTTCTAGTACCAGTTAAGAGACGCGCAGTCACCAATCTACCGCAGGGTTAACACATTGAGACATTCACACCTCTTTGGACTGTGGGAGGAAACCAGAGTACCCATCGAGAACCCACACAGACACGAGGAGAACATGCAAACTCCACACAGAAAAGCCACAGCCAGTTGGTGGATTTGAACTCTGGACCTCCTTGCTGTGGCTGTGGTCCTAACCACCACGCCACCATGCTGATTCAGTTGACTAAAACATAAAGTGTGAAAATTTGTTTTACCAGTGAGATGTGTCCTTCTGCCTGGCAGACAAACTTGCTGCTGAAGCTGCAAGGCCTCTGTGTAGCATCATGACATTTAAACCTGTTTTCATTGTACTCCTAAATTAAAACTAGGTTTAATTAAAAAACACGGTGTCACACTCCAGTATAAACAGATCCTTTTGGAGTGTACATTCAATAACAGGGCAGTGAGACCTTTAACAAACATTTCTAGAATTAAATCCCATACTGGCCAGTGTCTGATTTCCCTGATTGTGAGGCTGCTCTCAAACGCAACTTTGGGTGTTCAAAAACCTAACCCTAAGCAGGAAATAGAGAGAGAATTGTGGTTGCTAAGGTCTTGGTATATGTATTGGTGCCATACAGACTAACACGATGTGCAGCAATTCTTTGGTTCTTCTGGTCTTCTTTCCCGTTTGAATTTTCAGTTTCTGCCATTTTGTGTTCAGTACTATAGCTGGTACATATGGTTAAGAACAAAATGTATTCTTAATAGTTTTTTAGTAAAATATTTTATTTGGTTAATTTTTAGGGTTATTTTCAAGGACCAGTTAACTCTGAGATTTCAACTTTTGTTTTCTCTGTGTTCTCTGGTCTGTGTTTTACCCAAGTGTCAAACTTATTATTTTAGTTTCCACACATAAGAGGATATAATCAGATGTGGATGTGAATTCAGCAGCATGGATCAGCGTGAGGACAGAGAGGAGGGAGTCCCTCCCTCTAAAACCACTCTGTGTGGGGAACATGAGAGCCAGACCAAAGCTCAGAGGTGAGATGACCATCTCTAACTGTCCATGACTCTTCTCCATGTCACAGCTCAGCACTCACATCACTGCTCCATCATTATTCACAGGAATCAACATCGACCTGAACCTGATCCAAGCTGTGTGTCATTAAAGAGTGACGACTACAAGGGTTTTATTACTGATTTTAAAGAAGGAAGATGTTCTGCTGTAGAGAGGTAATCAATATATACTGTGCTTTGACAAAATACTTGTCTCCTTCTTGATTCTTCTTTTTTTTTTTTTGTATTTGTCACACTGAAATTTCTCAGATCCACCAAATAAATATTATTTTCAGACAAAGATAACCCGAGTAAATATAAAATGCTGTTTTTAAATAGTTATTTTATTTATTTAGGGAGAAAAATATTTATCCAAACATAGTTGCCAAATTAAAAAAAAAGACTTACCCCTCAGGAAATCATCACATGGTGGGGCTAGGTTTCACAGCAGGCTCACCCAAAACCTTGGCTGATTGTGACCTACACCCGTTTTCACACCTTGGCTTGTGTGATTAGGCTTCAAACAACTTAAAGAAGTCCAGAAGCTTTTCTTCTCAAGCTCTTTAAACTACCATGACCTGGATGGCTGAGAACCTTCTCAGACAAACATTGTAAGATTGCTGATTTGATTTTTGGTCTGCTCCAATTTCATGCCAGTGTATTCTCAGGCAAGATACTGAACCCCAAATTGTTAGGGTTTGAATGTGTGTTAATCTAGATAAAAAGCACACAGGTAGAAAAAAACATGGGTGTGAAAGTGGCATGTTGCATGAAGGGTTTTAAGTGCTCAAGAAGAGTAGAAAAATCACTAGCTCAGGGCCTCTACCAGAGACATGGGAGCTTTACGTCCTCTGCAATATCTTAGTAGTTGCAACAACAGCACTAGTGTGATCACTAGGGAGATCACAGATGTTGTTCCTGGAATCTGTTGGAGCTAATTGCTCCCACTTTTGTTTGTTCATTGCCCAGAGTGCTGTAATTACTGTTGCCTTTACCTTCCACAACTTCTTTAACTCTTCTTTCAGTCCTCTCACTAGCTACAGTATACTGTTCTGTTTGCCATCTGTCTTAAAGATATTGAATGCTGGATGACTAATAACCAACTCCAGTTAAGCAGTGATGAAACTGCTTCACTGGAACAATTTACTTTGGTCGTATATCTAGACACACAGTTTTCAGCAATTTAGGTTGTCTTACTTGTATATTAGGTCTCACCGAAAATACTTTTTTTTTTTTTTTTTTTTTTTACTGTAGCCTTGATTTGACAAGCAAATTCATTCATATTCTTTGATAAGTTAAGACTGTTTAAATATGGTTGCTAAATAATTTTTGTTATTTACTACTACTTACAAAATCTGTGTCATTACTCAACAGATGGGACCAAGAGAGCTCAGAGTCTCCCAGTAGCAAGTCTACCCAGCAGCATCACTTGGACTCCATATTTATGGTCTGTACAACAACTACATTTGCATGTTTTACATATTCTGCACACAGCCCTCTCCATGCTGCACTCTGTAGACGAGTGAACTGTGTCCAACATGGATCTGATATTTGGCTCCATAATTTCAGTTTGATTCCATGATATTAGTCTGATTTGGTCATTCATATAGTATTCTGTTCCAGTTGCTGGAGGACAACATCATCACTTTTGTCAAGAGTGAGCTGAAGAATATCCAGATGGTTCTCAATCCAGATTACCCAGAATGCCTAAAGAGTCAGAGAGAGGATGATGAAGAGCTGGAGAGTGAGGCTAGAGAGCAGATAAGAACCAGCAGAGAGGCATTTATGAAGATCACACTGAACTTCCTGAGGAAAATGAAGCAGGAGAAGCTGGCTGACTATCTGCAAAACAGTAAGATGATTTCTTAAAACATGTGAGCTGCTAGATGTAATGAATGTTTACTAGTGTCTCAAGAAAAGGATCAACATGTAGTCACTCTAGAGGACCAACATACTCATGTCTACATTTGTTTTATTCAGAACATGCTGCAGTTTGTCAACGTGCACTTAAATTTAGCCTGAGAGAGAAGTTCCAGTGTGTGTTTGAAGGGACTCCCAAAGCAGGAAACCCAATCCTTCTGAATCAGATCTACACAGAGCTCTACATCACAGAGGGAGGGATTACAGAGGTCAGTCGTGAACATGAGATCAGACAGATTGAAACAGCATCCATGACACCCGACAGACCAGAAACAACAATCAAACTAGTAGATCTCTTTAAAGCCTCACATGCAAGGGAACAACCAATCAGAACAGTGCTGACAAAAGGAGTGGCTGGCATTGGGAAAACAGTCTTAACACAGAAGTTCACTCTGGACTGGGCTGAAGGCAAAGCCAACCAGGACATCCAGTTCATATTTCCATTCACTTTCAGAGAGCTGAATGTGCTGAAAGAGAAAAGTTCAGCTTGGTGGAACTTATTCATCACTTCTTTACTGAAACTAAAGAAGCAGGAATCTGCAGCTTTGAAGACTTCCAGGTTGTGTTCATCTTTGATGGTCTGGATGAATGTCGACTTCCTCTGGACTTCCACAACACTGATGTCCTAAATGACCCTCGAAAGTCCACTTCAGTGGATGTGCTGCTTATAAACCTCATCAGGGGGAAGCTGCTTCCCTCTTCTCACCTCTGGATAACCACACGACCTGCAGCAGCTAATCAGATTCCTCCTGAATGTATTGACATTGTGACAGACATCAGAGGATTCACTGACACACAGAAGGAGGAGTACTTCAGGAAGAGGTTCAGAGATGAGGAACAGGCCTCTAGGATCATCTTCCACATCAAGACTTCACGAAGCCTCCACATCATGTGCCGCATCCCAGTCTTCTGCTGGATCATTGCTACAGTTCTGGAGGATGTGTTGAAAACCAGAGAGAGAGGAGAGCTGCCCAAAAACCTGACTGAGATGTACATCCACTTCTTGGTCATCCAGGCCAAAGTGAAGAAGGTCAAGTATGATGGAGGATCTGAGACAGATTTCCACTGGAGTCCAGAGAGCAGGAAGATGATTGAGTCTTTGGGAAAACTGGCTTTTGATCAGCTGCAGAAAGGAAACCTGATCTTCTATGAATCAGACCTGACAGAGTGTGGCATCGATATCACAGCAGCCTCAGTGTACTCAGGAGTGTTCACACAGATCTTTAAAGAGGAGAGAGGACTGTACCAGAAAAAAGTTTTTTGTTTCCTTCATCTGAGTGTTCAGGAGTTTCTTGCTGCTCTTCATGTCCATCTGATGTTCTTCCACTCTGGAGTCAGTCTTCTGGAAGTACAAGAAGCAACATCCAGGTTTTCTGAAACAACAAAAGAAACACGTTTCTACAAGAATGCTGTAAAAAAAGCTTTAAAGGATCCATATGGACACTGGGATTTGTTCCTCTGCTTCCTCCTGGGTCTTTCACTGCAAACCAGTCAGACTCTCCTACAAGGCCTGCTGACACAGACAGTAAGTGCCTCACAGACCAATCAGACAATAGTCCAATACATCAAGGAGAAGCTCAGTGAAAATCTGTCTGCAGAGACAAGCATCAACCTGTTCCACTGTCTGAATGAACTGAATGATCGCTCTTTAGTCAAGGAGATCCAATGGTACCTGAGATCAGGACGTCTCTCTGCAGATAAACTGTCTCCTGCTCAGTGGTCAGCTCTGGTCTTCATCTTACTGTCATCAGAAAAAGATCTGGATGTGTTTGACCTGAAGAAATACTCTGCTTCAGACAAGGCTTTTCTGAGGCTGCTGCCTGTGGTCAAAGCCTCCAACAAAGCTCTGTATGTAAATATGTGTTCATCCCTTTTGAACCTTAAATTGTAATGATGCAATAGTCAGTATGTCTGTGAAGGTTCTCAGTCATCCAGGTCATTATAGTGTAAGGAGCTTGGAAAGAAAAGCGTCTGGAATTCTTTAAGTTGCTTGAAGATGTTTCACCTCTCATCCGAGAAGTTCTTCAGTCTTAGGGCCAAATGGTGGAAAATCCTCGATGTAAGCCCTGTGTCTTCAAGCAACTTAAAGAAGTCCAGCCGCTTTTCTTTCCAAGCTAATTACATGCAATAGTAATTTTTCTTGTTCACTATCAATAAATAAGTGATTTCATTTGATCACAAATATGATTTTTTTTCAGACTGAATCTCTGTAACCTCTCAGAGAGCAGCTGTGAAGTCTTGTCCTCAGTTCTCACCTCACAATCCTGCAATCTGAGAGAACTGGACCTGAGCAGCAATGACCTGCAGGATTCAGGACTGAAGCTTCTGTCTACAGTACTAGAAAGTCCATATTGTAACCTGCAAAGTCTCAGGTGAGGTCAAATGATATACTGCATTGTTGCTGCCTCCTGTTTGAGAAAGCTTACTTAATTGTTGCAGATTCTAAGTTAGAATCAATCTTTAAAAATGAATTCAGTATTTCTAAATCTAGTAGCTCCTCATGGTTTTATTTTTCAGATTGACTTCCTGTTACTTAACAGAGAGAAGCTGTGAAGCTCTGTCCTCAGTTTTCATCTCCCAGTCTTTTCGTCTGAGAGAGCTGGACCTCAGTAACAATGACCTGAACGATTCCGGTGGAATTCTACTGTCTGCTGGATTGAAAAATCCACACTGTACACTGAAAAGTCTCAGGTCAGGATTTAGACATTACCACTGATTATGTACCCCTCTTGAGTCGATGGACACGCCAGTGCATCGAAATCAAATGACCAATTTAACATGACATAGCAGCTAAGTTTCCCATTGAAAGTGCAGACTTCAAACTACATACCATTTATTTTTAACCTGTAGCACTGTAGACTCACTGTAGGCTCCCCTTGTTAATAATTTAGTTTTATTCATTTATTTGGTAGCACTTTAATATAATGTCACATTGTTAAACATTAGTAAGCTATTAGTAATGTAGGAGCAAGTCATTTATGTATCACTGCATATAACTCAAGTGTGTACTAATGTAGTTCCTTATTAGTAGGCTTGAGGAGCTGTCAGTTGAACTAAAACTGTTGATCTAGCATTCTGAGAAAGATTAGAAAGAGGGGATCATATGTTATCTTGTCTCTATTTTCTACTTGTCAAATTGAGAATTTAATTTAAAAGCTTTCTCCTCACATTCATAGTGTTGAATAATTACTCCCCATCAAATCTTTAAGACCAGTTAAGATTCAGGAAATATACTTTTACTACTTTTAAGATTAGGCCTCATAATTTCCTTTTTGATAAAGCATATAGTTAGGACTGGATCAGGTGACTCTGAATCTTCTTAGTTAACTAGTTTAGGTTGCTGCAGTTTCCCGTGATACAATGAGCAGGTTTCTTGCCCCCATCACCAGCCAGTACTCTAAGCCTGACTGTCCTGATGTTCTCTCTAATGTTGTAGGCTCTTATCTTACATTGTGAAGCAATCTGAGACAACTTTTGTCATCCGTTGTAATTGTCACTTTTTAAATAATGCTAAATTTAACTGAATAGATCAAATGCATTATGTCTTGTGAGATTATTCTGTTATCATATGTTACCTTATATATGTAATTAAAGTAGTTGAATTATGATACTGCTGTAGATCATATTATACCCCTTAATATAGAGTGTGTGATCAGTATGTAGTTTTAGTTTGCATTGTACTTCTGACTTAAAAGAGTGTGAAAATCATTAGATCTATTGGATTGACCTGTATTACTCGACACTGTTGAATGTGTTACACTGTTTCTTGACATTTCATACTGCTGAATCATGAAGAGAATGTTGTGTGCAGAAGACCTTGTGCCGATAATAGAAGAGACGACCACATTCCATACCCCCACCTTTACAGAGAGCAGAAAGACAGGGAGCCGAGGTCATAACTTAGGCGCCGTAAGAGAGAAAAGAATGTGAATGTTTAGGCTTTTACGACTAGGTGGGGGCCACTAGAGGCTATAAAAGGCTGAGTAACCCGTCACCATTTTGAGACATGCTGTGACCCTCTGCAAGCATCTCTCCCGTCCGGACGTTCTTATGCTCTTAAGTGTTGAATTGTATGGAAATAAATAATTGTTGGTTGAGCATTTATACACCGAGTATTGTCCTTCCTTCAGCCCAAAGATTAAAAGAATTGGGAGATTTTAACAGTCTGTAAAACAAAAAAGAAAAAGAAGTATTCAGAGTTTTCATAATTTTATGTTGAGAAGCTTTTTCTGAAATTGTTCCACAATTTGAAGACACTGGATTTGTGAACCTCTGCACATTCTTACATCTTAGCAACTGCTTCACTAAGATTTTCTTTTTATAGCCAGTAACGATATTGACCTGTTGCCAGATTAGCTGCAAAATCTTCCTTGAGCTGTTTCTTATTAGTACCACTTACTTTTACAGCCTTTTGTTGCCCTTGTTCCAACTTTTTTGAGCTGTCTTGCTGCCTTTAATTTCAAAATCAGGTAATATTTTTCATGAAATAGTAAAATGCCTCTTTTGAAACATCTGATATATTTCTGAGTTCTATTTTTAAAAAGTATAGTTTTATGAGTTTTGTAAATCATTGCATTCTGTTTTAATTTAAACCCTTGAATTAATTATATTACGTGTCTGTAGTCTTTCAGGCTGTCTTATTGCAGAGAAAGGCTGCATTTCTCTGGCTTCAGCCCTGAGCTCCAACCCCTCCCATCTTAGAGAGCTTGACCTGAGCTACAATCATCCAAGAGAGTCAGGAATGAAGCTGCTTTCAGCTGGACTGAAGGATCCACTCTGGAGACTGGAAACACTCAGGTACAGAAGGAATGCCTAATGCGGGAGGACAGGTGTTTTTACCTTCAGTATCAAAAAAATAAATTGCTGCAGCCTGAATATACAAACATCAAAGAGGTAGACTCTTTAAACAAGATGCTCTTTCATTCAGAAAGTTACTTAAAATAATCAGCTTTGTGATTTAAGAAAAACTTTCTGCCTTTCACTATTTGTGTGTGTGTGTGTTTTAGTATATCCTGTTATATTGCACTACACTGTGACATTAATAAAAAGTAGCTCTAAATATATATTTTAAAAACATGTCTTTATCTTTTACAATCACACTCCTTTGTGTCCCAGTAATGTTTATGCCAGGGTACTAAAGAGGAGAGTCCATCTGTTAGTTGAACATTGGATTCAGGAAGAGTCCTTATTGTGAAACACTGAACCAGCTTTTTATCCTCTCAAGGATATTTGAGGGTGCCCAACCAGTCTTCAAGTGTTTTGTGACAGGGTCCTTAGGGGTGTCTTGGGGGGGTAATTCACGAGTATGATGTCTGGTCCATTGTTACAGGCTATGTAACCCTTGGCAACCATCGCGAGAGCTTGGTTTATATTGCCGAAAGTCAGTTGGATTAATTTCTGGTGGGCGTTGGACTCAACCAGGGCTACCCTTTGTCACCAATTGAGTTTTTTTCTTTTGGCTTCACCGGTTAGTGAACTTCAGCTTGCACTGGAGCTACTTAGTGTCTTTAAACAAGTGTAAAATGGTGTGAGTGAGAATCAGCACTTCTAAGCAGAGAAGTTTAAGAACCTTTGGGTCTTGTTCCAAACTTAGGGTAGGGGGAGTTAAAATAAGACTGACAGATTGGTCTGCCCTAATCAATCTGGTGTGGTGAAGAGAAAGTTGAGCATAAAAGCAAAGCTGTAGATTTACTGGTCAGTCTATGTTCGTACGCTCACCTACAGACTGGTGTCAGAAATGACAGAAGCGTCAGAAATGAGTTTCTGGCTGGGCTCTCTTTTAGAGTTGGAGTTAGGAATTTGGTCATTAAAGAGAGAATAATAGTAGAACTGCTACTTTTCCATATCCAAAGGAGCCAGTTGAGGTGGTTTGTGAATCTGAGGCCTGTTGTTAAAAGAAGAGGGGGTGCTACACAATGACAAACATGACCCTATCACAACTCTTTTGGGATGTCACTTCCAACAAAAATGCCATTTTTTTAAATGGTAGACTCCCAGTTTGAACGGTGAATTTTTTTTTGTTCTATTGTAATAACACATATAAGTTTATGAGGTTTGCAAATCACTGCATTACATTTTATGCAAGATATGCAGATTGTTCTGCTGGTCCCAACATTTTTTGGAATATGGGATAAATGGGTCTCCTTGTGGATTAAGACTTTTAAAATGGAAAAAAGTAACATTTCATGTGATGTCAGTGTTATGTTGATGTGTCCTTGTCAAAAGAATGTGCTGGTCTGACCCCCCTCCTCCTTTCAGGGTGGAGCCTTCAGGAGAACAATGGTTGAGACCAGGTCTGAGGAAGTGTAAGTGTGTTTTTAATGTGATTCATGAAAATAAAGCAGCACACATTCAACCATCTTCAAACTGTCACATCACTCATTCACATCTCTGATGTCAGGAGTCATCATCAAAGTGTCAATCAATGAACAGATGATGGATCAATAACTGCAGCTGGATTGTGTTTGTTCTCTCCATCAGATTCCTGTCAACTCACAATCGACACAAACACAGTAAATAGAAACCTCAAACTTTCTGACAGCAACAGGAAGGTGACACATGTGGAGGAGGTTCAGTAATATCCTGATCATCCAGACAGATTTGATTACTGGCCTCAGCTGCTTTGCAGAGATGGTCTGAGTGGTCGCTGTTACTGGGAGGTCGAGTGGAAAGGACTGGCTTACATATCAGTGAGTTACAGAAGAAGCGAAAGGAAAGGAGATAGTAGAGACTGTACCTTTGGATTTAATGAAAAGTCCTGGAGTCTGAGCTGCTGTGATGACGGCCCTCCTTCTGTCAGTCACAATAAGAAAGTAACATTTATCTCCTCCTCCTCCTCCTCCTCCTCTGTCTCTAACAGAGTAGCAGTGTATGTGGACTGTCCTGCTGGCACTCTGTCCTTCTACAGAGTCTCCTCTGACACTCTGATCCACCTCCACACCTTCAACACCACATTCACTGAACCTCTTTATCCTGGATTTAGAGTCTGGCTTTCTGGTTCCTCAGTGTCTGTGCTGAGTTGAGTGTAAAGAGAAACACTCTGACTGTTGAACAGATAGTTCAGTCTATACATGTCTGTCTCTTTCACCCAGAAACACGTTTTCAGAATCCGTTATTTTGTTCCTGTACAGTTTTCTAGTTTTATTGTTATTTTGTTAGTATCAGAATTTGACCCAATGTCAGATTATAGTGAGACTCTCCTGTTTCATCAGAAGAGAAAATTTCTCTCTACTCTGAGTTTAGATTATGATCAACATTCACTGAAGCTCCAATGAAACCAGCATTTTCTTTAACTCTGAAAGAAAAATATGATCTCTTGATACTCACTGCTGGTTAAAAGATGAACTATATTCTCATATTCATGTCAGGCTCTCATTTAATATGTAGAACGTTCCTTCATTTACTTTTGTTATATATAAGTGGTTACATGTATAACCCTGATGTTAACCTTGGTCTCATGTTGAGTAAACATCACCTACAGACCTGTAAGTAGGAGAGCTGAACCCATTTTCCATGTTTTTATCTTGTTTGTAAGTAAGTATTTTTTGTGTTAATTAAAAGATATTTATGACAATAATTCAATTAAATTTTATTTATATATCACACCTGTTTTAATATTGCTTTTTTCAAATAATTGTGCTTATAACTGTTTTCAACCACACTGATATAGATTTATATTCATACTGTTAACACTGGACTGTTAATACCATGAAAGTATCAGAATCAGAGCCCTCTAGTGGTCACTGTCAGTAACTACAACTCTCTGTATACAATAGCACTGACATTATGAACTCTATGAGAAGTTAATGGAAGCAATCTTGTTTTTCTCTTGTTTCCCTCACTAACATCAGCTGTGTGCAGCTTAGCTTTAACAGAAATAGCAGAAAATAGTCAGTTGATAATCAGCAGCTGAACTCCTCTCAAAAATAGTGCATCATAAACTCGTCTCCAACAGGAACTAAAACTTATTGGTAAAGATATTAAGATACAAATTTGAACTTCTTGATTTCACAAACAGTGTCTGATAGAGGAGGAAGCTGCCCTTCATGCCTGCCCTGTCTGATTACTGTATGCTTTATATTACTTTTGAGTGTTATTTGAACAATCACACATATTGGAACCTTTTCAGTTTCCTTTAATCAGAAATGCTGTTCAAGTATAGACAGTAGATGCTTATATATGATGTCTCAAAGGGGACTAAACAACAAGAGTACCTCCTGTTCAAACTGATACCTAGAAAACCTCAGTTATTTTGGACTGGATAAGTTTTATCTGTGTGGGTTAGAGACAGGTCCAGGATATGTTTAGCCTAGCATAGCACAAACACCAGAAAGAGGGGAAGGCTGTTATCCAAGTTTAGAAATAGTAAGTGTTCTAAGTGTTAACAGGTCACTCACTGACCTAATTGGCCATTTAGTAAAATGACCTTTGCACTGCTGTTTGCTTCTAACAGTGACCAGTGAAACACTTGCTTGTGTTAAAATATTAAATAGTGAACTGATCGTCTGGACTTTGTGATAGTCACCTGTGACAGAACAGGCTAGAATTTTTAGGTGCCACAGAGGTATCCTTATCTACTTTGCTAATTTAATTCAATTAAAAAGCAAAGAATAGGAAACACTGAATGAAGTGTTGGGAGAACAGGTGACACAGTGTTAGGACTAATGGATGTTTTTGACTATAAAGCCCATCTGCAAGGACAATACAGGAACACAGAAAGAGGCAGATGTGTTGGAGAGAAACAGAAGTGCTGTACATTGAGAAAAAGACTGGTGTCCTATCTGGACTCATAACAAATGAAAGAGGGACAACAAACAGTTGTGTTGGATACTGACAGTAGAAACTGACCAAACCAGTTGTTCTGTCATCACATACATGTTTAAATATTTGTGAAGCCTGTGCGGCACGTGGGTATATAAATACAATACATTTGGATTATCACAAATAAGTGGTCCTTTCCTCTGAGTATCAGTATTCACTAAACAAACAGCATTTATCGCAGTCTGGTATTTTTTATTAATTATTTATTTTTATTTTGCTCCCTGCAGAATATTTGAGGGGGTAGCCGAGAACAAGACAACACTGCACGCCACCACCAAGGTTAACAGTGGGGGTGGAGCAAGGGCTTACCTTAACTAACCCAGGTTGTCTTCTTTCATAAAGACAACAGCAGGCTCATCTTAAGGCTTCCCATTGCTATTCTGAGTCTAGACTCATTCTACAAACCCAAATCCCCAAAGTGAGTTGGTGGTGAGTGAGATATCCTGCCCAGCAGATGGTGTCCTGGTGAACTATTATGCTGAAGGTGGCACACAAAAGCAAGAAAACCACAAACCATGTGAGAATGTTCAGTGCACTCATTGGTCACATGTATCTGGGACGTGAGCAACAAAAGTAAATACAGGAAATACGGTAAGGGGAAATAAGGAGGGGGCCAGACACTTTTTTCAAATCACTGTAAAAGCATTAATGAGATAAATGACCTCTGTGGCTTTAAAGTTTAGGTAGCTTCACTGTGTTGCCACATGGTATTAAAGAATATAACAGTGGAGGATCAGATGTTTTGGGGGGTTTTCCTGATAGGGACAAGGGTCAGGCTTTCAAATAAATTAAAACTCTGTCTGGGTCTATGGGTAAGCTCAAGTGGAGGATTGCTGCCAACCCCCCTCCTCAGCATTGCTTCAAGGACAGTTAATATGACCCGGGGGTGTTGATTCATTTAAAATAACATAATCATCCTGCTGTAACCAGGTTACTGTAAGACTAAATAAACCACACTGGAGAAGACATTAACCACACATTTTTAGATTCAGTGCGACGTTACACTTCTTGATGATATTACCATCTCTGATTTTCATCCAGAATCACTATTGAATGCTTAAAATCCAACAACTTGTCTTTGATTAGATTGAGCACAGTAGGTGGGTTAAATCCTTCTACCAGCTTCCCTCTACATATCAGTTTAAAACCAGTTGAACCAGCCACGGTGCTTTCAGTGCAAACAGTAATGTTTGTTTTGTGTTTTCTATTTGTGCAGAGACACAGCGTGACGGCAAAAAACAAAACAACCTGATCTTGTTTTTGGTTAAGCAGCGCCTACTTCCTGGCCGTGTTAGTTTGAGGGAAATCAAAGGGCAAATTTGATGCAAAGGAAAAAGGAAAGAAAGGATAGAAATGTTACTGCATCTCTTTGAAAGTGTAATTTAGAAAAAAACTCAAAGAAGAGAAGGAATGGGGAAAAGGTGGAAGCTTTACTTTTCACATGAAAGTCTATTGTTGAGAAACGTAACCTTGGAGTGTGTACTTAAATGACATAGACCGCTGTTCCTGCTAAGCCCCTCCCATCTGTCCTGCTACAGTAAGAAGTCCGGATTGTGGTAAAGTCTATGAGGACAGCAGGTGATATTTAAATCACTCCACCTCTCCTATTACCCCTGCTGACATGCAGACATGATCCGAATGAAACCGGCTGAAACAAATGTGGTGTTTTAAATACAAACACTGACATTTGCATGTTTTCAGTCCAAACACATTCTTGTCAGAGACAAACTAACAGAAACTGACCTGATGTAATTCTATTTTAGTTATGTAGCACTAAATCACAACTATAGTCACCTCAAGGTGGTTTATATTATAAGGTAAAGACCCTACAATAATAATAATAATGATGATGATGATAATAATAATAATAATAATAATAATAACAATAATAATAATAATAATAATAATAATAATAATAATAATAATAATGAATGTATTTACAAGAACACATCTGCATTATTCAGAGATCAGAGGAGGCTTTGTGTTCCTGTGCCCCCTGGGAGAGCAGGATATAGAGGAAAATCAAAAGAAACTTTCAAAGGGACGAAATGGTGAAAATGAGAGATGAGGAAAACCTCATTTTTCAGATTAAAGTCTGGTGTTCAGAAACTTCACCTTGAAGGATGTACTTCAGTGTCATAGGCTGCTCCTCCTGCTGAGCCCCTCTCACCTGTCCTGCCTCAGGTGGAGTCTTCCCTCCTTCCAGGAAGAAGCTCAGTAGTGTTTAGTGTCCAGTGGAGTTTGAGTGGAGATTATTCTTCTGCACAGTTTGAAGAAACTGTAAGTTTGCCTTGTTTCCTCCTTTAACAATTTGTTTTCAGAAATGTTGCTGTCTGTTTCTGCTCTGTAATGTTGAGAGAAGATGAACTCTCTGTGGAGGAAGCAGAGAGGAGCCACTTCTCTCACACTCATGGAGCAAATAAATGTGGCGTGAGCTCAGTTGGAGGAGTAATTATACACTGACGGACAGGAGGTCACAGAGGACTTTGTGAACTATTATTTATCATAGATCTATTGAAGTCTACATATAGATTCAACATGTAGGCCTCTGGTTATAAAACATTGTGTCACTATCTGTTGGCTCACCTCCTGGAAATAATATTGACTGTTTTACCTTCAGAGGACTCGTGTTATTCAGAAACTGATGAGGTTAGACTGACCAAAAGTTATATTAAACTTAGATCTGTCTGTCACTCACTCTGACCATTTAAAGACAATTACATCTCAAAACACATTTTTATTTCTTCACTCTCAGAGTTTCTCTCTGACTCCTTCACTCCACCTGAGTCTGAAGCAACTGTCAGTGACTTCCTAATAGATACAGTTGATGTCAGAGCTCATTTAAATCACAGTTAGATCACACATGGCTCCCCAGAGACTGTCTTTAACATCACTGGTCAATGATTAATTAAAAAACATCATCATAAAGACAGAGCCAGTGATCTGCCTGAGCTTTACATCATTATAATTGCTGACTACCTTACCAGCAGACCCCAGTATGTGAGGCTGCAGGACTGTGTGTCTGAGGTGCAGTAAATTCAAATAAACTCTTCTGAGTTTCTGTTTTTGACTCTGACCAGACACAACTTTCACACCGATCTTCTAAATGTTCTTGTACTGAACAGCAGACTGTGTTCATGTGCTAAACAGGAATCATTTCCTTGTTACTAAAACACATACTGGAGTACGATTTCACTAACTCAGAGTTCAGCAACCGTGGCAGTTTGTCTTAAAATAACTGTAATCTCCAGATTTCCACTTTTGGTTGATAATTATTCTTTTTCTTAATGTGGCCCTAATACTCCTTAATAGATTTCAGTCAGGCAGTAACTGTTAAGTTTAACCATAAAAGGCTTGTTAGAAATTATGAAACTCTGAAAGGCTCAGTTCAACAGGTATGAAATCACCACCTGTGGCCAATTCATTCTCTAGAAAATGGCTAATAGCGGGATCTGCCTATAAAGTCTTTGTTTCTGTCATGAACAGAGATGGGCAGTAACGCGTTACTGTAATCCGATTACTTTTTTCAGGTAACGAGTAAAGTAAGGGATTACTATTGCAAAAACGGTAATTAGATTACCGTTACTTTCCCGTAGAAACGCTAGAAATTACTGCGTTACTAAAACCGTGATTTTTTTTTTGCGAGAATCTCTCATGACAGTGACGTAAGCGAGTGCGACGTTCGTGACAACAGCTGTGTGCAGATCAACAATGGCTGTGTCCCAATTCAGGGTCTGCACGCTTGAAGTACGCGCACTACGCGTACTACGGACGGTGCGTACTATAAGTACGAGAAGTGCGCAAGTGAGAGGCTTGTGAAATGGGACGGTCTAGCCTTCGTCGTGCTGCTCAGGTTGCCTAGCAACCATGATACCAACCGCGAGAAACGTTACATACAGCTTTGTGTGACAGAAATGAAGGAGAAAAAATGTTCTGTTGGTCATTCATTTTTGTCATGACATCACTTTGATTCATGATTTGAGTATCTGAGGCTGAGACCACGGGACTGTAAAACATGATAGTTGGGCTTCATTTCTGTACTGAACAGCCATTTTAAGATTAGTTAGTAAATAACAATTAACTAATGTTCATGAGACTAAAATCATCTCACTGTGGTAATGTAAATATAATATGGCCAATATTATAGTATTGTCAGATTATTATGATATATATATATATATATATATATATATATATATATGTATATGTATATATATGTATATATATATGTATATTACAGCAGTGAGCTTGAACTTAAATCACCTTAAATCTTCAAAGACAAGTATCTTTGACAGTGTATATATAGATGTATTATGCATAAGAGACAAATATTGTTCGTTTAATATGTTGGCATTACTAAATTTGGCTCAATGCTTACATATATGTGTAAAAAGGAAAATGTACGAGCTGTGAAAACTGTTTCTGATAGAATGAAGAGTAGACTGATATATTAAATATTCCTTTATTGGGTGAGAAAATCAGACCATGTCATAACTGCTTTAAGTCATACAGAATAGATATCAGAGCCTTAAACAGGCTGACTTCTGCTAAATGGGTCAAACTGGGCAGAAAGTATACAAACATATAGCATCCTAAAAGAATATGATGTAACACTATAGATCAACTTACCTCAGAATATATAAAGCATATAAACAATTACAGTAATATGATGCAACAAACACAGCAGTGCTACTAATCCAAAATACTCAAAGCTTCATAGAACTGAAACAAACATTTATTTTTAGCTCCATTCTGCTGCTGATACATACTTTAGGTTTCTGAATATTAAACTTGTTGCTGTCTTTCATAGTGTGTAACTTGAAGGCCCTGAGTACTTTCTCCCACACTGAAAACACTGGAATGATCAAATTATTTGAACATTACCTAATAAGACTGATTCAGGACAGACAATTAGTTATGTTAAACTTTCCTAGCAGTCCTTCACAAACAGGGAACAGTCTGTCTATTCTCTCCATCTGTCAGCTGCTGCTGGCTCTTCCTCCTCCTCTTCCTCACACACTGCTGAGTTTGTCCTGGTGGATCATCAGGGGTGCAAAGCCTCACAGATGATGTGCAGCAGTGGGTCCCTCAGTCTGTCCTCACTCTGGACACTTGCAGTTGTCACACATGGAAATCAAATGTGTGATAAGCTGCAGGATTCAAACACAAGTGTAACTTATAAATACATGTTCATACATTTATTCCACATAGAGAGAAAGAGAAAGAGAGAGAGTGCAGGACAGACAGACAGGTGACAGTCTCAGGTGTATACACTGCTACAAAACACACGTTACAGTCCGTTTGACTCGACACCACCGAACAGAGGCAGCAATATAACATAGCTAACATTAACAGTGCAGTGAATCCTGCTTGTGCTGTGATATTCAGGACTGCAAACCGAGCAGCATCACTGACTTTCAGCTTGTTGTGTTTGTGGATATATGACTGACTTTAATTACGCATAAAATCATCACATTCTCTGTAAGATAAGGTCCGGGCCTTGGACCGGTACCGGTCCGTGAGTTTTTTGGTACCGGTCCGTGAGAGTTGAGGCCCAGGTGTGAAATGTATGGTTTTCAGGGATTTTTATCGGTTTTCAGCGTTATTTTGTTATCGTTTTTATCGTTAACTCGGTTTTCCTGGGTCTTTTCACGTGTGTTATGAATAAATCTTCTTTTTTTTCAGTACCGGTACTAGTTTTATTTTGTTGTATTTATCCGCGACACCTTAAAGGCCGGTCCGTGAAAATATTGTCGGGCATAAACCGGTCCATGGCGCAAAAAAGATTGGGGACCGCTGGGTTAAAACACTCGACTCCAGGTACACGACGTCCAGCTGGAAACACTTCACGCAAGTCGAGCTGTCTGAGATTCACAGAATTTACAGAATTGTCTTATATCGGGATATGAGATTTTGGTCATATCGCACAGCCCTAATATATATGGTTGAAAATTGTAATGCTGGAGCTGTGAGGAGAAATAATGTGGCAGAAATAATCAGCTGTAGTTTATCTGTTGGCTCATTTTTTGCAGAGAGACGCTGCAGACAGAGAAACAGTCCATCCTGGTCCTCCTGTTACTCACAACTTGTCGAGAGTGCTTGTGGAACAAGTCTTCTGACCGAGGCCAGTACTGCGCATCAGGTTTGATCTCATTTAGGTAATTTTGTTGTTAACCCTGGAATTTCTGTACTGCAAAGACAGATTACCTCTCACCAGGCTATGTTACCATAACAACTTATGCTGCAAACCTGATCTTCTGTGGTGTTGTTTCAGATCAGAGATCAACAGTTATCAAATCTATATTTTTGAGTCTAATTAATTTGAAAACTTTACTGAGATCAACAACTGCTAGTTACTACTTTTACAGTGCACTTCCTCCCCGAGGTCAAAGGTTAATTCAACCTTTAGTTGTTTTTTTATAGCTCTCTGAAAGGATTCTCAGTATGCGTGTAAATAATGTCACAGCTCTGAAAAAAAACTCCCACTTTTTTTTAGTTTGTTTAGTCTCATTCATAGACTCACACAGACTCTGCTAACATACTGAGTTGATGGGATAAACACATTTATGCTTCATTTAGTAGCTTCATTAAAACAGTCTATCATCTACAGACTGTGTTTTCCCTCCTTTGTCACAAACTTTGAGTCATTTCATCTCAGAGTTAGAAGGTTTCATGTCTTCACAGGTCAGTATGTGAACTGGCGCCCCAGTCTGACCAGTCAGAGAGCATATTTACAAGTGAGGCATTGAAGGATCTCATAGATCAGTTTGTACACAAACAGTAAAAGACTGTCTTTAAATAAAGGTTTTTAGTGGAACTCTTTATTTGATTTGTCTTCATTAAAAGGAGGTTTTTCTTTTTCTTCAACTGTTTTGCTGTGAATATTTAGCTTTTTTAAAATCATGAGTGTGAGTGAATGAACAGATTATTGTTCATAATTTTTCTGTATTTGTTTCTGAGCAGCAAAAGAAACTCTGAAATGTCCGAAAGTCAGATTAGTGCCAAGGTTAGTCCTGTTCATGTGTATGCAGGAAAGCTGTGTACTGTGAGCCTTTAGCAGGAGGAGAATCAGAAACCATCAGTCAGAACTCGGTCACATCAGATTCAGATGTTTAATCCAGATACTGAATTTGTTGGTTTTTGTTTCCCAGGAGAAAACTGTAGTCTCACCATTAAAGTCAAACACAACAGTGTGCTGCTGATTCAGTCCTAAAATAAAATAGTTTGTTATAATGTGTGAGTTTATTCAAGTTATTAACTTATGTATTTTATTCATCAAACACTTAAACCATGTTCATTCTTGTTTAACTATACATGAAGTTTTTGCTAATGTGCAGTGTTTAGCTAACATGATCAGAGGTGTCAGTGTTTATGTGACGTCGGCGTGTTGTCCATGCTGACATACATTGGAGAGAAATATGGAGGAATGATTATAGAGCAGTGATCAGATGATTAATCCATAGTCTGTGAACAGATGGACACTCCATTCAGCTTCGAATTTCAAAATTTTATTTAAAAAAACCCCATAAATTAAAACCTATAAACTGAAAATTAATTGATAATGTAGATAATAGTTAGTAACATCAATGTTTGGCTGTCTACTTTAATACTAGCAATTACTACTAGATACACTACTAGACAGAGGGGTCTTATTAACAGCAAATCAGTACAGTTCTCTGCACAGTACACAAGAATAATTAAAGTGAAGTTTTTAACTCTGCTTATCCTCTTTGAGTCATGGATCAGCGGAAATGTTTTAAAATGTTGTTCAGATGTATTGAACTGACTGAATATTAATAGACTGAAGCTTTCAGTCACAGTGAGTCAGTGTGTGTCAGTGAATGCATCGTGTGAGCTTCATGTCTCCATCAAGTGGACTGATAGTAGAAGTAGAGCAGCTGATGGCAGCTTCCTCTGCCTCACACTGGTGTCTGACTGCATTTAGCTGACACTGAGATGAAGCAGAAAGAAGCAGCTGATATTTGGACAGCACACATGATGGAAAGGAGGATTTCAGTTGATGTACGCATGAATTTTTTTGTGTTTCCTCTGCGGATGAAGGTAGAAAGTGTGTGTGAGCTGATGTGGATGTGAATTCAGCAGCATGGATCAGTGTGAGGACAGAGAGGAGGGAGTCCCTCCCTCTAAAAGAGCCAGAGAGAGCCAGACCAAAGCTCAGAGGTGAGATGACCATCTCTAACTGTCCATGACTCTTCTCCATGTCACAGCTCAGCACTCACATCACTGCTCCATCATTATTCACAGGAACCAACCTGGACCTGAACCCAGCTGTGTGTCCTTAAGGAGCGACCATTCAAAGGATTTTGATATTGATTTGAAACAAAGACATCTATCTGACACAGAGTAAGTATGTGTCAGCATTAAAATGGGGCAAAAAAAAAATTTGAGGACAAATTGTTGAATAGAATGATTTGAGTTTTGGATGATTTATTATATCTGCTGTAGTTTGCTCCATCATATTCATCGTGTTTGTAATTTGTTTTCTTCTAGTTTATACAAAACTATTTTAGTTTCACAATTATTTACAGAATTTAAAACTTAACCCTAAAGTGTGCTTTGGGTTTTTTTCTCTGTCAGGATGTATCAGAAACCTGAACACAGCTGTGTGTCCTTAAAAAGCGACAGGTCAATGGATTTTAATCCTCATTTTAAAGAAAATACTCCTGCTGCAGAGAGGTAATGTGTCACTAAATGTTCCTACTCACTTAGGTTGAACTGTTTTTTCTGAAAAAAATTCCAACATGTTTAATGTCACAGCTCAGCTCTTTTTCACACACTTTTATGTTCATATGTAAAGCTGTGTGTTTCTGAGTTCTGTTTTTTCCCTTAAACACAGCAGTCAAAGAATGAAGAATGAATATTTTTTGATGCATTTGTACTGTGAAGAAGCTAAGTGTCAGTTTTACATATTGTATTAACATAATTGACCTAAAATCATGCAAAAAGTACATAAGTTTGCAGCCAATGTCTCAGGCATTTTTATACAACTGTTTAAAATTAATTACAAATGAAATCAAATGTAATGTTTTGGGGTTTTTTGTTTACTTTGTGTGCTTTCCTTCGAAAAACATGCTTTCACTGTTTCTTCCTGCACTAAACATGATCACAGTATTCAGGAAAAAAGCTTCACAAAAATGATTTTGCATAACAATTGACAGATCAACACCATTTTAAAACTGGCATATAGTTTGAAGTCCACACTTTAGAAATACATTCAAAAAGAGAAAATGGGGCAGTTCTGGTCTGTTGTGTTTTTTTTGTGAGTTACGTTCACTGGAAGAACATGATGCTGGAGCGGGAATTATTATGTAGGTGTTTTTACCTGTGTGCTTGATTTCTGTTGACCTTTATAAACATGTTTTTATGTACATTTATATCATATGTTATGCTACTAATATATGAACACCTGTTGATGCGCAGATTTGATTCTTCAAGATAATAATTGGTACTAATGGGTAGTTTTGAAATGTTATTTTTTTTAATAGTTTTTATTTTATGACAGGTTCACAGGGTGATTGTTATGAGTTATGGCTCTTTTTCATATTGCAAATTGTTTGAAGTTAAATCAATTTCTAATTAGTGGAAATTTGGTTCACCTTGGAAGGGTAACCCATTTTAAGTGCTAAAAATGTCAGGTAGATTAACTATTTGTTCCTTTAAGACAAACATAACAGCCATTATTTTTGACTCTGACTTGACCTCATCCACAAACACCTGTCAAAAAGGACAATAATGAAGATGGATGATAAGATCTGGGAATAATGTTCACAAAGTTCTTTGTCTCATGAGATGTACTTCACAAAAGAGTGGGGTATTCTTTTGGCTTTAAAATTTAAAAATGTAATGTAAATATAAAAATAAACCAAATTCAAAAATAAAACTCTTCATACTTCTCATCTGATCTGATCTTCTCAAATGTCAGAGAGAAGGATCTCCATTTTACGAAACACCAAGAGAAACATCAAAACATCTTGTGTCCTTTAGCTTGTATTTATCTCTGTGTGGAAAGTCATAATGTGAACTAATTCTTCATGATTCTTCATAGAGTGGACCAGGAGAGTTCAAAGGTTCCCAGTGATCAACCTGCCATGCAGCATCAAGCAGATTTGGACTCTGTATTTATGGTCTGTACATGTAGAACAACTGCTCTTACATCGGTTCTATTCACTGTGATCTCCATACTGCACTTTATACACCACTGAATTGTTAATGTAATCATGATGGAGCTCAGGTTTTGTTCAATGATTTCAGTCTGGATAGATTATTCATATCGTCTTCTGTTCCAGCTGCTGGAGGACAACATCATGACTTTTGTGAAGAATGAGCTGAAGAAGATCCAGAAGACTCTGCGTTCAGATTACCCAGAATGCTTAGGGAGTCAGAAAGAGGATGAGGGGGTCTTAGATGATGAAGATAAAGAGGAGACCAGAAACAGCAGACAAGCATTTGTGAAAATAACGCTGCACTTCCTGAGGAAACTGAAGCAGAAGGAACTGGCTGACTTTCTGCAGAGCAGTAAGAGGATGTCTTTAAAAATTTAACCCTTTAAAACCGGTCGGCACGCTCTGTTTTGCATGACTATTTTTAAGTCTCTGTAGAACTGGAACCACGTGAGGTAGTGCACAAATTTTTTTTGCATATGAAACCGGAGGAGTTGTACTTGTTATACATGTTATGCCATTAGCTTGTCCTAGGTACAGTTTCCTTCCACATATAGCTTTGCAAAAACTGCATAAAAAGCACTTGCAGCAACAAAAACATAATACTCCAGAAACATGCTTTGCCGATCTGATCAGCTGTTCGCAACACTTCCTAGGTTGGAATAGACGTCAGCGCGAACTATCGTATGTCGGCCATTACCTGGCCGAAACCGGAAGTGACGTCCTTTTCGCGGAAAATTTTGTTTTTTACCTTCAGGGCCTTATAAACCTATACTGGTGTTTTTAAAAGTCATATTTGGCTTTATGCTTTTCTGTATAGTTTCTGGGATGCTATCGAGAATAGAAATATTTTACTGCTATTATTTGTTGCTATTTTATAATCGTCATTACCATTTCATGTGATGTTGCATTCAGATGCATTCAGATGTTCAAATATATTGGTATTATATTAGTTTTTATTACAGGTTCAGTTATAATTTATATTACAGGGGTTATCATAATCAAATATTAACAGGTTTATTACAGGTTGTTCTAAAATTTAAAGGTTTTCGAATGTTTTATATTCTTACATATAGTCTTCCGTGGGTGAGAAAACTGAGTTGCAGGCTGACAGGAAACGGCGTGCTTTTGCAAAAGTGAAACCAAAACCAGAGTCTGGGTTTGTATAATGAGTTTATACATTTTACATAGAAGTTAAGATCATCACAACACAGGATGGCCTTAGCCTGGTTGCCTCACGTGAGGTCAACTAAGGTGCAGAGAGCAGATGCACACTCTGTGCACGCCAAGAGAGACATACACACACACACTGTTAGGGGTGTAGGTGAGAGTTGACTGATGAAGCAGTAGATGCACGATGCGAGAGCTGAGCTGGCTTACGGAAACCACCGGGAGAAGATGGAAGCCAGTGTACTTTTAATTGTGCCTTGAGTTGTCAAATAGAACATTTGTGGTTTTGAAGCTGATGTATGTGATGACGCAATGAGGGGCGTCACTAAATATACTCTGATGCATATAAAACTGTATTTTGATGTTAGGAGGATGAGATTGTGGGGCTGTCTGCTTACGGAGTCCGCTCATTCTCCCACGCGTGTCATTTCATTAAAATCATCGTCTTTACCCTTTGGACCAGTGTGGTTACTTGCATTCCTCCTGTGTTTCCTTCCCTATATTTTTGAACCTTAACATTTGGGGGCTTCGTCCGAGGGGAAGTGAGACAGGACGGAGAAAGGTCCGGGCGTCAGGCGCTCAGGCATTGGTCAGTGGTCAAAGTGAGTGACAAGCCGGCATATAACAAAAGGTAGGCACCACCTGTTGATCTTATGAACCAAAGTGTGTCAAATTGGGCTGTGTAAATTGAAAGTCTACTCACTGAAACTACTGGTAGATGTCTGCTTTGATTTTGGTGAAAAGTTGAAGGTTGAAGTAATGATAATGATAAGGAAGTATAAGTGACAGTACTGAGTAATGAGAATAAAGGAATGAAAAGAGAATTAAAGCAGTTGGACTGCGAAGTGAACTTTAGAATGATAGGGAATTTGGTTATTGTGTGGGTTCAAGTCCCATTGGTTATGCAACCCTTAAGAACTTTCTCGGAGGTGGCGCTCCCTGCTGGATAGAGAAATCTATCCTTCACCTAGCGATGACTAGGGATAGTTTCGGGCAACATCCGAAGAGGACTGGGGAATCTCTAAAACTGTTGAGGGTTGTCCTCAATCTTAATCCTGTGTTGGGTGTAGATTGTTGTTTCAAATTATTCTAAATTTGTCTAGGACGACAGCGGCGTCTGTTAAGAAGCGCATAGCCCGGACGTTGCGATCCCTCCTCGATGCGGACGCGCATTGTTGACCTACCGGCGAGTAGGGTTAGCTCGGTTTGGCTTGACCGTGGGGTACAGGGCATCCTGAGATAAGCTAGGGGTTCAAGTCCCCTATTCTTGCGCTTTTTTGGCTACCGGTAAAGTAAGTTAGGGCTAGAAATCTGGACAGAGCAGTTCGAGTCTGGTCTGTTAAATTGGTCGCAAAAAACCTGAAGGTTTGCCCGTTCGAGTCGGTTATGGAAAATTTTCGAAATTTGTAGGAGCGACAAGGCCTAAAAAAATCTGTGCAGTTGTAATTAATAAGACGTCTGTAATATAAAATATGAGATCTATGAGTAGGATCAATCTCTGTGTCAGTAATGCACAGCCGGATGTGCACGGATGGTGTGTAAATGCAAATGAGCAGCGGAGACGCGCAGAGAGGGTGGTTTCAGTTTTCGAGAGGACTGAGCGCTTTGCTAAATGCCTGTATATAAGAGGTTGGTTTTGCTTATTATGAGAGTATGAATACAGTTTGAATATATTAGTGTGGATGTATAGTAAATGACTGAATTTTGATAGATGTATATTTCGTGAGCCATAAATGTTGGTGTGTTTTATTTTTCAGTTATGTGTGTGTGGGGAGAAGCGGGGTGTGAGACGATGAGAGGTTTCAGTTTTCTTTTTCTTTTTCTTTTGACTTGCTCTTTCTGATCATGGAAGGCATGTTTAAAATACTCGTATGAAAGCGTATTTTGTGTGATTTTAACTGTGTGAATGCTGTCAGTATGTGATTTGAGTGACTCTGCATGATTTGTCTGAGTGAGTGGAAAATGGAAGTTTGAGAGAGAGAAGGCAGTGTGTGTGAGACGAGTCATGGCGTCTGAAAGAGGTTAGAATATTTAAAAGTGTGTGTGAGAGGAAGGTGTGTGTGACTGATGATGTCAGGGGAGCACCCAGAGAAAGAGACAGAGTTAAATTCTAAGAAGATGAAGCGGATGCATGTTTTAAGAAAAAGTAATAAAGTAATAAAATTATATTAATTACAGGTTTTAGAAAAGAGACAGACTGAGAGAAATAAATACAGGAACTAACAATTACATTAATGAATTGAAAACGCATGCGTACACAAACTGTTACATGTGAAATTATTGTTGGAAAGTTTAATAAAGAAAGCAGTTTACACTCCTTTAATTTCCAGAACCAGTGTGTCCCCTAGGCCTGATAACACCCTTGCCCAGTGGGCTCCTGTAGTAGGCGGGCATGGAAGGCTGGACAGCCCATGACGGGTAAGATCCCACCTCGAAACCCTGGGACAACCTAAGGCAAGGCGCAGTCACGATTGCTCGAACCTAAGTCCCGGAGTGACCTTGGAGTCACTGGAGGAGACGGGATTTAACAGGTAAGGCCACTGGGCACAGACGAAGGGGAAATGTCATTCACAATGACCAGTGATGAGCCAAAGAGAAAACACACCCTGTCAAAAGGAGTTTGGAACACTGGAAAAGAAACATTTACAAGATCACAAAGATCATAAAGAAACATTTATAAGAATCACACATACAAACAGAAAATGCACTAACCTTACAGAGATAAGCTCATGAAGATTAATGAACAGATAATGATTTAAAACCTGGCTAAGAACACAAACATACGTAATTAAATCAGCCTGGTAATTTCATGAGGGTTAAAATGGTGTGAATGTTGGAGAAAATACACTTAAAACACACTTGGATAAAATAGAGTTGTGGAATAACTCAAACGAAGCTGTATGACAAGGTAGTGAGTTATGGAAAAAAACAAAAAAAAAAAAGAGGAGTAATTACTTAGGAGTGCTCTTGCACTGATTTATCAAAGTAAGTGATTAGTATAGAAAGAAAATGAAAATAATTCAATAATGTGATAAGGTTTAAACATGTATTCCTCTTGTTAAGTTGGCTGTTGAGCTGTGGGTTTATGCAAATTAGCTGGAGTGAGTGAGTGACAAAGACACTTCCTGTGTGCGTGTGTGTCGGAGGCTTTCAGTTCAAGAGAGATCGGGGGCTGTTGAAGAGTATTGGGAGAAATATATAATGGTAAAGTATCAGGATATTTGATTACGGTGGTCAGGTCTGTTCAGAGGGCAGATTTGGATAGGAAATTTATAATTTAAGGATGATACGTTGTTGAAATTGGTTTTATCTTGTGCTGAATGAAAACGGTCTTTGATCTTTTGACGAGGTTTTCGATTGTGTTGAATGGGTGAAATTTAAGATTGTTTTAGATTTTGAGGCTGTTGTTTCTATTTCAAGAGAGGGAGTTTTGATAAACATGGACATGTCTAAAAGGGCCCATAGTTTTTGTAACAGTGCACTTAGAGAAAAAACCTGTCAGGTGATTTTGTTTTGTACTTTGATGAGCTAATAATTAGCTCTCTTTTTCATTTTTGTTCTAAGCAGGCCTGGAAGAGAGTGAACCGACGACGCTGACAAAGTTACCAAGTACGAAAATCAGGTGGGCAGTACGGATTATAATTGATTACAATCAGAGACTGATCGGCAAGTCTCTGTCTAAAAATGGATTGATCGATTCAATCCAGTCAAAAGTATAGAGAACTATTTTCCTAAAAAGGAAAACGAAATAAAACAAATGATTGAACTGATTTTGCTGATGTGGAGCATCTGATGACGTGCGCAGAAGGCTGCAGTATCAGCAAAAGATCGTGTGTGAATGCATGTGAGTGAATGCGAGTGAGGGGACCAAGGGGGGAAATAAATGAAAGGACAAGTGGGAGACTTAAATCTGGGGATGCTGATTTTGGGTTGCTGATGTATGCTTGGAGAAAATTTCTTTTACTGGGGTTAGATTATGGGATTACATTATATTGTTGGGAGAATGCAAAATGCTAAAAGGAAACATTGGTTGATGAGATGCAAGTTACCATTAACTGAGGTAACTCAGGATTAAGAACTGTTTTGTTTAAGGTTATTTTGTGTCATGACACAGATTGGATCATATAGGGGGAGAGTTGAGTAAAGGTTTTGTTTCCAGGAAGTTCCAAGGATCCAGAGTTCAATGGAGCAGCGAGTTGGAGAAGATTTGACATGATGATTAAATTGATTTTGTTCCTTAAACACAGGTTTTCAGGGCTGGAGCAAAACACCGGAGAGGAGAATTGCTGAGCTGTTCTGAGAAATGAAATGACTAACCTTTTTCCTTTTGATTTGTTAAGCTTGGGTGAAGCATGTTGAGTTTTTGCCACATGAGATGTGTCAAAAAAAGAGAGGATTTAAGATTTAATTTGTTTAATTTGAAAGGGGTTTTACTAGGATTTTATAATGATTGGGGTTGTTTGATAATCTAGAAATAGTAAAACTGAGGACTTGTTAAAAGAAAGGATTAAAATGAACTGAATTAGGTTTAGAAGATAAATTGCTGGTGTTAATAAGAAGTTGTACACCAAATTTAAAGGGGAAACTGTGGGAATAAAGGATATGCTTTGGGGAAAATAGTGAACATTTTATGAGTAGAAAATGTGGGATTTCTTTTATTTTTAGGGTAGAGGAGAGCTTTTTATGAGGATGTTAAGAGTGGTATGGACTCGAATGAATAATATTGGAGATTATATATGTAGAAATGATTTTTCATACACATTGCATTTTTGTGCCTTTGACGGAGTTGTGGCTCAGAGAGTCGTCTCTTGAGGGTCATAAACTTTTGGTTAACGTTATGATTAGCCAATCTACTGTGAGAATGACCTGAGTTATTGAAGGATTGCACACGCTTACAGACATATAGAGTTCATTAAGACCTGACAGTATTGATTCCAGGCAAAAGGCCTGAAATCCATTTAGCATTTAACTGAATAGGAGTTTCGTTTGTAACTAAATTGGGTAACATGAAAAATATGGAGATAACACATGCAGTTCTAAATTAGTCCTCTTATATAAAATGCAGTTACAGGATAACAAATACTTGTTGAAGGGATCAAGTTTTTGCTTTAAACCAGGTCCAAGGGGAAAAGCTTATGTATTTTGGTTAAAACTGATAAAATATAATGACTGATAAAATATAATTAGAATGTACCATTACATTAAAAGCAGCAAAATGAAATAAAATGATAGATTCAAACAGGTTATCACCTAGGAAATGGGAGTTCAAAATACAGTTAGAGTTCAGCTTTTAGCTATGATGAAGTTTATTTAGGAGCAATTAACTATGTGTTTACATGTAATGATTAAAGTGGTTGTTTTTTATCCTTTTAGTAGAATAAGCCGTTATGATGATTTCCTTGATACATTTTCTTGTGATAGGTGACTTTAGGTGAGGGGAACTTGCAGCAGCAGCGACAGTTTGTGCACAGGATGTTGATGATCAGATAAGGAGCAATAGGAAGCACATGCAGAGACGTGCTTCCTTTGATCCTCTTAAAGACAACGCTTTCAGAGGTTCACAAATGCTGAGTACGGTTGAGTGAGATATAAAAATAAAAGTCAAAAAACCAAATACAAAATTAGGTTCATGCTTTGAGTAATATTAGCTGGAATCAGGTTTGAATAAAGTAGGGGGAGAGTGTTTTCTATCCTTTACAGGAGAAGATTTCCACGAGAGAGGGACCAAGGACAACCTGACTTTACCCATGGAGTGTTCTTAGGGGGAGCTGGCATTTCTAGAGAGGGTCAGAGTAATGTTATAAGTGTATGGTGACCCTTTTTAAGGGTCACCAAGAGAGGGAGTATCGAGAATAGAAATATTTTACTGCTATTATTTGTTGCTATTTTATAATCGTCATTACCATTTCATGTGATGTTGCATTCAGATGCATTCAGATGTTCAAATATATTGGTATTATATTAGTTTTTATTACAGGTTCAGTTATAATTTATATTACAGGGGTTATCATAATCAAATATTAACAGGTTTATTACAGGTTGTTCTAAAATTTAAAGGTTTTCGAATGTTTTATATTCTTACATATAGTCTTCCGTGGGGGTGAGAAAACTGAGTTGCAGGCTGACAGGAAACGGCGTGCTTTTGCAAAAGTGAAACCAAAACCAGAGTCTGGGTTTGTATAATGAGTTTATACATTTTACATAGAAGTTAAGATCATCACAACACAGGATGGCCTTAGCCTGGTTGCCTCACGTGAGGTCAACTAAGGTGCAGAGAGCAGATGCACACTCTGTGCACGCATGAGAGACATACACACACACACTGTTAGGGTGTAGGTGAGAGTTGACTGATGAAGCAGTAGATGCACGATGCGAGAGCTGAGCTGGCTTACGGGAAACCACCGGGGAGAAGATGGAAGCCAGTGTACTTTTAATTGTGCCTTGAGTTGTCAAATAGAACATTTGTGGTTTTGAAGCTGATGTATGTGATGACGCAATGAGGGGGCGTCACTAAATATACTCTGATGCATATAAAACTGTATTTTGATGTTAGGAGGATGAGATTGTGGGGCTGTCTGCTTACGGAGTCCGCTCATTCTCCCACGCGTGTCATTTCATTAAAATCATCGTCTTTACCCTTTGGACCAGTGTGGTTACTTGCATTCCTCCTGTGTTTCCTTCCCTATATTTTTGAACCTTAACAATGCTTTGAACTCAAATTGCACTGCTGGAAATAGTTCATGTTGATGCACATGCTGGGGGTTTTTTTTGAAAATGTGAATTATAATATTTATTTTCGTTTTTCCTGCAGTATATAAAAATTGGTGTATCTCAAAAATGAAACTATGAAGACACTCAAAATAAATTTCCTGTGGTTGGAAACTATTTTGTGCAACTTTTTGTATTTACAGTTTTGAGGAATAAACCTCTTAAATTTCTCTAACTAGAAATATATGTAAAAAAAAAAAATCAAAAACGATTTTCAATTTTTTTTGTAGTTTATTGCACTTTTTTGCAATTTATGTAGTTTCTATGGACTTAATGCATACATATTACTAAAATTTGGTCTATAACAGTTGTATTGATGTATAGCAACTTGAAATGCTCCCAAAAATGGCACTACAGCATGTAAAATATCCGCTCTGGCGGAATTGGTTCTATGGTAGGTCTTAAAGGGTTAAGATGCTGCATAAATGGGAAATTGAAGGATATATGAAAGGATACACCAACATAGATTCAAAAACCTACTTTGGGGGGACGAAAGACGTAGGGGTATTTACTGAATAATAATTCCATCATTAAATGTATTTATTCTGTCTTTTTAGAAATATTTGCTCCAGATTTTCAACATGAACTCAAATCTTCGCTGAAGGAGAAGTTCAAGTGTGTGTTTGAGGGGATCGCTAAAGCAGGAAACCCAACACTTCTGAATCAGATCTACACAGAGCTCTACATCACAGAGGGAGGGACTGCAGAAGTCAATGATGAACATGAGGTCAGACAGATTGAAACAGCATCCAGGAAACAATACAGACCAGAAACAAGAATCAGAGTAGAAGAATTAACAATCAGACCAGAAGACATCTTTAAAGCCTTACCTAGAAGCGATAAACCAATCAGAACAGTGCTGACAAAAGGAGTGGCTGGCATTGGGAAAACAGTCTTAACACAGAAGTTCACTCTGGACTGGGCTGAAGACAAAACCAACCAGGACATCCAGCTCATATTTCCATTCACTTTCAGAGAGCTGAATTTGCTGAAAGAGGAAAAGTTCAGCTTGGTGGAACTTGTTCATCACTTCTTTACTGAAACCAAAAAAGCAGGAATCTGCAGCTTTGAAGACTTCCAGGTTGTTTTTATCTTTGATGGTCTGGATGAGTGTCGACTTCCTCTGGACTTCCACAAAACTAAAATCCTAACTGACCCTACACTATCCAACTCAGTGGACGTGCTATTGATAAACCTCATCAGGGGGAATCTTCTTCCCTCTGCTCGCCTCTGGATAACCACACGACCTGCTGCAACCAATCAGATCCCTCCCTGTTGTTTTGACATGTTGACAGAGATCAGGGGGTTCAATGACCCACAGAAAGAGGAGTACTTCAGGAAGAGGTTCAGAAATGAACAGCAGGCCAGCAGGATATTCTCCCACATCAAGACATCACGAAGCCTCCACATCATGTGCCACATCCCAGTTTTTTGCTGGATCACTGCTACAGTTCTGGAGGATGTGCTGAAAACCAGAGAGGGAGGACAGCTGCCCAAGACCCTGACTGAGATGTACATCCACTTCCTGGTGGTTCAGGTCAAAGTGAAAAAAGTCAAGTATGATGGAGGAGCTGAGACAGATCCACACTGGAGTCCAGAGAGCAGGAAGATGATTGAGTCTCTGGGAAAACTGGCTTTCGAGCAGCTGCAGAAAGGAAACCTGATCTTCTATGAATCAGACCTGACAGAGTGTGGCATCGATATCAGAGCAGCCTCAGTGTACTCAGGAGTGTTCACACAGATCTTTAGAGAGGAGAGAGGACTGTACCAGGACAAGGTGTTCTGCTTTGTTCATCTCAGTGTTCAAGAGTTTCTGGCTGCTCTTCATGTCCATCAGACCTTCATCAACTCTGGAGTCAATCTGCTGGAAGAGAAACAAAAAACATCCCGTCAATCTGAAACAGAGAAACATTTCTACGAGACTGCTGTGGACAAAGCCTTACAGAGTCCAAATGGACACTTGGACTTGTTCCTTCGTTTCCTCCTGGGTCTTTCACTTGAGACCAATCAGGCTCTCCTACAAGGCTTGCTTACACAGACAGTGAGAAGCTCACAGACCAATAAGGAAACAGTTCAGTACATCAAGAAGATGATCAGTGAGAATCTGTCTGCAGAGAATAACATTAACCTTTTTCACTGTCTCAATGAACTGAATGATCATTCCCTTGTAGAGGAGATCCAAAAGTCCCTGAGATCAGGAAGTCTCTCTGCAGAAAAACTGTCTCCTGCTCACTGGTCAGCTCTGGTCTTCATCTTATTGTCATCAGAAAAAGATATGAAGGTTTTTGACCTGAAGAAATACTCTGCTTCAGAGGAGGCTCTTCTGAGGCTGCTGCCAGTGGTCAACGCTTCCAGCAAAGCTCTGTAAGTAAATATGGGCCTATCTCTGTCTGTTCAAAATGTTTTTTCTACTTACCTGAACAAAACAGAACAAAACAAAACACAGACTCTGCCTAGTGTGTCTGTGCCAGTGAGTACTACACAAGTATGACTAACTCTACCAGCTTCTCACTGGTTTAGATTTAATTATATACAACAAAACAAACAAACAAACAACCTTTATTTGTCAAATACACAAATATACAGAGTACAACATGTAGTGAAATACAGCTACATAGGTATAGCTGTGTTTTTTATTGGGCAAATTTGAAGTGTTTTATGTCTGACAAATTTCAGACCAATTTATTTTAGTTAACCATGGACTGTAGCGCATACTTTGTTTTTGTTTTCTAGGTTCAACATTAAGTGATTTCATCTGATCACAAACATCATTGTTTTTCAGACTGAGTGGCTGTAACCTCTCAGAGAGAAGCTGTGAAGCTCTGTGCTCACTTCTCAGATCCTCATCCTTTAGTCTGAGAGAGCTCGACCTGAGTAACAACAACCTGGGGGATTCAGGAGTGAAGCTTTTGTCTGTTGGCTTCAAGAGTGTTTACTGGAAACTGGAAACTATCAGGTCAGATTTCAGACTTTTCCACTGATTACCACTGAAAATAAAAGCCACTAAAACCTGTATAGAATTCTCAAGTCACTTTTGAATCAAATTTGGTTGGATTGTTAGACTCTGAGTTACTGTCTTAAAGGGTTTTTTTTATATTCAAATTATTTTGTTTTTGAACTGATAAAAATTACTGATATGCATGATACTGGTTTGAACATACACCAGTTACCAGGCTATTTTAAATCCAGAGAAATGCAGAGATATGCAGAGAGGCTAGATTAAATTGTTCATATCATGTTCGAGTGAAGTAAGTCAATAACTTACTGCGACACTGCACGGGATTTCAGTCTTACGCGCTTTGGATCGTGGTTTCAGGAAGGCATCCATCTCAGTCAAGTCGAGCAGCCGCCTCTACTTTTTTTGGTATACCAAAAAATTAAATTGGGTGGTTGTTACATTAAAAAAGTCTGACTTGTAATTGAAACACAATAATTTCCTGTTTCTATGACCGTAATTAAATCATGAAGGATCTGTACGAAATTCAACAGCTTAATTTGTTCTTGTTGAGATGACATGATGCAATCTAGTAAGAGTGGTTAGTTGCTGAACTCATGAAATTCACAAGATCGCATGAGATGTCAAACTGCAGGAAAATCACTGGAGTTACAAGAGGCAGACAACTACACACACACCACATGTATTAGTGCTGTTGCTTCACAGTAAGAAGGTCCTGGGTTCAAATCCACAATCTAGCTAGTTTGCACTGAGTATTCTGGTTTCTTCCCACAGTTAAATGTCATGCAGGTGTTAGAGTTCGGTTAATTGGTGATTCTAAATGGTTGTTTGTGATAGACTTGTGAGTTGTCCAGGGTGTACCCTGGCTTGTAATCTATCACTTCAGGGTTATTTCCCAGCACCCCTGCAACCAGGATAAAGATAAGAGGATGGTAGTTGTTGTAGATCCATTCAATTTTTATGGTAACCAGACTTTAGACTTTGTTGAACATTATGTAATATGAAGACAACATGTAGTATTTAAGTGACCAAGTAGTATTGGGGTAAAAGTAATTGAATAGTGTTGAAATAAAATGACAAAATTGTGAAGGATTAAAATATTCCAAGAGCTCAACTTACTTCATCTAAACATGTTTCAATCACGTTTTATGAACACAAAATGCACAGGTTTATTGAATATGAAAAAGTTGTGTTGATTTAACTCAGTTGTTTAAGTTTCTGCCAAAGCAAAACATTTGTGTGCAACCAATGTCCACTACTGAATCAAGTAAATCCAACATGGCCTTTTTTTCAGTGCAGGTAGATTGTCTTCTTAATAGTACTGACACTTCACAGATGGGTAACACAGGAGGATTAAACTGAGTTAAATACTGAGTGGAACCCATATTATTACAACTCTAATGCTAACTCTGATTTGTTCCCTATAATTGCAGAGAGATCATATTTCTTCCATATTGGCTTTTTATCATCAGCTTCCTTTTATATCCAGAGAAACAACCTCTTCTCATTTACACCAGCAACAAAAAAAAAAAAAGGCACGTCACCAATGTTCTAATTAAATAAATTTCTATTTGTTGCTGTTGACATGAAATTATCACCAGATGTCAGTAACAACTCATCCAATCCACATTCAAAGAAATCATCCAAAGAGGGCCATGAATTATGTGTGACAATAAGAAATGGCACAGGGAAAAAGTATTGAACACACGAAGCAATAGAGGTGTAAAAAGACTTGGAACATCATGGTAATTAGAAAGCAATTTTGCCACTCAGTGCAAATTAACATGACTTGTCTTAGTCCCAAATGATGGCTTATAAAAATGTGTCTCATTACCAAGGCATCACACAAGAAATATCTGATTTTGTGTATCACTGATGAGCTCTCTCAAGACCTTCACAATGTTATTGCTGCAAAGCATACTGATAGTATAGGCTACAGAAGAATTTCTAAACTACTGAAGGTTCCAGTGAGCAGTGTTGGAGCCTTATTCCAGAAGTAAAAAGAGCATCATTTCAACATAAACTGACAATGACCAGGTGCTCCCCACAAAATTTCAGACAGAAGAGTGAAAGGAATTATCAGAAGAGTTTATCCAAGATCCAACAACCACTTGTGAAGAGCTACAGAAAGACCTGGAAACAGCAGGTATAATTGTTTCAAAGAAAACTATGAGTAATGCACTCAACCACCATGCCCTGTATGCACACTGACCACTCAAGACTCCATTGATGAAGAAACAGCATGAGTTTGATGAAAAATATTTAGACAAGCCTTTGAAATACTACAAGAATATAGTCTGTTCAGATTGGATCAAAATTAAAATGCCATGTTTGGATGCCATAATTTACACCATGTTTGGAGGTCAAAGGGAACTGCACATCACACCAAAAACACCAACAGTGAGCTTTGGATGTGGGAACATCATAGTGTATCACTATTTTTCAGGACAGGGCACTTGCACCCTTAATATAATTGAAGGAAGGAGGTTTGGAAAAATGCAACAGGACATTCTTGATGAAAATCAGCTGCCGTCTGCCAGAATGATGAAAATGAAATGAGGGTGGATGTTTCAGCAAGACAATGATCCCAAACAGCCAAGGAAACTCTCAGTTGGTTTCAAAGAAAGTAAAGCTGCTATAATGGCCCAGCCAACCACCTACCCCGAATCCAACTGAAAATCTATGAAGAACTAAAGCTTAGAGTTTGTAGAATGGAGCCTTCAGGATTTGAAGACTATTTTTAATAAAGAATGGGCCAAAATCACACCTGAGCAATGCATGTGACTAATTTCTCCATACAGGAGGCATCTTGAAGATGTCGCCACCAACAAAGGCTTTTAGACAGAAGATCAAATAAATTTTAGTATGTTCAACACTAGAAACATTTTCCCTGTGTCACTAATTATTACACAAAACTTAATTTAAGGACATCTATATTGTGATTTCTTTGCACATGTGGGTTGGATGGGTTGTTACGCATATCTGGTGAGAATTTCATGCCAATAGCACCTTTAGAAATACATTTACTAAGAAAATACATTATGTGTTCAATAATTATTTCACCCTCTGCATGTAGTCTTGAATAATCAATCAACATGGAGCACTTGACACAAAGACTGCAGACTTACTTATGGCTTATAGAGTTTGTGTAACTAGTATCAAGGTCTCTCTTCTATGGAACCAGCTCCAAATTTGGGTTCAGAAAAAAATACATCCTTTATATCGTCTTGATGCATTCTCAATCATCCAGGAAAGTAAATCTCCAAAAGTTGAATCTGTTCATCTGGACGTAGCGTTTTGTGGGAGAAACGTTTCGTCACTCATCCAAGTGACTTCTTCAGTCTCAGCTGACTGCAGGTTTCCCCAAACCTTATAAACAGTACATTTGCATAATGACTGAAACCAGCCAGCCACTGAAGGAACAATGGGCTGTGAGGTCAGTTCATAATCATAATTATGCAAATTCCCATGACCATTGATCAACAATCACTGACCAAAACCCACTGATCAAAGAACACTGATCAATGGCCATGAGTACCATTCACAGAGTTTGGGAATGGCTGCAATCACAGCGTTGTAAGATGGCGAAAGATGTACCCTTAGGCCCCTCCTCGATTCAGAGATGGTCTTTCCTTTTCACGTAAATGGCCTCCTTGACTCCGCGCTCAAACCAGCGTTCTTCCCTGTCCAGGATGTGTACATCCTCATCGTTGAAAGAGTAGATGATTCCCTGTCCAGATGTACACATCCTGGACAGGGAAGAACACTGGTTTGAGCGCGGAGTCAAGGAGGCCATTTACGTGAAAAGGGAAAGACCATCTCTGAATCGAGGAGGGGGCCTAAGGGTACATCTTTCGCCATCTTACAACGCTGTGATTGCAGCCATTCCCCAACTCTCTGTGAATGGTACTCATGGCCATTGATCAGTGTTCTTTGATCAGTGGGTTTTGGTCAGTGATTGTTGATCAATGGTCATGGGAATTTGCATAATTATGATTATGAACTGACCTCACAGCCCATTGTTCCTTCAGTGGGCTGGTTTCAGTCATTATGCAAATGTACTGTTTATAAGGTTTGGGGAAACCTGCAGTCAGCTGAGACTGAAGAAGTCACTTGGATGAGTGACGAAACGTTTCTCCCACAAAACGCTACGTCCAGATGAACAGATTCAACTTTTGGAGATACATCCTTTATACTTATAGCTTAGAGTTAGGACTGGATCAGGTGACTCTGAACCACATTTTAGTCATGCTGGAATAACTCCTTACACAATTTAACAACTTGAGATAGCTGTTGTTGTCTGTTGCATGTGGTCACTGTAAATAAAGATACATCGATTTAATGGATGGACATGAATATGGATATGATTTTTTTTTTTAAACTAGAAAAACAAACTTTTAAAATAAAGTGTTCACAGATGGACTGTTATTTTGTGTGTTTGCAGTCTTTCAGGCTGTCTGATCACAGAGGAAGGCTTTGCTTCTATAGCTTCAGCCCTGAGCTCCAACCCCTCAAATCTGAAACTGCTGGACCTGAGCTACAATCATCCTGGAGACTCTGGAATGAAGCTGCTAAAGGATCAACACTTGAGACTGGACACTCTCAGGTATGGAAAGAATATCTGATAGAGGAGAAAGAGCTGGAAACATTTTCTGTGTCCTTCTTTGTTTCATGTAGATGTGACATGAGCCATAACACATTGAGAAAAATCTTTCCTCATTTTACAACATAAACACGAGTCTAATTGAACAATAACAAGAGGTATTTGTGTAGACGGTCACCATTTATTCAACATTTGGATAGATCTGTGTATGTTTACCTATTTTCTCATTTTCAGTATTTCTGTAGTTTTGGGTTGGTTTTTTTGGTTTTTTTTACAGAGAAAGGTTTAGTGCATGTTTATTCTAGCTTAACATAAAGACTGTAAGCAGGAAAAACTTTCAGCCTGGCTTGATCAAATTTAAATCATTAGTAAATGTTTATAATCAAAACTGTGGAAGCACCTGACAACCACAGGAAAATGTTCACTGTATATTTTAAAGCATGCAAGCTTGCAGAATTTTTAAAAAAAAAAAGTTTTTATTCATAGCACTTTTTATTAAACAAGAGTCGGTGTTTTTCTAAATTAGTGCACAACATAGAATAATGGTATTTAAAGTCCTCTATTAGGGATGGGAATTGATAAGATTTTCACGATTCCGATTCCATTTTCGATTCTGTTTAATGATTCGATTCTTTATCGATTCTCTTATCGATTCTTAATTTCAAAAAAGGAGAACACACAGGTCGATTAGTCTAGAACTTTGTTTTATATCTTCTCTGTGAACAAGATAGAAATTTAGGAGTAACATGGCCTTACAAACCCAACAGTGAGATGTTAAGAGATCCACGGCTCTTTGATGGGGTGTCACGGGGTCCCCAGAAAAAAAAAAAAAATTGTAAATGTAAAATATTAATAAAATTAATTTTCTTCTGTAGCAATAAGAAAGTATAACATAAATTATTCTGTAGCAATTACACAAGAATATCCAGTAATGTCCCTGCCTACAAGTAAACACATTCACTTACTGAAAATCGGGGGCATCTGCTGTGGCAAATGGGTGCAAGCCTTTTACCACAAACTTAGCAACTGCTTGGTGACATTCATGTATCCTGGCCTGAAAGGAGACGCTAACGGTAGACTGCAGCGAGAACTGCCAGCCAGACTCTGTCTCTCTCATCATGGTCACCTTAATGCAACGCATAGTAATAGAGATTGACAGATCACGTGACTTTCGCGCATTGCATGCCGGGAACTCATGGCAAAACAATCCAAGTACCGCATCAAATGCAAGCATTTGCAGTACCGCAAAACATTCATTCTACGGTTCCAATACCTTCTTGGTTTTTCTTTGCCCCCCAAAAAAGGAATGTACAAAACGAAGGAGAATAATGCCGGACCGTACAAAGACAGACTCGACGAAAAGTCAAAGAAAAGACATGAGGAAAAAATCAAAGGAGTGAAAGGGTTAGACCCTTACGAGCACACAAAGTGGACAAAAGACGTTAGCGTGCTGCCCAACTTTCACCACGCTCATATTTATAATTATACGGTTCTTGGAGTGAGTGCATACACTCATGAAGTTTAGTAACTTCAGGTCACTGCAACAAGCCCAGGTACAGTTTACCGACGGATGGATACAGGACCTTGAAATACACCGTGTAGAACGAAAGACCATCGTACGTATGGTAAGTTTACCAGTCTCACAAATCGTCTTCATGAATACACATTCTTTAACCGTTTATTAATAGGACCTTTAAGCTCAACAGTAATTAATTAGTAGTGGAAATAATTTCTGGTACGCATTACAGAAATGTAGCAGTGACAATAATATTGTATGTTGTAATCGTACTGGGCAATTAGTGATACAAAACAACTGTTTTATCCTGTGAATAAAAGTATATGTTTTTGTCAATGTACCGTGGTAATAACAGAAGCGAAACGCAATATTGTGTCAGGACAATTCACTATTTATGCACAATAAACAAAGGAGCATAGCACGACAATTTCTGTTCAGTGCCGGACTTGCTTATAACCTATATCACTAATTATGTTAAGAAAAATGACGTATTAACTACTACAAAACACTGACCTTTGTGGGAATGCTTGGGGCAGACTAACATGTGAGCTGGAGTGTTCTCGGACGTTATATTTGGTCTTTGAATGGCTGCAATCCAGGCCATCCGTCGGCTCTTTGTTACTTCGGAAACATGGCTTGAACAATTTCTCTTCAACGACCTAATCCGATAACAACCGATCTCTTTACCCGTGGGCTTCCCGTGGCTGTCATGCGACTGGCTACTGCAGTTAATAATACAACAGCTTCTTGCCATTTTTTGTGTTTCTTTTTATCGCTGTGTAACTGAGTTCAATTGAAAGCCTGCGTGCGCTAGTACCTCTTGCCATGAGTTCCCAGAATCCTTTCGGTTTTACCCCTGAATGCCGTCACATTTTCAATCTCTATAGCAGGTTTTGTAATAAGGCAGATCGCGCTAACATAATATGCAATGTTAGTTGATTATTTACCTGACGCATTAATGGGAGAGGACGTGCAAACGTTACCGCTGCTGCTGGGTTGAGATTCACGAGTCCGGAGCGGAATTAAAAACATGACATTCATTTAAGGTTATCGCATGTTTTGTGAGCAAATGCTTTTGCATATTCGTAGTGTTTCCTCCCTTAAATGAAATATCTACTTTGCAAGTATTGCAAGTTGCCCTGTTGTCATCTGTTCTCGTAAAGTATAACCAAACTTTTGAGCGTTTGAGCCACTTAGGCGTCATGTTTCCTGCCAGGTAAGTGACGCTCCGCAACATGGTGACGTGGAGGCGGCTGGAATCGATAGGGGAATCGTTTGCAAAGATGACAAACAATTCCAATTAATTGAAACAGTGGGAACCGGTTTTCGATTCCCATCCCTATACAGCATGCCACATTCATCCAAGCACATCCATCCATTAGATGACCTGCTCTACCTCCAAGCTACAGCCACCCCTCTTAAATAGCACTCTTAATAAAATCTTTGTGCCAATCTAACCATTAGCATAATCCTGTTAACAAAGAGAAACTACCCCAAACACAATTATAACCTACTTGGGGAAGATAATAACTAACCTATAATTAACATATACAGGTGCTCTTTAAACTGCCACACACTGCTTCTTTTTGTCTCTTTTAGGTAACATTTAAAAATATTTTAACCCAGGGAGGAAAATGAAAATATTTTTAAAGAGAGCAAAAGCTTCTGAACCAATATTTCACTGCAGTCAAAACAGCGTATTTTGTTTTATACACAGATCAGGCGTAACATTATGACCACTAACAGGTAAAGTGAAAATCACTAACGTCTTAGTTTGTGGCATACAATAGGGAGCAAGTGAATAACTTGTCCTCAAGATTGAGTAAGAAACAGGAAAAATGGGCAAATGTAAAAATTTGAGTGAGTTTGACAACGACCAAATTGTGATGTCCCAATGACTGGATCAGAGCATCTCCAAAACTGGAGCAGTTATTATCGGTTCCCAGTCTGCAGTGGTCAGTATCTTTCAAAAGTGGTCCAGGGAACAGTGGTGGACCAGGGACAGCGTCATGAGCGACCAAGGTTCACTGATGCACATGTGGAGCAAAGGTTTTAACCTTTGGTCCCATTCAATGGAAAAGCCACTGTAGCTTGAACTGCAAACAACCTGAAATCTGGTATATAGAACCATATATGATTAGATTTGGTTCTTATGTGTCAGAATACACAGTGCATCACAGCTGTTGCTGTTTTGGCAAGGGGGACCAACACAATTAGGCAGCAGGTCTTAATGTCCTGCCTGATTGGTATATGTCAGGTATTGCGGTAAGAGAAACTAAGACCTGATTTCAAAATTGAAAGGACCTTCTGGTGATTTCCACATCCATCCACTCCCTTCCGCTTATCCTTTACAGGGCCAGCTTTGTCCTGCCCAGTCCGTGAGACCCATAGACCCATTATTTACCTTTTTCTATTTTTACATTTCTAATATTTCTTTAATTCACTTTTCACTCTGAAAAGCACAAGGGACTCTCTGTCCCTTATGCTGCTGTAACAAGTAATCTTTCGCCAGTGTGGGATTAAATAAATTCTCTGTCTATGCGACTGTTTATCCAGGATCAGTTGAAATCATCAGAAATTTCCTCCATGTATGGATTGAAGTGTATGTGCCCAAATATTCCTTTATCAGTGTCTAACATTATGTGTATGAGAGCGATGTAATGTCCATGTGTGCATGCTGAAAGAGACTGTGCTGGTCTGACCCCCCTCCTCCTTTCAGGGTGGAGCCTGCTGGAGAACAATGGTTGACACCAGGTCTGAGGAAGTGTAAGTGTGTTTTTAATGTGATTCATGAAAACAAAGCAGCACACATTCAACCATCTTTAAACTGTCACATCACTCATTCACATCTCAGATGATGGATCAATAACTGCAGCTGGATTGTGTTTGTTCTCTCCATCAGATTCCTGTCAACTCACAATCGACACAAACACAGTACACACAAACCTCAAGCTTTCTGACAACAACAGGAAGGTGACACATGTGGAGGAGGATCAGACATATCCTGATCATACAGACAGATTTGATTCCCAGTATCCTCAGCTGTTGTGTAAAAATGGTCTGACTGGTCGCTGTTACTGGGAGGTCGAGTGGAAAGTAGAGGTTCAAATATCAGTGAGTTACAGAAGAATCGAAAGGAAAGGAGACAGTAAAGACTGTTTGTTTGGAAGAAATGATCAGTCTTGGAGTCTGTTCTGCTCTGAAGTTAAGGGTTACTCTGTCGTTCATGGTAGCAGAGAAACATATCTGTACCCCCCCTCCTCCCCCCCCTCCTCTGTCTCTAACAAAGTAACAGTATATGTGGATCATCCTGCTGGCACTCTGTCCTTCTACAGAGTCTCCTCTGACACTCTGATCCACCTCCACACCTTCAACACCACATTCACTGAACCTCTTTATCCTGGATTTACAGTCTGGTTTCCTGGTTCCTCAGTGTGTCTGTGCTGAGTTGAGTGTGAAGCACTCTCACTGTTTATGTTGTGCATGTTTGTCTCTTTCAATCAGAAACACATTTTCAATTTCATGGATTCAATCAGTTGTTGTTTTAAACTGTTCTAAATGATTTCTTGCAATCGTCTTCCTCTTCAGTGCTTGAAAGATGGAAGCTACGATTATTCCAGGATCCACATGTTGTTTTTCTGTGTTTTAAAGTTCATGGTGAATATTTGTGTGTTGTGTATCTCTGAAGCATAATTCATCTGAGACACTTCAGTTTGTGTCAGGGGCACTTAGTTTGACACAAAAGATGAATTTACAAACTGTTCAGAGACATTTACACATTATTGTCCAATAGATACATGTTTGGGGAGCAGCCACAATTCACTGTGATTTTTATTTTTGCTGTTAGAATGTGGAAATGATGGCTGGACGTTAGCTTGCCTATAGTTGCTTAGATAATCCATTAGAAAACAGTTATAAGTGTAGTTCCCAACATTGTACAATTCTGAATCATTATTTTCTACTTTAATTCTAAACTAAAACTGAGTCTGACTAGCCAGCATATTACATTGAGCCTCTCCAGTTTGATCAGCAGAGAAAACAGATAACTTGTACATGGTCAAAATATTCATTTTCATTTTCATGTTTAAAATATGATGAATTTTCAGGGAGTTTTTAGTCTTTAAAACTGCCATCTCTAACTGTGAAAGAGTTTGACTCTAAGTTGATGATTTGTCCCTCTGCACGTAAAAAATAAACTACATTCTGATATTCACAACTGGCTCTCATTAAATATCTAATTTGTTCCTTCATTTTCTACCTGTGAAGTAGAATTGATGATAACACTGATGCTAAACATTCTCAAATTTGTGAGAAAAAAATGAATAAAAGTCTTATAAATGTTCACATGCTTTAAATGTTTCTTTGCTTCCTTTACGTTTAATTTAATTTTTGGTCGCTGATCATCGTTTTTATCTCTGATTTTATGTGCTGAATAATTTCTTTCTTGTCATATCTTAGGCTTCACTGTTACGGGACAATTTCCTCCAGTGTTGAAGGAACTATACTTTTCTGTTTATATTTATGTTCTGCACCCATCTTTTCTTAATACCAAAATAAATTACATGTCAGTTCTATATAAAAATTAAAAAAAAAATATAAGAGAGAGAGATAAAGAGAAAAAAATGCCCCACTCAGTGTCATGGTGAGTAGAGGATTTATATTAGGGCAAGAAGCAATCAGCTAAGTAAAGAGAAAAGTGTGAAGAAGTTATCACAAATACTCGATTACAGTTGTTGCTGCTTAAAAGGTGACCTAACCAGTTATTAGGCTTAGGAGGCAATCGCTTTTTCATACAGGAGCAGATTACAAATCCAATTACAGTTCAACAGGTATGAAATCACCACCTGTGAACAATTCATTTTCCAGGAAATAGCTAGATATTAATAGCAGAATCTGCTTATAAAGACTATGTTTCTGTCATAAACCAGAGGTGCATATGAAGCTGGGACCCAAATGCAAACTCAGCAACATGATGAACTATTTACAAGAATTTATTTACAGAAATGACAGAGGGCAGGGAACCGTGGAAGAGTGGACGTGGTGAGAGATGGAGGTCCTGTTACCGACACTCCAGAGGTGATCCAGAGGTGACACGACAGGCAGGAGGGCAGGCAGGTAAGCAAATTGAGTTTTGAAACTCTAGTTGTGGGCAGACTGTAGTGAAGAAAGCAGACTGAACCAGTGCCGAAGAGTAAACACAGCAGGAGGTGGATCCGGTGGAACTGTAATGGGAGTCAGACACAGAGAGACACCGTTAAACCCAGGGAGAATCAAGCATGTGGCTGAGCACAAGGAAGGCCTAGTTACCACCCAAGGTAGCAGAATGAAGTGGTGAAGAGTGGAAGGCAGCACTGGTTTAAAAACCCTCCTGCTAACTGCTCTGGAATTAGGCACAGGTGAGATTATGGAAACTCAACCTCAGAGGATGGATCCTGGGATACGGCTCACACAGACAGGAAAACCTCCAGACACTCCCACAGAACATGACAGTTTCTCTGATGAACATCAGTAGTCCACATAGTCCAAAGTCTTTTATTTACAGCATGTTTTAAGTGGTACTATTGTCAGGGAAAAAGTTTTGTATGAGCAGTGTGTGAAGCCTACTGTACTAAAGTTGATCATAACATTCTTCTATCGAGACTTGAACACACTGTTGGTCTTAAAGGCACAGTTTTATCATGGTTTAAATCATACCTATCAGAGAGGCCTTTTTCTGTTGCCATTGGGAAATACTCCTCTTCCTCTGCCCCTATTTGTTGAGGTGTGCCACAGGGGTCTGTTTTGGGTCCAACTTTGTTCTCCTTATAGATAATAGATCCTTTTGGGATCTATTTTCAGGAAATACAACATTTTCTTTCACTGTTATGCTGATGACATCCAAATTACGTCTCCTTGAAACTGGATGTCTCTGACCCACTGCAGCCTTTGGTTAACTGTCTACATGATGTTAAAGACTGGTTAACACAGAATTTTCTCACCCTAAGTGAAAATAAGACTGAAGTTATTGATTTTAGAAGCCATGCCCCTTTGGACAAGTTAACTGATACCCTGGGTCCTCTTGCTTCTCATCTTTCTCACACTGTAAGGAATCTCGGAGTGTTTTTAGATAGCTCTTTTAACTTAGAGAAGCAGAGAAGTGTCCACAGTTGTGAAAACCATTTTTTATCAGTTACGTGAAAGTGAAGCCTTATCTTCCTCCTAAAGACCTAGAAAAACTTATTCATGCCTTCATCAACTCTAGACTGATTACTGCATTTCTCTCTATTTTGGTCTTCAACAGTCATCTCTCCATTGCTTGCAGTTCATCCAAAATGCTGCTGCACGTCTTTTAACAGGTGTTAGACTGTATGAACACATCACTCCAGTTTTAGCAAATTTACACTGGCTCCCTGTGAAATATCGGATTTTGTTTAGATTCTGTTACTTACATTCAAAGTTTTAAATAGCATGGCACCCAGTTATTTAAGCAAACTCCCTAACATGTATAACCCCAAAAAGAGCACTGAGATAATCTAGCCAGATGCTCTTAGTACAATCGAGGTCTCGGCTGAAGCATAGAGGAGATCAGGCCTTCACAGTTGCAACGCCTAGACTCTGGAATAACTTGCCAGATGATATTTGTACTTCAGAGTCTATTCAGTCTTTCAAATCACGTCTACAAAACTCATTTTTTTACGTTGGCTTTTGATTCAAGTTCTGCTTGAGTACCATCAGGCTTGTTTTATGTGTGTTACGTTTTTATGTTATACATTATCATTGCTTTATCTCATTTATCTGTATTTGTTTTTCTATTGTTTTCTCTTTTGCTTAACTAATTGTGAAGCACCTTTGTGAACTCTGTTGCTTTTAAATGTGCTATAGAAATAAATTTGATTTGATTTTGATTTAAAATCACTAAATGAAGAGCAAACTGTGTATCACACTGTGCATATATTCATTTAGCGATGAATGCTGTTCTACTTGATTCTAATCTGCTGCTGAGTCTCTTTTACGCTGATGAAAAATACAGATAAGAAAGCACCCACCAATAATACCTGTTCAACCACTCACATTCTTTCCACTTTGATCTGAAAAACCAGAATGTCCATCTCTTGTCCTTTTTACAATAATGTTGCATTTGATTGGTATATTTTTATGTTTTTCATACAGTAGATTCTTATGTCTCTGGAATAGTTAGCACTAATTAAGATCATTTTCTGTAGAAGAACACGGTTATGATGAGTTTGTTGCTGCTAACACCACTTTCATGTGACGGCATCAGTTTCTTAATCATTAATTTGCAAATTGTCATGATTATTGACCAACAACTCCTGATCAACGACCATTAATCAATAGCCATAAGTACCATTCACTGAGAGTTGGGGAATGGCTGCAATCAAGATGATGACAGATGTACCCTTAGGCCCCCTCCTCGATTCAGAGATGGTCTTTCCCTTTTCACGTAAATACTTCAGCATTGACTTCAGCATTCCTCCCTGTCCAGGATGAGAACATCCTCATCCTTGAAAGAGTGTCCACTGGCCTGTAGGTGTAAATAGACTGCAGAGTGAGCTTAGAGAGCTGATAACCTGCTTCGTGTGTTATCAGCTGGTCCCAGTGTTAGGGTCAGTGATTCCAGATATCCTGGATATGCTGACCTCGCCTCATGGTACAGGGCTCTGAAACAGAGGCTGGACTGCTTTTTTACCTTATGAGTAATATTTGCAGTGAAAATAGTCTACCATTCAGAAATCTGGACTATGTGTTTCATAGTGTCTAACAAGCCTTGCACAGTTAAAGTTAACAATAGGTCATGTAATAACTGTTATCTCTGTTAATATAAATTATGTGTGTATACACAGGTCATGCTGCTTAATGAACAAAAAACACAAATATCAGATGATTTTATTTTTAATAACCACCTGTTACATAAAGGCTCCCAAAACTTCTAATACAGTCGAATAAATATTGAAAAAACTGATAATTTAATAATTTCTGGAGCAGGCTGGACATCAGTCAACACTCTCTTTCACTCAGAAACACGTTTTCAGATTCATGGATTCAGTCAGTTAATGTTTTAAACTGTTCTTAATGATTCCTTGTAAACTTCTTCTTCTTCAGTCCTTTAAAGCTGGCAATCCCAGGATCCAGTGAATAATAGTCTATTGTGTTTCTCTGAAGCTGAGGTCAGCTGGGAAGATTCAGTTCATTTCAGTTGTAGTTAGTTTGCTGAAGAAGAGACAAACTATGCTATTAGAGAGGAATCGCTGGGCTGCACTGAATCTACAAACTGTTCAAATCAAATTTTGATTTGGTTTTAGTCATAATTTATCAAATCAAATCAAACCAAAATTTATTTCTATAGCACATAATAATACAACAAAGTTGACAAAGTGCTTCACAGTCGGTCAGAGAAATAGCATAAGACAGAATAAAAAGAAACAGTTAAAAGGAGGGCAGGAAACAATGATATAACAATTGTTTGAAACAAAAAACTTGCCACGAAATAACATACTAGTTTGAATCAAAATCCAGACTAAAATAATATTTTTTAAGATGCACTTTAAAAGACTGGATGACTCGGAGGAACGAATATGAGGAGGAAGGTTATTCCAGAGTCTGGGAGCTACAAAGGCCCAATCACCTCTGGATTTCAGACGAGACCTCGGTTGCGTCAGGAGCATTAGATTGGAAGATCTAAGTGCCTTTTTACGAATATACAGCTGAAGGAGCTCGCATAGATAGCTGAGAGCAAGATTATTGAAAATTTTGAAGGTAAGCAAAAGTATTTTGAAATTGATACGATAATCAACAGGGAGCCAATGTAAGCTGGCTAAAACTGGTGTGATGTGGGCATAATTTCTAGTACCAGTTAAGAGACGCACAGTCACCAATCTACCGCAGGGTTAACACATTGAGACATTTATACCTCTTTGGACTGTGGGAGGAACCAGAGTACCCATCGAGAACCCACACAGACACGAGGAGAACATGCAAACTCCACACAGAAAAGCCACAGCCAGTTGGTGGATTTGAACTCTGGACCTCCTTGCTGTGGCTGTGGTCCTAACCACCACACCACCATGCTGATTCAGTTGACTAAAACAGAAAGTGTGAAAATTTGTTTACCAGTGAGATGTGTCCTTCTGCCTGCATTTCTCTTAACATTTTGATGTGTTTTAATAATAATAATAGCTTGCATTTATATAGCGCTTTTCAAGGCACCCAAAGCCAGGAATGTGCTTCAGTACATGAAGCTGTAGTGAAGCAAGGAAGGACTCTTAAATTTGGGAATGGTCGGACTATAAAAAGCTAAACCATGGCAGTGAGGGATAACTTCTTTTCCAGAGCTGTGAACTCTGTCACCCTCCTGTATGTGCATGCATTAAAACACCAGAGACATGACATGTGACTGCATAATGACAATACAAGTTGAATCCTAAAATCATAGATAGATAGATAGATAGATAGATAGATAGATAGATAGATAGATAGATAGATAGACTCTAAATGCTGAGATTAGCTAATAATGTATAATGATCTACCCTATACTATATTGGCTAAACTGACAAACTTGCTGCTGAAGCTGCAAGGCCTCTGTGTAAGAGCACGGAAGCATCAGGACATTCAAACGTGTTTTTATTGTACTCCTAAATTAAAACTAGGTTTAATTCAAAAACACGGTGTCACACTCCAGTATAAACAGATCCTTTTGGAGTGTACATTCAATAACAGGGCAGTGAGATTGATTTCTGCAAAACCTTTAACAATCATTTCTAGAGTGTCTGATTTCCCTGATTGTGAAGCTGCTCTCAAACGCATCTTTGGGTGTTTACAAAACTTTCCGTTTTCTTTTTTTTTTTTTCTTTGAAGGTCGTGGCGCCGATGATCGTTTCCGTTTAAAGCTGCGTGTGAAGGTAATGTTTTCATCGCTAACATGACCTGTGTGCAGCTTACAAACAACAGACGTTAACGGACTCACAGCTAGAACTGGGAGCTCGGGACGAAGGAGGCTTACAGTAATTGTTTATCCGCAATTTAGTAGTTTACGTTTGTTTGCGCAGAGTCCCGGAAGAGCAGCATCTGTATCGTCTTTTAATTTTCATTTGCACTTTAGAGGCAAGTTACAATTGCAAATGCAAATCAAAGCTTTTAATTTTGTGTTGTGTAAATCGACTAACAGCTGTATTCTTTTATTTGTGCCTGTAATAGTGGTTCATTGGCATTAAGTATATATACAGAAGAAAGTACTAAGAAGAAACGGGTTGCACTCATGTCTCGGCATGAGCAGGAAATAGAGAGAGAATTGTGGTTGCTAAGGTCTTGGTATATGTATTGGTGCCATACAGACTAGCACGATGTGCAGCAATTCTTTGGTTCTTCTGGTCTTCTTTCCCGTTTGGATTTTCAGTTTCTGCCATTTTGTGTTCAGTACTATAGCTGGTACATATGGTTAAGAACAAAAAGTATTCTTAATAGTTTTTTAGTAAAATATTTTATTTGGTTAATTTTTAGGGTTATTTTCAAGGACCAGTTAACTCTGAGATTTCAACTTTTGTTTTCTGTGTTCTCTGGTCTGTGTTTTACCCAAGTGTCAAACTTATTATTTTAGTTTCCACACATAAGAGGATATAATCAGATGTGGATGTGAATTCAGCAGCATGGATCAGCGTGAGGACAGAGAGGAGGGAGTCCCTCCCTCTAAAACCACTCTGTGTGGGGAACATGAGAGCCAGACCAAAGCTCAGAGGTGAGATGACCATCTCTAACTGTCCATGACTCTTCTCCATGTCACAGCTCAGCACTCACATCACTGCTCCATCATTATTCACAGGAATCAACATCGACCTGAACCTGATCCAAGCTGTGTGTCATTAAAGAGCGACAACTCCAAGGGTTTTATTACTGATTTTAAAGAAGGAAGATGTTCTGCTGTAGAGAGGTAATCAATATATACTGTGCTTTGACAAAATACTTGTCTCCTTCTTGATTCTTTTTTTTTTTTTTGTATTTGTCACACTGAAATTTTTCAGATCACCAAATAAATATTATTTTCAGACAAAGATAACCCGAGTAAATATAAAATGCTGTTTTTAAATAGTTATTTTATTTATTTAGGGAGAAAAATATTTATCCAAACGTAGTTGCCAAATGAAAAAAAAAGACTTGCCCCTCAGGAAATCATCACATGGTGGGGCTAGGTTTCACAGCAGGTTCACCCAAAACCTTGGCTTATTGTGACCTACACCCGTTTTCACACCTTGGCTTGTGTGATTAGGTAGAGGATCAACAGGGGGTTCATGACCCCCTTGGGGGACACTCTGGTAGGACTTAAATCTAGGACTCTCCACCATTTGACCTTAGAACTGAAGAAGCTTCTCGGATGAGAGGTGAAATGGCTTCAAGCAACTTAAATAAGTCCAGAAGCTTTTCTTCTCAAGCTCTTTAAACTACCATGACCTGGATGGCTGAGAACCTTCTCAGACAAACATTGTAAGATTGCTGATTTGATTATGGTCTGCTCCAATTTCATGCCAGCGTATTCTCAGGCAGATACTCAGATACTGAACCCCAAATTGTTAGGGTTTGAATGTGTGTTAATTTAGATAAAAAGCACATAGGTAGAAAAAACATGGGTGTGAAAGTGGCATGTTGCATGAAAGGTTTTAAATGCTCAAGTAGAGTAGAAAAATCATTAGCTCAGGGCCTCTACCAGAGACGTGGGAGCTTGAAGGTCCTGTGCAATATCTTAGTAGTTGCAACGACAGCACTATTCTGGACAGAGATCACAGATGTTGTTCCTGGAATCTGTTGCAGCTAATTGCTCCCACTTTTGTTTGGTCATTGCCCAGAGTGCTGTAATTACTGTTGCCTTGACCTCCCACAACTTCTCTAACTCTTCTTTCAGTCCTCTCACTAGCTACAGTATACTGTTCTGTTTGCCATCTGTCTTAAAGATATTGAATGCCGGATGACTAATAACCAACTCCAGTTAAGCAGTGATGAAACTGCTTCACTGGAACAATTTACTATGGTCGTAAATCTAGACACACAGTTTTCAGCAATTTAGGTTGTCTTACTTGTATCTTAGGTCTCACCGAAAATACTTTTTTTTTTTTTTACTGTAGCCTTGATTTGACAAGCAAATTCATTCATTTTCTTTGATAAGTTAAGACTGTTTAAATATGGTTGCTAAATAATTTTTGTTATTTACTACTACTTACAAAATCTGTGTCATTACTCAACAGATGGAACCAAGAGAGCTCAGAGTCTCCCAGTAGCAAGTCTACCCAGCAGCATCACTTGGACTCCATATTTATGGTCTGTACAACAACTACATTTGCATGTTTTACATATTCTGCACACAGCCCTCTCCATGCTGCACTCTGTAGACCAGTGAACTGTGTCCAGCATGGATCTGATATTTGGCTCCATAATTTCAGTTTGATTCCATGATATTAGTCTGATTTGGTCATTCATATAGTATTCTGTTCCAGTTGCTGGAGGACAACATCATCACTTTTGTCAAGAGTGAGCTGAAGAATATCCAGATGGTTCTCAATCCAGATTACCCAGAATGCCTAAAGAGTCAGAGAGAGGATGGTGAAGAGCTGGAGAGTGAGGCTAGAGAGCAGATAAGAACCAGCAGAGAGGCATTTATGAAGATCACACTGAACTTCCTGAGGAAAATGAAGCAGGAGAAGCTGGCTGACTATCTGCAAAACAGTAAGATGATTTCTTAAAACATGTGAGCTGCTAGATGTAATGAATGTTTACTAGTGTCTCAAGAAAAGGATCAACATGTAGTCATTCTAGAGGACCAACATACTCATGTCTACATTTGTTTTATTCAGAACATGCTGCAGTTTGTCAACGTGCACTTAAATTTAGCCTGAGAGAGAAGTTCCAGTGTGTGTTTGAAGGGACTCCCAAAGCAGGAAACCCAATCCTTCTGAATCAGATCTACACAGAGCTCTACATCACAGAGGGAGGGATTACAGAGGTCAGTCGTGAACATGAGATCAGACAGATTGAAACAGCATCCATGACACCTGATAGACCAGAAACAACAATCAAACTAGTAGATCTCTTTAAAGCCTCACATGCAAGGAAACAACCAGTCAGAACAGTGCTGACAAAGGGAGTGGCTGGCATTGGGAAAACAGTCTTAACACAGAAGTTCACTCTGGAATGGGCTGAAGGCAAAGCCAACCAGGACATCCAGTTCATATTTCCATTCAATTTCAGAGAGCTGAATGTGCTGAAAGAGAAAAGGTTCAGCTTGGTGGAACTTGTTCATCACTTCTTTACTGAAACTAAAGAAGCAGGAATCTGCAGCTTTGAAGACTTCCAGGCTGTGTTCATCTTTGATGGTCTGGATGAATGTCAACTTCCTCTGGACTTCCACAACACTGATGTCCTAAATGACCCTCGAAAGTCCACCTCAGTGGATGTGCTGTTTATAAACCTCATCAGGGGGAAGCTGCTTCCCTCTTCTCACCTCTGGATAACCACACGACCTGCAGCAGCTAATCAGATTCCTCCTGAATGTATTGACATGGTGACAGACATCAGAGGATTCACTGACACACAGAAGGAGGAGTACTTCAGGAAGAGGTTCAGAGATGAGGAACAGGCCTCTAGGATCATCTTCCACATCAAGACATCACGAAGCCTCCACATCATGTGTCACATCCCAGTCTTCTGCTGGATCATTGCTACAGTTCTGGAGGATGTGTTGAAAACCAGAGAGAGAGGAGAGCTGCCCAAAAACCTGACTGAGATGTACATCCACTTCCTGGTCATCCAGGCCAAAGTGAAGAAAGTCAAATATGATGGAGGAGCTGAGACAGATCTCCACTGGAGTCCAGAAAGCAGGACGATGATTGAGTCTTTGGGAAAACTGGCTTTTGATCAGCTGCAGAAAGGAAACCTGATCTTCTATGAATCAGACCTGACAGAGTGTGGCATCGATATCGCAGCAGCCTCAGTGTACTCAGGAGTGTTCACACAGATCTTTAAGGAGGAGAGAGGACTGTACCAGAAAAAAGTTTTTTGTTTCCTTCATCTGAGTGTTCAGGAGTTTCTGGCTGCTCTTCATGTCCATCTGATGTTCTTCCACTCTGGAGTCAGTCTTCTGGAAGTACAAGAAGCAACATCCAGGTTTTCTGAAACAACAAAAGAAACACGTTTCTACAAGAATGCTGTAAAAAAGGCTTTGAAGGATCCATATGGACACTGGGATTTGTTCCTCCGCTTCCTCCTGGGTCTTTCACTGCAAACCAGTCAGACTCTCCTACAAGGCCTGCTGACACAGACAGTAAGTGCCTCACAGACCAATCAGACAGTAGTCCAATACATCAAGGAGAAGCTCAGTCAAAATCTGTCTGCAGAGAAAAGCATTAACCTGTTCCACTGTCTGAATGAACTGAATGATCGCGCTCTAGTCAAGGAGATCCAATGGTACCTGAGATCAGGACGTCTCTCTGCAGATAAACTGTCTCCTGCTCAGTGGTCAGCTCTGGTCTTCATCTTACTCTCATCAGAAAAAGATTTGGATGTGTTTGACCTGAAGAAATACTCTGCTTCAGAGAAGGCTTTTCTGAGGCTGCTGCCAGTGATCAAAGCCTCCAACAAAGCTCTGTAAGTAAATATGTGTTCATCCCTTTTTAACCTTAAATTGTAATGATGCAATAGTCAGTATGTCTGTGAAGGTTCGCAGTCATCCAGGTCATTGTAGTGTAAGGAGCTTGGAAAGAAAAGCGTCTGGAATTCTTTAAGTTGCTTGAAGATGTTTCACCTCTCATCCGAGAAGTTCTTCAGTCCTAGGGTCAAATGGTGGAGAATCCCCGATGTAAGCCCTGTGTCTTCAAGCAACTTAAAAAAGTCCAGCCGCTTTTCTTTCCAAGCTCATTACATGCAATAGTAATTTTTCTTGTTCAATATCAATAAATAAGTGATTTCATTTGATCACAAATATTTTTTTTTTTCCAGACTGAATCTCTGTAACCTCTCAGAGAGCAGCTGTGAAGTCTTGTCCTCAGTTCTCACCTCACAATCCTGCAATCTGAGAGAACTGGACCTGAGCAGCAATGACCTGCAGGATTCAGGATTGAAGCTTCTATCTACAGTACTAGAAAGTCCATATTGTAAGCTGCAAAGTCTCAGGTGAGGTCAAATGATATACTGCATTGTTGCTGCCTCCTGTTTGAGAAAGCTTAGATAATTGTTGCAGATTCTAAGTTAATTCATTTTTAAAGATTGATTCTAAGTATTTCTAAATCTAGTAGCTCCTCATGGTTTTATTTTTCAGATTGACTTCCTGTTACTTAACAGAGAGAAGCTGTGAAGCTCTGTCCTCAGTTTTCATCTCCCAGTCTTTTCGTCTGAGAGAGCTGGACCTCAGTAACAATGACCTGAAAGATTCCGGTGGAATTCTACTGTCTGCTGGATTGAAAAATCCACACTGTACACTGAAAAGTCTCAGGTCAGGATTCAGACATTACCACTGATTATGTACCCCTCTTGAGTCGATGGACACGCCAGTGCATCGAAATCAAATGACCAATTTAAGATGACATAGCAGCCAAGTTTCCCATTGAAAGTGCAGACTTCAAACTACATACCATTTATTTTTAACCTGTAGCACTGTAGACTCACTGTAGGCTCCCCTCTTTAATAATTTAGTTTTATTGATTTATTTGGTAACACTTTATAATAATGTCACATTGTTAAACATTAGTAAGCTATTAGCAATGTAGGAGCAAGTCATTTGTGTATCATTGCATCTTTTTAATATGACATTTATAAATACAGATGTTTATTCATCTGTTACTCTTGTACCATTGTGTAACTCAAGTGTGTACTAATGTAATTCCTTATTAGTAGGCTTGAGGAGCCGTCAGTTGAACTAAAACTGTTGATCTAGCATTCTGAGAAAGATTAGAAAGAGGGGATCATATGTTATCTTGTCTCTATTTTTTACATGTCAAATTAGAATTTAATTTAAAAGCTTTCTCCTCACATTCATAGTGTTGGATAATTACTCCCCATCAAATCTTTAAGACCAGTTAGGATTCAGGAAATATACTTTTACTACTTTTAAGATTAGGCTTCATCATTTCCTTTTTGATAAACATATAGTTAGGACTGGATCAGGTGACTCTGAATCTTCTTAGTTAACCAGTTTAGGTTGCTGCGGCTTCCTGTGATACAATGAATAGGGTTCTTGCTTCCATTACCAGCCAGTACTCTAAGCCTGACTGTCCTGATGTTCTCTCTAATGTTGTAGGCTCTTATCTTACATTGTGAAGCAATCTGAGACAATTTTTGTCATCTGTTGGAATTGTCACTTTATAAATAATGCTAAATTTAACTGAATAGATCAAGTGCATTATGTCTGTAAAACAAAAAAGAAAAAAGTATTCAGAGTTTTCATAATTTTATGTTGAGAAACTTTTTCTTAGCAGCTGCTTCACTAAGATTCTCTTTTTATACCCAGTAACGATATTGACCTGTTGCCAGATTAGCTGCAAAATCTTCCTTGAGCTGTTTCTTATTAGTACCACTTACTTTTACAACCTTTTGTTGCCCTTGTTCCAACTTTTTTGAGCTGTCTTGTTGCCTTTAATTTCAAAATGAGCTAATATTTTTCATGAAATAGTAAAATGTCTCTTTTGAAACATTTAATATATTTCTGAGTTCTATTTTTAAAAAGTATAGTTTTATGAGTTTTGTAAATCATTGCATTATGTTTTAATTTAAAACCTTGAATTAATTATACTATGTGTCTGTAGTCTTTCAGGCTGTCTTATTGCAGAGAGAGGCTGCATTTCTCTGGCTTCAGCCCTGAGCTCCAACCCCTCCCATCTGGGAGAGCTTGACCTGAGCTACAATCATCCAGGAGAATCAGGAATGAAGCAGCTTTCAGCTGGACTGAAGGATCCACTCTGGAGACTGGAAACACTCAGGTACAGAAGGAATGCCTAATGCGGGAGGACAGGTGTTTTTACCTTCAGTATCAAAAAAATAAATTGCTGCAGCCTCAATATACAAACATCAAAGAGGTAGATTATTTAAACAAGATGCTCTTTCATTCAGAAAGTTACTTAAAATAATCAGCTTTGTGATTTAAAATTTTTTTTCTGCCTTTCACTATTTGTGTGTGTGTGTGTGTGTGTGTGTGTGTGTGTGTGTGTGTGTGTGTGTGTGTTAGTATATCCTGTTATATTGCACCACACTGTGACATTAATAAAAAATAGCTCTAAATATATATTTTAAAAACATCTTTATCTTTTACAATCACACTCCTTTGCGTCCCAGTAATGTTTATGCCAGGGTACTAAGAGGAGAGTCCATCTGTTAGTTGAACATTGGATTCAGGAAGAGTCCTTATTGTGAAACACTGAACCAGCTTTTTATCCTCTCAAGGATATTCGAGGGTGCCCAACCAGTCTTCAAGTGTTTTGTGACAGGGTCCTTAGGGGTGTCTTGTGGGGGGGTAATTCATGAGTATGGTGTGTGGTCCATTGTTACAGGCTATGTAGCCCTTGGCAACCATAGCGAGAGCTTGGTTTATATTGCCGAAAGTCAGGTGGATTAATTTCTGGTGGGCGTTGGACTCAACCAGGGCTACCCTTTGTCACCAATTGAGTTTTTTTCTTTTGGCTTCACCGGTTAGTGAACTTCAGCTTGCACTGGAGCTACTGAGACTCTTTAAACGAGTGTAAAATGGTGTGAGTGAGAATCAGCACTTCTAAGCAGAGAAGTTTAAGAATCTTTGGGTCTTGTTCCAAAGTTAGGGTAGGGGGAGTTAAAATAAGACTGACAGATTGGTCTGCCCTAATCAATCTGGTGTGATGAAGAGAAAGTTGAGCATAAAAGCAAAGCTGTAGATTTACTGATCTGTCTATGGTCGTACACTCACCTACAGACTGGTGTCTTGGATACAAGTGTCAGAAATGAGTTTCTGGCTGGGCTCTCCTAACCTCTTTTTTGGGGTTAGGAATTTGGTCATTAAAGAGAGAATAATAGTAGAGCTGCTACTTTTCCATATCCAAAGGAGCCAGTTGAGGTGGTTTGTGAATCTGGGGCCTGTTGTTAAAAAAAGAAAGGGTGCTATAAAATGACAAACATGACCCTATCACAACTCTTTTGAGATCTCACTTCCAACAAAAATGCCATTTTTTTTAAGTGGCAGACTCCCAGTTTGAACAGTGAATGTTTTCTTTGTTCTATTGTAATAAGACATTTAAGTTTATGAGGTTTGCTAATCACTGCATTACATTTTATGCACTATATGCAGATTGTTCTGCTGGTCCCAACTTTTTTTGGAATGTGGGATGAATAAGTCTCCTTGTGGATTAAGACTTTTAAAATGGAAAGAAGTAACATTTCATGTGATGTCAATGTTATGTTGATGTGTCCTTGTCAAAAGAATGTGCTGGTCTGACCCCCTCCTCCTTTTAGGGTGGAGCCTTCAGGAGAACAATGGTTGAGACCAGGTCTGAGGAAGTGTAAGTGTGTTTTAATGTGATTCATGAAAACAAAGCAGCTCACATTCAACCATCTTCAAACTGTCACATCACACATTCACATCTCTGATGTCAGGAGTCATCATCAAAGTTTCAATCAATGAACAGATGATGGATCAATAACTGCAGCTGGATTGTGTTTGTTCTCTCCATCAGATTCCTGTCAACTCACAATCGACACAAACACAGTAAACAGAAACCTCAAACTGTCCGACTGCAACAGTAAGGTGACACATGTGGAGGAGGTTCAGTCATATCCTGATCATCCAGACAGATTTGATTACTGGCCTCAGCTGCTTTGCAGAGATGGTCTGACTGGTCGCTGTTACTGGGAGGTCGAGTGGAAAGGACTGGCTTACATATCAGTGAGTTACAGAAGAATCGAAAGGAAAGGAGATAGTAGAGACTGTACCTTTGGATTTAATGAAAAGTCCTGGAGTCTGAGCTGCTGTGATGACGGCCCTCCTTCTGTCAGTCACAATAAGAAAGTAACATTTATCTCCTCCTCCTCCTCCTCCTCCTCCTCTGTCTCTAACAGAGCAGCAGTGTATGTGGACTGTCCTGCTGGCACTCTGTCCTTCTACAGAGTCTCCTCTGACACTCTGATCCACCTCCACACCTTCAACACCACATTCACTGAACCTCTTTATCCTGGGTTTAGAGTCTGGCTTTCTGGTTCCTCAGTGTGTCTGTGCTGAGTTGAGTGTAAAGAGAAACACTCTGACTGTTGAATAGATAGTTCAGTCTATACATGTCTGTCTCTTTCACCCAGAAACACATTTTCAGAATCCGTTATTTTGTTCCTGTACAGTTTTCTAGTTTTATTGTTATTTTGTCAGTATCAGAATTTGACCCAATGTCAGATTATAGTGAGACTCTCCTGTTTCATCAGAAGAGAAAATTTCTCTCTTCTCTGAGTTTAGATTATGATCAACATTCACTGAAGCTCCAATGAAACCAGCATTTTCTTTAACTCTGAAAGAAAAATATGATCTCTTGATACTCACTGCTGGTTAAAAAATGAACTATATTCTCATATTCATGTCAGGCTCTCATTTAATATGTAGAACGTTCCTTCATTTACTTTCTGTGGTATAGAACTGGTTACATGTATAACCCTGATGTTAACCTTGGTCTCATGTTGAGTAAACATCACATACAGACCTGTAAGTAGGAGAGCTTAACCCATTTTCCATGTTTTTATCTTGTTTGTAAGTAAGCATTTTTTATGTTAATTAAAAGATATTTATGACAATAATTCAATTAAATTTTATTTATATATCACACCTGTTTTAATATTGTTTTTTTTTTCAAATAATTGTGCTTATAACTGTTTTCAACCACACTGATATAGATTTATATTCATACTGTTAACACTGGACTGTTAATACCATGAAAGTATCAGAATCAGAGCCCTCTAGTGGTCACTGTCAGTAACTACAACTCTGTATACAATAACGCTGACATTATGAACTCTATGAGACTCTATGAGAAGTTAATGGAAGCAATCTTGTTTTCCTCTTGTTTCCCTCATTAACATCAGCTGTGTGCAGCTTAGCTTTAACAGAAATAGCAGAAAATAGTCAGTTGATAATCAGCAGCTGAACTCCTCTCAAAAATACTGCATCATAAACTCGTCTCCAACAGGAACTAAAACTTACTGGTAAAGATATTAAGATACAAATTTGAACTTCTTGATTTCACAAACAGTGTCTGATAGAGGAGGAAGCTGTCCTTCATGCCTGCCCTGTCTGATTACTGTATGCTTTATATTACTTTTGAGTGTTATTTGAACAATCACACATATTGGAACCTTTTCAGTTTCCTTTAATCAGAAATGCTGTTCAAGTATAGACAGTAGATGCTTATATATGATGTCTCAAAGGGGACTAAACAACAAGAGTACCTCCTGTTCAAACTGATACCTAGAAAACCTCAGTTATTTTGGACTGGATAAGTTTTATCTGTGTGGGGTCAGAGACAGGTCCAGGATATGTTTAGCCTAGCATAGCACAAACACCAGAAAGAGGGGAAGGCTGTTATCCAAGTTTAGAAATAGTAAGTGTTCTAAGTGTTAACAGGTCACTCACTGACCTAATTGGCCATTTAGTAAAATGACCTTTGCACTGCTGTTTGCTTCTAACAGTGACCAGTGAAACACTTGCTTGTGCTAAAATATTAAATAGTGAACTGATCGTCTGGGCTGTTATAGTCACCTGTGACAGAACAGGCTAGAATTTTTAGGTGCCACAGAGGTATCCTTATCTACTTTGCTAATTTAATTCAATTAAAAAGCAAAGAATAGGAAACACTGAATGAAGTGTTGGGAGAACAGGGGTCACAGTGTTAGGACTAATAATAATAATGCATTGGATTTATATAGCGCTTTTCAAGGCACCCAAAGCGCTTTACAATGACATTATTCATTCACGCTCACATTCACACACTGGTGGAGGCAAGCTACGGTTGTAGCCACAGCTGCCCTGGGGCAGACTGACAGAAGCGAGGCTGCCATATCGCGCCATCGGCCCCTCTGGCCAACACCAGTAGGCGGTAGGGTAAAGTGTCTTGCCCAAGGACACAACGACCAGGACAGAGAGGCCCAATGGATGTTTTTGACTATAAAGCCCATCTGCAAGGACAATACAGGAACACAGAAAGAGGCAGATGTGTTGGAGAGAAACAGAAGTGCTGTACATTGAGACAAAGACTGGTGTCCTATCTGGACTCATAACAAATGAAAGAGGGACAACAAACAGTTGTGTTGGATACTGACAGTAGAAACTGACCAAAGCAGTTGTTCTGTCATCACATACATGTTTAAATATTCGTGAAGCCTGTGCAGCACGTGGGTATATAAATACAATACATTTGGATTATCACAAATAAGTGGTCCTTTCCTCTGAGTATCAGTATTCACTAAACAAACAGCATTTATCGCAGTCTGGTATTTTTTATTAATTATTTATTTTTATTTTGCTCCCTGCAGAATATTTGAGGGGGTAGCCGAGAACAAGACAACACTGCACGCCACCACCAAGGTTAACAGTGGGGGTGGAGCAAGGGCTTACCTTAACTAACCCAGGTTGTCTTCTTTCATAAAGACAACAACAGCCTCATCTTAAGGCTTCCCATTGCTATTCTGAGTCTAGACTCATTCTACAAACCCAAATCCCCAAAGTGAGTTGGTGAGTGAGATACCCTGCCCAACAGATGGTGTCCTGGTGAACTATTATGCTGAAGGTGGCACACAAAAGCAAGAAAACCACAAACCATGTGAGAATGTTCAGTGCACTCATTGGTCAGATGTATCTGAGACGTGAGCAACAAAAGTAAATACAGGAAGTACAGTAAGGGGAAATAAGGAGGGGGCCAGACACTTTTTTCACACCACTGTAACAGCATTGATGAGATAATTGACCTCTGTTGCTTTAAAGTTTAGGTAGCTTCACTGTGTTGGCACATGATATTAAAGAATATAACAGTGGAGGATCAGATGTTTTGGGGGTTTGCCTGATAGGGACAAGGGTCAGGCTTTCAAATAAATTAAAACTCTGTCTGGGTCTATGGGTAAGCTCAAGTGGAGGATTGCTGCCAACCCCCCTCCTCAGCATTGCTTCAAGGACAGTTAATATGACCCGGGGGTGTTGATTCATTTAAAATAACATAATCATCCTGCTGTAACCAGGTTACTGTAAGACTAAATAAACCAGACTGGAGAAGACATTAACCACACATTTTTAGATTCAGTGCGATTTTACACTTCTTGATGATATTACCATCTCTGATTTTCATCCAGAATCACTATTGAATGTTTAAAATCCAACAACTTGTCTTTGATTAGATTGAGCACAGTAGGTGGCTTAAATCCTTCAACCAGCTTCCCTCTACATGACATCAGACATAGACTGAATAAAACCAGTTGAACCAGCCACAGTGCTTTCAGTGCAAACACTGATGTTTGTTTTCTGTTTTCTATTTGTGCAGAGACACAGCATGACAACAAAAAACAAAACAACCTGATCTTGTTCATGTGCACATGTCTGTATTATTCAGAGCTCAGACGAGGCTTTTTTTGGTTAAGCTGTGCCTACTTCCTGGCCATGTTAGTTTGAGGGAAATCAAAGGGCAAATTTGATGCAAAGGAAAAAGGAAAGAAAGGATAGAAATGTTACTGCATCTCTGTGAGAGTGTAATTTAGAAAAAACTAAAAGAAGACTCTGAAAGGGAAGGAATGGGGAAAAGGTGGAAGCTTTACTTTTCGCATGAAAGTCTATTGTTCAGAAACTTAACCTTGAAGGATGTACTTAAATGACATAGACTGCTGTTCCTGCTAAGCCCCTCCCACCTGTCCTGCTACAGAAAGAAGTCCTGATTGTGGTAAAGTCTATGAGGACAGCAGGTGATATTTAAATCACTCCACCTCTCCTATTACCCCTGCTGACATGCAGACATGATCCGAATGAAACCGGCTGAACCAAATGTGGTGTTTTAAATACAAACACTGACATTTGCATGTTTTCAGTCCAAACACATTCTAGTCAGAGACAGACTAACAGAAACTGACCTGATGTAATTCTATTTTAGTTATGTAGCACTAAATCTCAACTATAGTCACCTCAAGGTGGTTTATATTGTAAGGTAAAGACCCTACAATAATAATAATAATGATGATGATAATAATAATAATAACAATAATAATAATAATAATATTAATGAATGTATTCATGAGAACACATCTGCATTATTCAGAGATCAGAGGAGGCTTTGTGTTCCTGTGCCCCCTGGGAGAGCGGGATATAGAGGAAAATCAAAGGAGACTTTCAAAGGGACGAAATGGTGAAAATGAGAGATGAGGAAAACTTCATTTTTCAGAATAAAGTCTGGTGTTCAGAAACTTCACCTTGAAGGATGTACTTCAGTGTCATAGGCTGCTCCTCCTGCTGAGCCCCTCTCACCTGTCCTGCCTCAGGTGGAGTCTTCCCTCCTTCCAGGAAGAAGCTCAGTAGTGTTTAGTGTCCAGTGGAGTTTGGGTGGAGATTATTCTTTTGCACAGTTTGAAGAAACTGTAAGTTTGCTTTGTTTCCTTCTTTAACAGTTTGTCTTCAGAAATGTTGCCGTCTGTTTCTGCTCTGTAATGTTGAGAGAAGATGAACTCTGTCATTGTTACTGTGGATCCACTTCATAATGACTGAAGGCAGCTTTTCCTGCCTCCATCAGTGTATGGAGGAAGCAGAGAGGAGCCACTTCTCTCGCACTCACCGAGCAAATAAATATGGCGTGAGCTCAGTTGGAGGGGTAATTATACACTGACGGACAGGAGGTCACCGAGGACTTTGTGAATTGTTATTTATCATAGATCTATTGAAGTTTACATATGAATTTAACACGTAGGTCCAGGTTATAAAACATTGCGCCAGAAACTGTTGGCTCACCTCCGGCAGGACATAATGTTGACTGTTTTACCTTCAGAGGAGTCGTGTTATTCAGAAACTGATGAGGTTAGACCGACCTAAAGTTATCATATTAAACTTAGATCTGTCTGTCCGTCACTCAAACCATTTAAAGATGATTGTATCTCAAAACACATTAATTAACACCTAATAATAGATACAGGTGATGTCAGAGCTCATATCAGAGCACATTTAAATCACAGTTACATGGTATATGGCTCCCCAGAGACTTTCTTTAACGTCATTGGTCTATGATTAATGTAAAAACATCATCATAAAGCCAGAGCCAGTGATCTGTCTGACCTTTACATCAGTATAAATGTGAGTCTGTGGACATTAAGGCAGCTTTGGGTTCTTTGTAAATTAATTTGAGTTTGAATTCGTTGTTTTTTATTTCACTTTCCTCTGTTTTTATCTTGATTCTGTGTTTATGTCTTGGTTGCCCTGTGTTTCTCTGTCTCTGAGATCTCGTTGAAGGTTATTTTCCTTTCATGTTCTGCATTATTTTTACTTTCAATCTTGGTCTTTTCTTTATTATTTCCCTGATTATTTTCAGATGAGGCTGACTGACTGCATAAAGTCTGACTGAATAGGAGTTCAAGTGAAGACACATTGAAGATCAATCAGAGTTGTTGTGTTTTCAGGAAAGCTGGTTTAACATCTTTAATTTTATGCTCTCTGGATGGTAATGTGTCTGGTATTACGGCATGTTTGGAGAGATAATTTAGAGAGACATTTGTATAATTATGTCATACATATAATTTTCTGAGAACAATTCTAAATATTAGGACTAAATTATGGCAAGAATAAAAAATATTTTTGAATCACCTTCGACCTTGAAAGAGTTCCAAACATGGAAAACTGTTAGAATGAGGAGAAGGAAAAAAGTCTAGCACTACAGGAGTGCATCAGGAAGCTGTTTTTTTTAGACTTGAAGTGAGACAATGGAATATTTGAGGTTCCCATAATCTGGTTAATTCACAAATTTTTAAGTTGCAGAAGCTTATTCTTTCTGCAGTCTGTACAGTGTCTGATGAAGACAGGTGGACACGCATGTTGGTTTTTTTTTTGGTTTAACCAATGATGCCTTTTTGAAAGTGTGATTAAAGTCAAGGGGTGGGGTTTATGCTGCCACTGCAGCTTGTCAACAGACTCTAGCATCCGATTGGCTAATGTGCACAGAAAGTTAAGACAGGTAGAACCTAGATAATCTTTTCTTATGAACAGATGACGGTGTGGGCAGTGGAAAGAGAGTATTTCCACTGGGAGCAGAAATGTCTTAAGCCAGCATGTTGATGCTGTTTGTGGACACTGAAGACTCCAGCCTACTCCAGAAATGATTACATCATCAGTTTTTATTGTTAATTCAACTGTATTGTCAGAATCATGTCTGGTTATACTTTTTGGAAATCTACCAGAATAAAAATAAAACTCAGATCCAATTTGTGTTTTTTTTTTTCTTAAATTAGCAGATTTCTACTACAGAGTATTAAGTAGGGCCACATTAAGAAAAAAATAAACAAATATTGTTGATCATTTTGAGAATAAAGTTAAATTTCAAGATCACCGTTTTTGCTATTTCAAAACAAACAGTCACATTAGATGAGTTAGTGAAACAAAACTGATCAGCTGTCTCATGGTACAATCTAAATTCTCTTTTTGGCACGACGGTGTAACCATCATTAACCTCGCATCTATACATGACCAGACATTTCCTTTTGTACAAATCCACTCTTCTGTTTTTCTGTCTCACCAGACGCAACTTTCAGCATCATCTTTTAAATTTCCTTATACTAAACAGCACACTGTGTTTATGTGCTGAACAGGAATCATTTCCTTGTTACTAAAACGGATTCTGAACTACGATTTCACTAACTCAGAGTTCAGCAACTGTGGCAGTTTGTCTTGAAATAACAACTGTAATCTCCACATTTCAAGTTTTTGCTCAAAATACATTTTTGACTTAAAAACGGTTGATAATATATATATATATATATATATATATATATATATTTATTACTGCAGCCCTAATACTTTTTTGTAGATCTCAGTCATGCAGTAACTGTTAAGTTTAACCATAAAAGGCTTGTTAGAAACTCTAAAACTCTGAAAGGCTCAGTTCAACAGGTATGAAATCACCACCTGTGACCAATTGATTCCCTAGAAAATGGCTAATAATGGGATCTGCCTATAAAGTCTTTGTTTCTGTCGTGAACATCAGAAATATAGTCATAGTCAAAACTTTATTCCTTTTTCATGTTAACTGCAAAACAGGAATATTTACAGCACGTTGTAAGTGGTTATATTGTCAGGGAATATGTTTTATATAAACAGTGTGTAAAGCCTACTGTACTAAAATCACTGAATGAAGAGCAAATTGTGCGTGCATGTATTCGTTTAGTAATGAATGTTGTTCTACTTGATTCTTATCTGCTGCCGAGTCTCTTTTACGCTGATGGAAATGCAGAATGGCCACAGGCCTGTAGGTGTAAATAGACTGCGGAGTGAACTTAGAGAGCTGATAACCTGACTGCTTATCCTGGTCCCAGTGTTAGAGTCAGAGTTAGAGTATTAGAGTTAGATATCCTGGATATGCTGACCTCACCTCATGGTACAGGGCTCAGAAACAAAAGCTGGACTGCTTTTTTACCTTATGAGTAATATCTGAACGATGTTTTTCATAGTGTCTAACAAGCCTTGCTCATTTAATGTTAATGGCTACTACATGACTTATTGTTATCTCTTTTAATAAAGATTATGTGTGTATACACAGTTGACTCTGTATATTGAACAAAAAACACAAAGATCAGGTGTTAATTAGATTTTATTCTAGTAATAATCATCTATCACATAAAGACTCCCAAAACATCTAACAGACAGCTGGTGTTTAGATTACAGTCAAAAAAATATAGAAAAAACAGATAATTTAATCTTTTCATATCTTTCCTCCTTAAAGATATTTTTAATATTAGTTTTAATTCAAACACAAGTAACAAGTATAGCACATGTGAACATCAGGAAATATGCAAGCGGTGTGCTGGGAGCTGCGTGTTGTCATCGGTATAGAAACTCCAACCACTCTGTCACAATTTGGAAGGTGAGGTGGTAGCAGGAACAGACATCTCAGAAAACATTGAAGCACTTTTGCTAACAGGCTCTTTCTTGACAAATTGAACAGATATTTGAAGATTACGCCAATATGTTCTAAAGATGCTAAAAACCTATTTAAAGTGTAGTTGGTAACACACAAACTTCTTAAAAACGTTAAATATAGTTTGGGTCTACACATGTTCAAACTTTTTACCTACTAAAGGAAGTAATGTTTGACTATTTACACACAGACAGATGAGTTACTTAGAGAATAGATTAAATTAAACCCAACAGAATTTATAATAAACTTGTATCTTTATTTTAATTACACAAACCATTTAAAGATGAATATATATCAGTCCAGTCACAACTTTTATTTCAGTGATGTCTCAGTGATGTCACATTCTGTACTAGTACAAGATCACGCTAAAGAGGCAAAGTTGTAAAACCTTAAAATTGAACAGGTATTTCTTAAATCCAGCTACACGCGCAGTGGTCAATCTGACTGTTTTTAGAGCATACTGTTAATGGTTCTTTATATGGACATATAATGTTTCACATCCTCTTTAAAGCATGACTCCTACTTGTAAAGTGAAAAAACAAATGCAAACATGTTGAGGATATTGTGTCCTGACAGTCAGCTGTTTTACTGTGTGGTGGGTTCACTGAGCCACTTCTGTACATAATGAAAATCTCTCTCCTGTTTGTCACCTGCAACCTAAGAAAGATGATTATTATCATTTTCTTTTGATAAGCATGGCTACATTTTATATTTCTGAGTGTGCTATCTATGCATGTATGACTGAAATAATGCATAGCCGGTGTGTGCGAGCATTACACCATGTATTTGGTTGAATATTGTAACGCTGGAGCTGTGGCAGAAATAATTAGCTGTAGTTTATCTATTGACTCATTTTTTGCAGGGAGATGCTGCAGACAGAGAAACAGTCCATCCTGGTCCTTCTGTTACTCACAACTTGTCGAGAGTCCTTCTGGAACACGTCTTCTTACTGAGGTCAGTACTACGCATCATTCAGGTAATTTTGTTGTTAACCCTGTGATTTCTATACTGCAAAGGCAGATTACCTCTCATCAGGCTATATTACTATTGTGGCTTATGCTGCAAACCTAAACTCTGCTGTTGTTCCAGATCAGAGATCAACAGTTATCAAATCTATATTCTCTATTGAGTCTGATTAATTGGAAAATTTTACTGAGATCAACAACTGCCAGTTGCTACTTTTACAGTGCACTTCTTTCTCGAAGTCAAAGGTTAATTCAACCTTTAGTTGTTGTTTTTTTTGGCTCTCTTAGAGGATTCTCAGTATGTGTGTGAATAATGTCACAGCCCTGAAAAAAAACCTGCCACTTCTTCTTGTGTTTAGTTTGTTTAGTCTCATACAGACTCTGCAAACATACTGATTTGATGGGATAAACACATTTATGTTTCATTTAGTGGCATCATTAAAACAGTCCATCATCTACAGACTGTGTTTTCCCTCCTTTGTCACAGACTTTGAGCCACTGGCAAAGTTAGAAGAAGGTTTCATGTCTTCACACGTCTGTATGTGAACTGACATCTCAGTCTGACCAGTCAGACAGCATATTTACAAGTGAAGCGATGAAGGGAGTGTTCTATGCTCACACAGGTTAAACGACAAGAAGCTCTTAGATTACATCTGAACTGACACTTCGCTTAGTTTGTTTTGCTATGAATATTCAGCTTTTTTAAAATAATGAGTGTGAGTGATTGAACAGATTAATTGTTCATATTTTCTGTGTTTGTTTTTGAGCAGCAAAAGAAAATTTGAAATGTCTGAAAGTCAGCTTAGTGAAAACGTTATCCCTGTAATTGTGCATGGAGGAAAGCTGAGTACTGTGGGATTCATGGACCTTCCATCAGTCAGAACTCGGTCACATCAGATTCAAATTTTTAATCCTGACACTGAATCTATGTGTTTTTGTTTCCCAGAAGAAAACTTTAGTCTCACCATTAAAGTCAAACACAACAGTGTGCTGCTGATTCAGTCCTAAAATAGGGTTTGTTATAATGTGTGAGTTTATTCAGGTTATTAACTTGTGTATTTTATTCATCAAACATTTAATCCATGATCATTCTTGTTTAACTATAGATGAACTTATTGCTAATGTGCAGTGTTTAACTAACATGATCATAGGTGTCGGTGTTTATGTGACGTCTCTGTGTTATCAATGCTGACATGTTTTTAAACAAATATCTGCTGTAAGGTTTTGAAAAATTATTTATTTTATCATGAACAGCCTGATACTCCATTCACACATTTTTTAACTTTAATAAATTAAAAAATGTCTACTTCAATAACAGAAATTAGAAACAGAACACTACAAGATGTTTCTCTTTGAATCATGAATCAGCTTCCAGTCACAGTGAATGCATCGTGTGTGTTTCATGGCTCAATCTAGTGGACTGATAGTAGAAGTAGAGCAGCTGATGGCAGCTTCCTCTGCCTCACACTGCTGTCTGACTGCCTTCAGCTGACACTGAGACAGAAAAGAAGCAGCTGGTATTTGGACAGCACACATGATGGAAAGGAGGATTTCAGTTGATGTGCACATGAATGATTTGTGTTTCCTCTGCAGGTGAAGGTGGAAAGTGTGTGTGAGCTGATGTGGATGTGAATTCAGCAGCATGGATCAGTGTGAGGACAGAGAGGAGGGAGTCCCTCCCTCTAAAACCACTCTGTGTGGGGAACATGAGAGCCAGACCAAAGCTCAGAGGTGAGCAGACCATCTCTAACTGTCCATGACTCTTCTCCATGTCACAGCTCAGCACTCACATCACTGCTCCATCATTATTCACAGGAACCAACCTGGACCTGAACCCAGCTGTGTGTCCTTAAAGAGTGATGGATCAAAAGCGAATATTTTAGATTTTCAAAAAACAACATTATATAATGCAGAGTAAGTGCCTCTCATTATTTAGATTGCACTGAAAAATATCCCAGGGGGACAATTGTAATTCAGTTAAATTAAACTATAATTAATTAACTGAAGAAATTGTTAACTTGTTTTTTAAAACTTTCTTTTTCTCTTTTTCTGTTGGGCTCCATTGCAGACCAGATTTTTCTGGACCTGAACCCAGCCTTGTGTCCTTGAAGAGTGACTCATCAATGTATATCCCTGTAGGTTTTAAGGAAGCACACCATTCAGTTGCAGAAAGGTAATCTGTATCTAAATGTTGGAAGTGACTTTATATAAACAGTTTGACTGAATAAAGTCTCTGACATGTTTAATGTCAGGTCAGATCTGTTTCACACACATTTCTATATTCATGTTTAAAGTGGTGTGTGTTGGAGTTTGTTTCAAAAACACAGTGGATCCACAGTAACAAACACAGTGGATGGGGCTCTGGCTGGGCCTTGGGGGCTTCGGTCCTCGTCGGTGTGTCGCCGAGGTTGTGGGCGGGTGGTTGCACGGGGGCTCAGCCCTGGCGCAGGAGGCCTCTGGTGCATCAGCCCAACTGGGGGACTCTTCAACTGGCAGGAAGGTTGTTCCATCCTAGCAGAAGTCCACTCTGCAGGTGGGGGAAAGACACAGGAGAGGTGGAGAATAAACCTAACCTGGGTGTCTGTTGTCTTGTGTAGTCTGGAGATGATTGAATGTTGGGGTGGGTATAGTTTCCTCTGCGGTGGGGTGGGGTGGGCTTCCCCAGGTCCTGTAGGGCTTAGCGGTGCTGCTGCCATAGGCCCCGGTCTGGATGAGCCTGGGCTCCCTTGCCTTGGTGGGTACTAGAGGCAAGGCAAGGGAGCCTGGGCTCCCTTGCCTTGGTGGGTACTAGAGGACGGGGGTGCCTACTGGGGTCAGCCGGGGAGCTGGCCCTAAGGAGGGCATTTGCCCCTCCTTCTTTTCCTCCCATCCCGGCTGCCTCCCTCCTCCCGCTCCACCACACCCACCCACACAGGTAGGGCCTTGGGGTGCGGGTGTGTCACCAGGGTGCAGGGGAGGCATTCCCCCCCCCTCTGTCCCCTTCTGGCCACCTGCGCCTCAATTTTATTTCACTACTTAGACATCCACATTATTCACACTCTCATAACACACACACACACATATGTAGGGCCTTGAGGGTGACCACGTTAACGGCGTCCAGAGGACGGTCTGTGTATTCAACCCTACCTCTGGCGCCGGTGCCCACCTCTCAATTTTAAATCCATGTAGACATTGAGGGTTCTTGGGAGGGGCCATGCTAACACCTGCTGCTCTCTGGCAGCAGCACCATGCTCTCCCTTGTTTTAAATGCACTTTAGAACAACACGCAGCAACACTACACATGAGCGGGAGGAGGGAGGTATGGGGTCTTCACACACCCCCGTTCTCTACTAGCCATCGGGGCGGGGGGGCTGGGAGGAGGTGTTGGCCGTCCGATTGGCCTCCCTGCTGCTGCGGAGCCTGGGGCGGTCTGCTTGCCTCCACCCCGGGGGAAAGGGTCACATCTCTTGGGTCTGGGTGCCGTTTCCCCCTCTGGGGGCGAGGGTACCTGGACCCGGGCATAGAGTATGTTTGGGGAGTATGATTGTGTGTACATGTCTATGTATGTCTGTCCCTACGTTGGGTGAGTGCTGAGTGTTTGTATATGTGTGCATGAGGGTGGGAAAGCATGTTTATGTCTGTGTGTGCCTGTTTGTCTGTGTCTATATGTCAGGTCGGGTCTTAGACTCCACCTCCTGGGTACTCCCAGGCCCTCCAAGTGTGGAGGCCTATCTCCCCTCACCACACCCCTGCTGGTAACTGATGCCCTCAGGGGTTGGTGCATTGGTGGTTCTTGGTGTCCGGGCTGGGCGCTCAGGTATGCACCAGCTCACTCCCGGTGGCTAATTGGCGGGGCCTGGTGCCTGTCGCTCGGTCAGGCCTCTTCCGGAGCAAAGGGGGCCCTCGGGCCTCCGGCCTCGGGGCCTGCAACTCGGTTCACTCTGGCACAGCTGGCTGCCGGCAGAGCCGGCGGGCACGCCAGTGCAGCCCCCTCTGGCTTCTGCTCCGTGGCTACTGGGTGACCCCCTCGTCTGGGGATCTCCTCAGCCCTTCCCAGGAAGGTGGCACGGATGCCCCTCCGGTGGTACTCCTTGGGCTCTCGCACTCTGGGGCCTCTGGATGTCTGGAGCCTGCATCTCCTCCAGGCCTACTTCATGCCCTGGGGGACGGGGCTATGGGCCTCCACACCCTCTAGCAGACCGTTACATGGGGAAACCTTTTGTATACAAGCGCGTTGATCCACACAGGTGTGCACACGGGTGTTCACTGTTCGTAGACAAACTACACCTTTCGTAGCTGCTACTTCAAAGCACAGTGTGCGCTGTCTGTCCTGCATGCTGCACAACAACTTTCAATATTTAGTATTTACTGCTGTTCACACTTAGCTAGATTAACGTGATGGTGTTGTGTTTAGTATGTTGCTTTGGTTTTTTTTTTTTTTTGCTTGTCTTCTCCTTTTTCTCTCAACAGGTGATCCAGGAGATTTTTTTTTTTTTTCTTCTCTCTCTCTTTGTCTTTGTAAGTGCCCTTTCTCACTGTCCCTTTTCCCTTCTGTTTTTCTTTTCCTTCCTCTCTTTCTTTCTCCCTTTCCTATCCCCCAGTCATGTCTGTCCCATCTGTAACAACTGAAAATAAAATAAATAAAAATAACTAAGTATGATCAAATGGACCAATACGGCAATGCCATGATGATCCATTTGGCAAAATAAATCCATTTGGTATCCTTGTTGGTCTTCAGACAACAATTCTGACGGCTTAAGAACCAAATGGGACAGACAAAAAAAAAAAAAAAAAAAAAAAAAAAGCGAATATTTTTAATTTTCAAAAAACAACATTATATAATGCAGAGTAAGTGCCTCTCATTATTTAGATTGCACTGAAAAATATCCCAGGGGGACAATTGTAATTCAGTTAAATTAAACTATAATTAATTAACTGAAGAAATTGTTAACTTGTTTTTTAAAACTTTCTTTTTCTCTTTTTCTGTTGGGCTCCATTGCAGACCAGATTTTTCTGGACCTGAACCCAGCCTTGTGTCCTTGAACAGTGACTCGTCAATGTATATCCCTGTAGGTTTTAAGGAAGCACACCATTCGGTTGCAGAAAGGTAATCTGTATCTAAATGTTGGAAGTGACTTTATATAAACAGTTTGACTGAATAAAGTCTCTGACATGTTTAATGTCAGGTCAGATCTGTTTCACACACATTTCTATATTCATGTTTAAAGTGGTGTGTGTTGGAGTTTGTTTCAAAAACACAATAGTTAAAGTGTAAGGTGTAGTATCAGGTAAATTATAAGAGCACTCACATCACTGCAGTGCCATTATTCATAGGACCAACTTTCTTGTTTCACAACCTGGCTCATAGGATACAATACAAACAGAGGAAGACTAGATGAAATACTAATTTAGGAAGCTGGTGTCAGAATCAGGACTGTGAGAAAATGAGGCAGCTGTAGAAAGGAGGGATTTTTTATAACCAAGCTCTTAGGACAAAGTAAGCCACTACATAAGGAAGCAAAGCAAAAAAAAAAAAGAAAGAAAGAAGAAGAAACACACACACACACACACACACACACACACACACACACCCACCCACCCACCCCTTTTTGGTTAGTATTTAAGAGACAGTGTGTGGTTGGTGAATAAACAGTGGGGGGAAAGGCCATCCTACCCATGCCAGAAAAGAACCTGATTCATAGCTGTTCCTTCTTTATTATTTGTAGGGATGGGAAGCTTGATACAGAGGTTTCAACACTGTCTTGAGCTTCCGAAGCACAGATGGTTCGAAACACTGCTCCAAAGTGTGGTTCAAAACACCCAGGTCACATGACCACAACTTTTGGTGCATTTCACCCCAGTTTCCGTGTGAGGCGTACCTGCCGCTTCTCAGTTTTGCCAGGTGCAAGAATTATCATTTTTTATTAACCAGAGTAAAGGCCTCGGTCTTATCGAATCCTGAATTAATGTTTTTGATGCTACGACTTCAATTTATTACATGCACATGTGTAAAAGAAAACAATACCCTCAATCTCATTATTATTTTTGCTGTTGATTGTGAGGACTAATATAGACCAATCAATTCAACACTAAAATCAAAAGTGTGATTAAATATTTAAAGAGACATATTAATGCATAAATATCTTATATGAATGATTACTGTAGTGTAGATGATTGAAAGTGAGAAAAACAGACTGAGCTCCACTCATATCAGCAGAGAGAGAGCACACTGCACACTGAGATATAAAGTCATTAAAATATTTTAATAAAAGCCCTGACCAAAACCTGAACCCAGCTGTGTGTCCTTAAAGAGTGACACGTCTAAAGATTACTTCATTCATTTTAAAGGACAACAACCTTCTGCTAAAGAGAGGTGAGTTATTATTAACATTTATTTTTTGAGTGCTGTCAGGTTGGTGACTGTTTTAAATGAACTGCTGGATGATGGTCTCTACAATTCATTTCAGAGGAAGTCACTAAGTAAAAGCCCTGCATTTTATAAAACATGAACATATATATTTAAACTGCTACTCATGGGAGGACTATCATTAAAATTTACATTCATGCCTTTGCTCTCTGGATGGTGTTCATTTCTCACACTTTCTCACATGGACAAAAGGCAAAATAAACAAATGAAAAAAGATAACTTTAGTTTAGATTGAATTTAAAAGATAAAAAAATAAATAGATGAAAAAAAAGACTTCATGAAGTCCGCTGCCTGTCCCTAAACAGTGAAGTTTAAATGATCTGCATAATTATGATTGTGTTGAGTCATCATTGTTTGTAGTCTGATGATAGAAATAAGTAACGAGTAAAAAGCCCAAATAAGAACTTAAAACTATTAGGGCAGAATTGATATATTCTGAAAAAGAGCTAAAGGCTCTAGATTTAAGATTTTAAAAAATGACTATTTTGGAAAATAATTTTAACACAGAAAGAATCTCGCTTAGAAGAACCTGGGTGCTTTTCTCATAATGTAACTTGTCTTGAGCAACCACCATCTCATGTGGTGACAGGACCCTTGAAATTTTACCCAGAATGCAGCAGTGAATTATTAGAAAAGGGATCAAATATCCAGAGTACCAGTGCTTATATGTCATCATAGAAATTAACTCATTTGGTTGGCAAGAGAAAGGTTGCTGGTTCAATTCCATGTCCATTTTTCCCACTAATATTTTTTTTTATTATTAATAATTTTTCCTTCCCCTGATTCAATTCAAGGTTACAGGATGTCTGGAAATTAAAAATAATCTTCCTCTGTTGTCTACTCTTGTACTATTGCAGGGGTCTGGGTATTAATCTTCCCCAGGCTTTTTACTGTCTGCTCCTTGGTGTCTCTCCAGATTTTCTGTGTTCTCTCCTTGTCCGGCCTTAATTAAAGCTAACTATTTAAAAATTAAATTAATTTAAAAATTAATTGAATGTTTCACAATTTGTTATTTGCAGCCATGTACGTACTGGGTTATTTGAGTCTTCATGGGGGTTTTTTTTAATGTAAAGAAAGAAAAACACATTTTCTTCATGTAGTTTCAGTTTCTTCTGGTTGAGAGTCATAGATTATTCAAAGTTTGGATGGTTGATGATATTTATTGTGTGTCTGGGTTTTCGTAATATTTTGAAAATGTTTAATCTGATATATTGAAATTAGGGCAAATGTCCTAGTGACTTCTTGGGGGCTTTCAGAATGTTTTCTGTCAAAAGAAAGCCAGATAATGAAAATTCAGCTGGAAATGAATCTTTATGTCCATGAATGGTGGAAAGTAAAACATATTTTCAGTTATAGGAAAGGACTGTCAGACATTAGCAAGGATTAAAAGCTCAGTAAATAAATCATTCTCTGACTACTGAAGCACAACAAAACACAGCGAGTACCCAAAGCAAATCACTGAGCTGTTGACAGTATAGGACTGCTAAACTTAAACAACATGACAAGGAGTCGCCCGAATCACAGTCAAATATACCTTCTTGGAACTTTACCCCTGTGCTTGAACTGATTTTAAATGGTTCCTCCCCAGAGTGGACCAGAAGAGCTCAGAGTTTCCCAGTGTTCAGTCTGCTCAACAAGATCAAACACATCAAGACTCCACATTAATGGTCTGTAAATGTAAAACTACTTTTAAATCTCTTGAGTCATCTCCAAGTTGCACTTTTTAGAAGAAAGTATTGTCAATGTGTCCATATTTCTGATGATTGCCTTTGTTAGTTTATTCTGATTGGATCATTCATATAATCTCTTCCAGCTGTTGGAGAACACTATGATCACTTTTGTGAATAATGAGATAAATAAGATCCAGAAGCTTCTATATCCATGTAAACAAGATTTCTTAGAAAGTGAGAAGGAGGATAAGGAGTTGTTGGAGGGTGAGGATGAAGCACAGATGAAGGAAAACACAGAGGCTTTTCTAAAGATCATGCTGAATCTACTGAGGAAAAATAAGCAGGAGGAGTTGGCTGCGTATCTACAGAGCAGTAAGAGGATTTTTCTAAATATTTAAAGTTTTGAAAGAACAATATGAGATTTTGGGGCGACCGTGGCTCAGGGGGTTGGGAAGGGCACCTGTAACTGGAAGGTCGCCGGTTCGATCCCCGGTCTCTCTGTCCTGGTCGTTGTGTCCTTGGGCAAGACACTTTACCCTACTGCCTACTGGTGTTGGCCAGAGGGGCCGATGGCGCGATATGGCTGCCCCAGGGCAGCTGTGGCTACAACCGTAGCTTGCCTCCACCAGTATGTGAGCGTGAATGAATAATGTCATTGTAAAGCGCTATATAAATCCAATGTATTATTATTATTATTATTTTTCTAAATTTATATTTACTTGTCTATTTCTGAAAGTATGACATGATGAAGTTTATATTTTAAGAGTACATTTTTTTTGTGTTCTTTGAGAATTCCCAATCATTTGTCAACAAAACGTTAAATCTGCTCTGAGGAGGAAGTTCCAGTGCGTGTTTGAGGGGATCGCTAAAGCAGGAAATCCAACCCTTCTGAATCAGATCTTCACAGAGCTCTATATCACAGAGGGAGGGACTGCAGAGGTCAATGATGAACATGAGGTCAGACAGATTGAAAAAGCATCCAGGAAATCAGATGGGGAAGATAAAACAATTAGACGAGAAGAGATCTTTAAAGTCTCACCTGGAAGACAAAAACCAATCAGAACAGTGCTGACAAAGGGAGTGGCTGGCATTGGGAAAACAATGCTAATGCAGAAGTTCAGTTTGGACTGGGCTGAAGACAAAGCCAACCAGGACATCCACTTCATATTTCCATTCACTTTCAGAGAGCTGAATGTGCTAAATAAGGAAAAGTTCAGTTTGGTGGAACTTGTTCATCACTTCTTTCCTGAAACCAAAGAAGCAGGAATCTCCAGCTTTGAAGACTTCCAGGTTGTGTTCATCTTTGATGGTCTGGATGAGTGTCGACTTCCTCTGGACTTTCACAAAACTACAATCCTAACTGACCCTCGAAAGTCCACCTCAGTGGATGTGGTGCTGATAAATCTCATCAGGGGGAACCTGCTTCCCTCTGCTCACCTCTGGATAACCACACGACCTGCAGCAGCTAATCAGATCCCTCCTGCATGCGTTGACATGGTGACAGAGATCAGAGGGTTCACTGACCGACAGAAGGAGGAGTACTTCAGAAAGAGATTCCAGCATAAGAAAATAAGCAAAATAATCTCCCACATCAAGACATCACGAAGTCTCCACATCATGTGTCACATCCCAGTCTTCTGCTGGATCACTGCTACAGTTCTGGAGGATGTGCTGAAAACCAAAGAGGTAGGAGAGCTGCCCAGTACTCTGACTGAGATGTACATCCACTTCCTGGTAGTTCAGGCCAAAGTGAGGAAGGTCAAGTATGATGGAGGAGCTGAGACAGATCCAGCCTGGAGTTCAGAGAGCAGGAAAATGGTTGAGTCTTTGGGAAAACTGGCTTTTGATCAGCTGCAGAAAGGAAACCTGATCTTCTATGAATCAGACCTGACAGAGTGTGGCATCGATATCAGAGCAGCCTCAGTGTACTCAGGAGTGCTCACACAGATCTTTAAAGAGGAGAGAGGACTGTACCAGGACAAGGTGTTCTGCTTTGTCCATCTGAGTGCTCAGGAGTTTCTGGCTGCTCTTCATGTCCATCTGACATTTATTAACTCTGGAGTCAACTTGCTTAAGGAGAAACAAAAAACATCTGATCGGTCTGAAACAGATAAATACTTCTACCAGAGTGCTGTTGACAAGGCCTTACAGAGTCCAAATGGACACTTGGACTTGTTCCTTCGTTTCCTCCTGGGTCTTTCACTTCAGGCCAGTCAGACTCTCTTACATGGCCTGCTGACACAGACAGGAAGTAGCTCACAGACAAATCAGGACACAGTTCAGTACATCAAGAAGAAGCTCAGTGAGAATCTGTCCGCAGAGAAAAGCATCAATCTGTTCCACTGTCTGAATGAACTGAACGATCATTCTCTAGTGGAGGAGATCCAAAAGTCCCTGAGATCAGGAAGTCTTTCCACAGATAAACTGTCTCCTGCTCAGTGGTCAGCTCTGGTCTTCATCTTACTGTCATCAGAAAAGGATCTGGATGTGTTTGACCTGAAGAAATACTCTGCTTCAGAGGAGGCTCTTCTGACACTACTGCCAGTTGTCAAAGCCTCCAAAAAAGTCATGTAAGTAATTATGGACTCATCTATTTCTTTTTAAAATGTTCATTGTACTTGACAGAATAAAATGAGCAGCAGAAACACGGACTTACTCAAATAGGGTAAAAAAACAGTCAATTGGTGCTGGCCCTTTAAAAAACTCAAAATAATCTATTATATTTTATTATATATAATTTGTTGAATTAAACAATCATCAGCCCTCCCAATCAGATATTGCAGCAGAACAATGAAAAGCATCTCTTACTGGATGGCTACCACAGCCAGTGTCTTTACAAAACTACATTTTACACATTGCTATACCATTGGTGTTTCCTAACAGTAAAGGTTTTCAACTACAGTCTCTATTTAAGCGTATTCCCCTCACATATGCATTTTAATAGGGAAACGGTTTTTTTCATAACTAGTGTTTGAAAGTGTAATATTTAATGTACCAAGACATTCTATCATGATCTTCGTTGCTGTGGATGTTCTTGCTGTCCACTGTCATATCTCAGAAACAGATTCTAAAAGTTATAAAAGAATCTGAGATGATTTCATTTACTATAACAAGCTAAAAAGTTTTAGTAGGTTTACAGGACTGAATCCTGCTCTTCAGCATACCATCCTGAAACTGTCCAATCAGAAAAACGTAGACTGAAAGGGGAAAGTATTACAACTGCTTTTTTAAGATAGATGATAAACTAAGGGGATTGCACCAAGTTTCAGCATGTGATAAATAAGAATTATTTTCACAGTAATCAGGACTAAGAAAGTCATCAATAGTGTGTCTGCCAGGGGGGACTGGACTAGTATGACTAAATCCACCAGCTCCTTGTTAGTTTTGATTTAATTATATAGACATAATTGTGTTTTCATTGGGCAAATTTGAAGTGTTTTATATTTGACAATTTTCAGACACATGAAGTGATTTAATTTAATGACAAATATCACTGTTTTTCAGACTGAGTGGCTGTAACCTCTCAGAGAGAAGCTGTGAAGCTCTGGCCTCACTTCTCAGCTCCTCATCCTCTAGTCTGAGAGACCTGGACCTGAGTAACAACAACCTGCAAGATTCAGGACTGAAGCTTTTGTCTGCTGACCTCAACAGTCCACACTGCAAACTGGAAACTCTCAGGTCAGGTTTCAGACTTGTCCACTGATAACCACTTGAGATGACCTAATCTGAGTAAAATTAGTGCATAAGCACTAACCTATATAGAATTCTAAAGTCACTTTTCAATTACATTTGAGTGGATTGTTATATTCTGAATTACTTCAGTTAAAGATTTTTCATGGTCACGTTTGTTTTAATCGGTAAAAATTACTAATATGCGCAATACTGAACATACACTAGTTGGTATAGATTTATGGGTATTTTCGATCCATACAGATAAGTTCATATATATTTGGACACTAAACAAGTTGTTGTCATTTACCTGTTTACTAAAACATATTCAAATTATAGTTATTTATTGGACATGGACATGATGTACAGACTCTCCATTTTCATTTGAAGGGATCCACATTAAAGTTGGATGAAAGGTTTAGGAATTTCAGCCCTTTAACCTGTCACACCATCTTTTTAAAGGCACTAAAAGTAATCAGACAACTGACTCAAAGGTTATTTCATGGGCAGGTGTGGGCAATTCCTTCATTATGACATTATCAATTAAGCAGAGAAGAGGCCTGGAGCCCATCTGAGGTGTGATGAGTGCATGTGGAAGACTATGCTTTGAACAAGCACCATTTGGTCAAAGGAGCTCTCCATGCAGGTGAAACAAGCCATTCTTATGATACGAAAATAGGAAAAAAAAAAACATCAAAGAAATGGCTATATAAAATGGGCCTTACAAATGTTGTCTGTGAAGGTTCTCAGTCAACAACGAGCTCACCCGAAACCCTGGCTGATTGGGACCCACACCCGCTTTCACACCTTGGCTCATGTGATTAGGCAGAGGATCATCAGGGGGTCCTTTGTCCCTCTTTTGGGGGGAAACTCCCACTGGGTTTAAATCTGGGACTCTCCACCATTTGACCCTTAGAACTGAAGAAGCTTCTCGGATGAGAGGTGAAACGTCTTCAAGCAACTCAAAGAAGTCCAGACGCTTTTCTTTCCAAGCTCCTTAGACTTACAAATGTTAAAAACATATCAAATATGAATCCAACTGAAAGTCTATTAAAAAATAAATAAATAAATAAAGCTCCATGTTTGAAGATGGGGCCACAGAACCTTCAGGATTTTAAAGACTGTTTGTTTGGAAGTCAAAATCACACATTAGAAATGCATGCAGGTAGATCCATACAGGAGGCAGTTTGAAACTGTCACCACCAATAAAAGCTTTTTTACATTATTTTTAAAATTCATTTTAGTAAAGGTGTATCCTTTTTTCAATCTGTCATTTCTCATTATCACATGTAACTTGATTATGAATCTCAGTGGTTTGATTTCTTTTCATGTGTGGACTGGATGTGTTGTTACTGAACTCTGGTGAGAATGTCATGCCAACAGAACCTTTAGAAATATATTTACTTCAAAAATAAGTTATGTGTTCAATACTTATTTTACCCTCTCTATGTAGTCCTGAATAATCAAGCAACATCCTGTCTTAAAGACCACTTTATATAATTCCACCACATTTTAGTCATGCTGGAATAAACTCTTTACGCCTTACACGAGGTAAGGTTGTTATCTGTTGCATGTTTCTCACTTTATAAATAAATGAATAGTTTTAATCAATGGACATGAATATGGATATGATTTTATATGGATTGTTATTGTGTGTGTCTGCAGTCTTTCAGGCTGTCTGATCACAGAGACAGGCTGTGCTTCTATAGCTTCAGCTCTGAGCTCCAACCCCTCACATCTGAGAGAGCTGGACCTGAGCTACAATCATCCAGGGGACTCAGGAATGAAGCTGCTAAAGGAGCCACACTTGAGACTGGACACTCTCAGGTATAAAAAGAATGTCTGATAGAAGAGAAAGAGGTGGAAACATCCTTGTGTCCTTGTTTGTTTCATGTAGATCTGACATATACAACAACAGAAGGAAAAATATTTTTCTTTGCTTACTACAAAAACACCAGTCTCGTTAAACAAAGATCAAGAGCTATTTATAGGAGGTCACCATTTAGGGAACATTTCAGCCTGGCTTGATTAAAAACGAGTCATTAGTAAGTTGATGGGATAGATTAGGGAGAATTTGTCCTCAACACTGAGTTAGAAGCAGGAAATATGGGCAAATGTAACAATTTGAGAGACCTTAACAATGACAAAATTGTGATGTCTGGACAACTGGATCAGAGCATCTCTTATTTGGCATTCCCAGTCAGCAGTGGTCAGTATCTATCAAAAGTGGTCCAGGCAAGTAACAGTGGTGAACCAACGACAGGGTCATGAGCGACTAAAGCTCACTGATGCATGTTGGGGAGCAAAGGCTGGGTCCTGTGGTCCCATTTAACGGACAAACCACTGTAGCTTGAACTGCCAAAAAACTTAAATCTGGTATATAACCACATATGGTTAGATATAGTTTTTATGTGCCAGAATACACAGCGCATCACAACTGTTTGCTGTTTTGGCAGCAAAAGGGGGACCAACACGATATTAGGCAGGTGGTCTTAATGCCCTGTCTGATCAGTGTGTACCAGGTATTACAGCAGGAGAAACTAAGACCTGATTTCAAAATAAAAGGACCTTCTGGTGATTTCCACATTAGCCAATAAATTTGATCTGTAACCAGTGATTTAATAGATCGCCAAAAAATACTGATACGCAACTACATGTGAGAATCCCATAAATTTCAAATTAATATTAATGAACTAATAACACCATTACAAAAAATATTCAATTTCCACAGACTAATTTCACTCCAGATGAACATTACACTCACTCACAGAGTTATTTAATTTAGCAATTAACTTATTTAATTGCCTGGAAAGCAGTGTGGATTATTTACATGTCTAATGCTCTTATTAAAGGAAGAGATTAAATTTGTCTTTTAGTGATGTAGTGACTGTTGCTGCTTAAATGTGCTGGCTTGTTAACAGGATCCAACAGATCATTCAGGTTTATGGATGTTAGAAGACAAATGAGTGGGATCAAAGACAGGGGGGTGCCCTTTACCATTAAACATAACGGGAATGTTGCAATATTGAAGGTTTTAATCAGTAATACAATACAGCCTTGCACAGTTCTTTACCACCTTGTTAGATCATTTTAATTTAAAATAATGAATGAATCAGTTCATGTAATTTTCACTTTAATGATCCTTTTATAGATTCACATCTGTCCAAAGTATAATTCCTTATTGATATATTTATTTTTTTAATGGTCAGCTTGATGTATTTTGTGCCATTTTCACTGTAAATATTAATCACACATAAAATAGGGGTAAAAAGACATTTGAACTGTAACGTCATCAAGTGTCTGCTGTCTCATTATGTTTAGCTTCAGAAGTCTGGCCTGAATGAAGTTAATTAGACAAGCTGCTGAAGCTCTGCTCTAATTTCAGAGAGAGACGCAGAGAGATACAAGGCTTCTAAAATGCATTCAGGCTGCTACGTGGAGATTTAAGACAGTTTCAAATCTAACTCAGATCAAACTGCATTAAACTAAGCACATCATTGCTTCCATATAGTTGAGCTTTCACTTCAAGAGAGGCTCTTATCTCATTAACTTAAAACAACAGAACCTTTCAGTGATGATGAATATGAGTCATTTTATCAGGAACTGCAGTAACCTGCAGCTGCCTACTGTTGGCCACTCCAACAGTGATTGTCCATAACTCTCAGAGCAGCTTATCAAGGATATGAGAACAAAAAAAGTCCAAAACTGTGTTTAAAACAGCAACATTTCAGGACAGAGTGGTTAATGTTATCTGTCCCCTTTAAAGGAAAAAGAAAACTAATTTCTGTATCTACACTAAAATATGAAGCAGCTGATTTAAGAGGCTGATGAAAGTTGAGCCTTTTCCTCGGAGCTTTGTAAAAGTTTCCAGCCACTTTCTAATACATGGTCACAGGAGATAAAGGATCAAGATGATCACACACAGTTGAAGTGCTTTTCTTATCAATGCACTGATCAAGAAATTACTGGAGCCATACTTTGACTTTATGGATTCAATCCCTGGGCAGCTCATCCAGCAGTAACTGTTCCAGCCACAGTGCAGGACTAAGCGCAATTGCAGATCCTTCATCCTGACAACAAGTCAGGCTGTACAATACACACACCGAATAAATACTGTTTATGAATACATTTGTGTCATTATCCAACTCATCAGTAATTTAATCCATGTATGGATTGAAGTGGACATGTCCAGATTTTTCCTTTATCAGTGTCTAACAGTATGTGTATGAGAGCGATGTAATGTCCATGTGTACATGCTGAAAGAGACTGTGCTGGTCTGACCCCGCTCCTCCTTTCAGGGTGGAGCCTGCTGGAGTCCGATGGTTGACACCAGGTCTGAGGAAGTGTAAGTGTGTTTTTAATGTGATTCATGAAAACAAAGCAGCCCATTCAACCATCTTCAAACTGTCACATCACTCATTCACATCTCTGATGTCAGGAGTCATCATCAAAGTGTCAATCAATGAACAGATGATGGATCAATGACTGCAGCTGGATTGTGTTTGTTCTCTCCATCAGATTCCTGTCAACTCACAATCGACACAAACACAGTAAACAAGAACCTCACACTGTCTGACAGCAACAGGAAGGTGACACATGTGGAGGAGGTTCAGTCATATCCTGATCATCCAGACAGATTTGACAATGGGTATCCTCAGCTGCTGTGTGGAGATCGTCTGAGTGGTCGCTGTTACTGGGAGGTCGAGTGGAGAGGGGAGGTTTATATATCAGTGAGTTACGGAACAATCAGAAGGAAAGGAGACAGTGAAGACTGCGAAAACAGTAAACATTGCGTGTTTGGAAGGAATGATGAGTCCTGGAGTCTGTTCTGCTCTGATGTTAAGGGTTACTCTGTCTTACACAGTAACAGAGAAACATATCTGTACCCCCCCTCCTCCTCTGTCTCTAACAGAGTAGCAGTGTATGTGGACTGTCCTGCTGGCACTCTGTCCTTCTACAGAGTCTCCTCTGACACTCTCATCCACCTCCACACCTTCAACACCAAATTCACTGAACCTCTTTATCCTGGGTTTACAGTTTGGTTTCCTGGTTCCTCAGTGTGTTTGTGCTGAGTTAAGTGTAAAGAGTGTCCTCCTGTTAGAGAAACACTCTGACTGTTAAACAGATAGTTCAGTCTGTTTCTATCACTCAGAAACATGTTTTCAGATTCATGGATTTAATCAGTTGATGTTTTAAACTGTTCTAATTGATTCCATGTAAAAAAAAAAAAGTTTTGCATTTTGTCCTTTAAAGATGGAAGATTATTCCAGAATTCACATGTTGTTTTTCTGTCTTTTCAAGTTCATGGTACATATCTGTGTGTTTGGTTTCTCTGAAGCTCCATTTAGCTGAGACACTTCAGTTCATGTCAGGTGCACTTAGTTTGCTGCAGAAGAGAAAACCTCTGATTTCTGAGAGGAATCACTGAGCGGCAGTGACCCAAAACATGAATTTACAAACTGCTCAGAGACATTTGCACATTATTGTCTAAAGCAGGGGTGTCCAAACTTTTTTCACTGAGGGCCACATACATAAAAATATAGGAGGGGCTGGGCCACTTACTAGAAATTAGGTATATAACCTTAACTGTAGTGTATTAAAGTTAGAAAAATCATTTAAAAGTGGTCGAATACGTTATATTGTTGAATATAATTAAAGACAAAACTGCCTTCATCACAGCTTTCCATAAATGGATCTTTATTGATTTATTCAGAAAAAGCTTTGGTAGCTCATTCTCAGAACAGCAGCCTCAGATTTCTTCTTAGACAGAAGATTTACAGCACAGAGAAAAAACAATAAAGGGGAAAATGGGACGGGTACATTTCAAGCTTGTTATTTAAGTTCTTAGGCTTAGCAACACAACTATTAACGTTCGTTTGAAACGGTTATCAACATTATCAGACTGAACTGGACTTAATAACATGAGTCCATATAATTTTAGTAAATTATTCTGGTGAGTATCAGCTGCGCTGGGTATGTAAATCGGGCCATCCAGCCGCGGTGCTGACAAATGTCACCTGATCAAGGAGCAAATCTGCATCAGATGAGATCAGCTGACTTTGCGTGTGCGTGCGCTGTGCACAGCGGTGTGTACTCTGTGTGTTAACAAGAAAAGCGCATATAAGAAAGTGGTGCGCAAAAGCAGGGTAGTGACAGAATTGATGCGCATTAATGATATTTGAAGCCAGGGCTGGACTGGGACAAAAAATCGGCCCGGGCATTTTGACTAGAGACCGGCCCACCAGGTATCATAGGAAAAACCATAAAGCCTTTGAATTAAAACAAACGCTGTTGTGACAGTGATGTACACTGTCTTGTTGGTATATATGTATCTAATAAACTTAAACCTACACCATCCTCCCTATTCTGGTATTCTAAACAATACTTAGCCGAAACCCAAAGACTGCTTGGTCGAGTTAACCTCCTGAACTATCTACAACACATGGAGGAAACCTGAAATTAAGACAGAGAAGACTAGAGGTGAGACATGATCATTACTGAATATTAAAAATAATAAATGACAGATTTAGAGATATTTTCATAAACAATTCATTTACCACATCAATAAACAGCATGACAGGGCAAAATATTTTTTGTAACATGGCAACCTTTAAAAAGTGAAAGGAGACAGAAAGACAGGTGAGAAAGAATAAAACTTAATTGACTTTTTGATGGCATTTTACACACAGTACTAGTAAAGTATCTAGAAAATGTGGGAAAATACTGGCATCATATACAGTACTTACTTCTGAGGAAATTATGATGGGACCCTGAAAAAAATTACTATGTACAATAATGGATTTCTATACATTTTACATCACATGAAAACGTTTGTTGTAAGATTCAGATAATTATATGTTAAAAGCGAGACATTTTAAATGAGAATAAGGGAGAAAAGTATTTCCTTGTGCCCCCCTTTCCCTGTTAATGCCCTACCTGGCCCCCTGGCAAAACTTTGCTAGACCCGCCCCTGCACAGTTACCAGCTGTCAGCTACATAGAAAAGGATCCTGGTGTTATTTGTCTCTCAGAAACAGTTTATAACTTCCCTTCAACTCATTCATGTCACCTAAAAGGTAAACCTGTTTCTCCATCACCTGTTCAGCTCTGATGATTCAGTAAGGACATCTCCTGGTTTCATTTTCATGTTTCCCTCTCACCAGACATACAAACCGATATCATGACCAGCAACTTTTACGGCTGTGGCTCCAGCAAACATCAGCTGATACTAGAAATTAATATTAAATAAATTCTAACAACAGCTTATCAGACTTAAACGTGCTGCTGTTGTTTAACGCAACATCCGCTGGTTTCCTCTTTCTGGCGCAAAGTGGGCGATAAACAAACAAGAGAGAAAAGCCGATCAGCTGATCATTGATCAGTTTCATGATTGAAATAACAACAGGGGGGGGGGGGAATGAGAGAAGAAGAAACAGCTGTGCAGAATAAAGACACGAAATAACTCCAGCTTTGTGTCTTTTCCATTCTAGCTGAAGTCCGGGACAAACTGTGTTCCTTTTCAGCTCATTACAAAAGGCGTAATATTTTCTCTGAATACTGGACGATTCCGTTTTTTACAGGACGGTTGGAAACTCCAATAATTAACCTTATGAATAAAATAAAGTTCACTATCAGTAACATTATAGCACCCACCCAGCAGTATAGAAACTCCGTCATGCTAGCTAGTACGCAGTACGAGTTATTGTAACTGACTGTAAGAAGTCAGCATAACGAAAATAAACTCCACCTAAACTTGGTTTATATCTGACCCAGATAGACTGCAGGTCATAACTTCTTACCTGAAGTTCAGTTCCCCTGATACTCGGACCAGCGGCCGCCTCGGGTCTCTCCTCTTCCTGCCTCACCTGCTGGCCTCCACCACTTGCTAATGTTACTGAATCTGTGGAAGCTCCGCTATAGCCACCACCAAACAATTGAGTTATTTTTACACATCTCCCATCATCTGGCCAATCCACCACCTTTCAGTTTTTATACCGTTACGAAAAAAAAAGAAAAAAAAAACCCCATCAGCCCATAAAAACGAAAATTCTCGTTTTTATGAAAATTCCAGCTATGTTTGAAGCATGTGTACCTGCACATTAACACACGGGTACTGTGGAATATATTTTTTACTCACCTAAAGTGCTCGTGCTCTCGTCCACACCCCGCAAAAAAATTTAGCAGCTGTGCGGTGTCTGTGCCATCGGTGCTCTCATCGCATGCGATGGAGTAAAAATCAAAAGCACAGCTTTATCAGACAGTTGCAGTTTAATGTTGGCTGACGAGTCTTCAATGCGTCGCACAACTGTATTTCTGGACATGCTGACGTTGTTTAAGTCCTGCACTGTTTCCGGGCACATTATTTCGGTGACTTTAACGAGGCAGCGTTTTATGAGGTCTCCGTCTGAAAAAGGCTTGCCATGTCTTGCGATGAGTTGGGCGACCTCATAGCTGCTATTGGAGCCTTTTTCTGGACAATTTGAGCACGAAAAAAATACTGTTGCTGACCCCGCAGGAGAGCTACCCTTTGCTTTAATTTCTGCTCTCACTCAGCACCAGTGTAGGATGCATAGGCCTGATGTTTGGTTTCATAATGATGTCGTACATTATACTCTTTAGTAACTGCCACAGTTTCAGTGCAGATCAAACAGACACACTTCCCCTTTAATTCTTTGAAGAAATATTCACTCTCCCACCGTGTCTGAAATTTTCTGCACTCACTTTCTACCTTTCGCTTCTTTGGTTCTGCCATGTTTGGTAACTTGGGGGTAAATTTCTTCTGTGATTGTCCTTTTTGGTGGAGCAACTGCCTTGATCAACAGTAGCTCCCCCTGGTGTTAAAACTAAGAAGTGCAATACACTCAAGCAAAAGTTGAAGTGCGGGCCATTTTCTATTCTATTTATAAAATTACTTGAGGGCCAATTAAAAACGGCCCGCGGGCCGGACTTTGGACACCCCTGGTCTAATGGATACAAGTTTAATGAGCAGCCAGGGCTCAATGTGATTTTTAATTTTGCTGTTAGAATGATGAAATGATAGCTAGACTTTAGCTTACCTATAATGGCTATATCCATTATAAAACAGATATAAATATATTACTCCCCAACTTTGTACATTGTTGAATCATCATTTTGTCCTCCTGAGTTGCAGTTTTCTACTTTTATTCTAAGCCTGTTTAGTTTGCAAACTAAAAAATAAAACAAGTCTGACTATGTGGCAAATTACAGCAAGACTCTCCAGTTTGATCAGCAGAGAAAACATAGATCTTATACATAAAATATGAAAAATTTTCAGGGAACGTTTCAGTGATTTTTTTATTTTTTCTTGGAGCTTCAGTGATGAAGGTCCAAGCTCCAAAACTAACATCTAACATCTCCTTTAAATGTGAAAGAGTTTGACTCTAAGTTGATGATGAACTACATACTGATATTCATGACTGGCTTTCATTAAATATCAGAGAATTCCTTCATTTACTACCTGTGAGGTAGAATTGATTTAATGGATAATCCGATGCTAAATATTCTGAAATTTGTGGAAAAAATAAATAAAAGTCTTATAAATGTTCACATGGTTTAAATGTTCGTGTGATTTTTGTTTTATTACTCAGTCGCTGATCTTGCTTTTTATCTCTGATTTTGTGTGCTGAATAATTTCATTCTTGTCATTTCTTGGGACAGACTGTTACAGAACCATTTCCACCAGTGTTGAAGGAACTCTACTTTTTTGTATATATGCACAAATCTTCTGTTAAAAATAAATTAAATAAGTTACATGATATCAGTTGTATATTGAAATGTATGATAAGGGTGAGAGTTAAAGAGAAACAAATTCCCCACTCAGTCTGTGTGCAGTTGTAATCCTTATATCTCCCGTCTTCTAGGTCTGTGAGCTTGAAGGTACAACAGTATCTAGTATCGTAGCTGTTCTTGAACTATACTCTTCTGTGCAGATATCTCAGATGTTGTTTCTGGGATCTGCGTGAGTCATTCAAACAGTTTCCAAAAGGCGCAAGAGGGTTTTCTATGGAATGCCAGGAGTGAGATAATTAATTAATTAATTAATTAAATGTGTCAATAATTAATTAAAAATTGAATTAATTAAATAAATATCTATGATACATTTAATTAATCAATCAATTAAGTAATTAATTAATTGATTAATTCACATTTAAATTAATTATTGACACATTTAATTAATTCATTCACTTTGGCACATTTGACTCCTGGCTCTCAACATGAATTAATTTTATCTGTCAGCCTCAAACTCAGGGGGCGGGGGTTAATGCTGCCAATGCAGCTTGTCTAACATCTGATTGGTTACAATGCAAAGTAAGTCAAGACAGGTCGATCCTAGATTGCTATGAACTGGTGGTAGTGTTGACTTGGGGCAGCCAGATATCCCAGAATGCATTTCAAATCACAAGCAGCAATGGTAGTGGCGCTCTAAACTTGGAGTAAAGTTTTAAAATACCCCATTTTTCTTTCACAAACTACCCTTTTAATATTGTTTTAGCAGCGAATGTAGTGTCATAATCTTCACGTCTGGTCAAGTTGTCATACTCGAGAATCACTTTACTGACTCGTGAATCATGATTTCCAATCCGAAATGACTCATTCACTGACTCATCCCTGTTGCTGTTAGCAAACTAATTTCATTAGTAGAAATATATCTAGCTTATAATTAAAATTGTGGGAAAAAAACAACAGCCAGTTTATTAACAAAAACATTTCTGCTCTGGACTGGAAGAAAAAGCCCTGAGTAGAAAGCTCACATCAAGACAATAGCTCATCAGTTCACAGTATCATCGCTCTGCTAACATGCTAACAGCACATTTGGGTCGTGTCCAAATTCATGGGCTGCATCCTCCTGAGGACCCGGCCTTCGCGGTCTACGTGGGCCGGGTCCTCAGAAGGTCGAGTAGGCCGGAAGTAAACGGCTGTGAAATTGGACGGTCTAGCCTTCGGATTAACGTCACCGCTGTCTCGGTGGAGTTTAATAAACTCAGCCGTCTGCTCCTTGCTATGTAAAATATAACAGGACACTGGCGTAAATTCTCGACCATCTCACACTTCTGTTTAATCAGTTTTCTGTTTGACGTTTATTCAGCTGTGTGAAAACTACCAGGGGGATTAATAAAGTTTTATTTTATCTAATCTAATCTAATAATTTTAATCTCAGCCAAACCGATTTACTCACGAACAAATAAAACACTGAAAAAAGCCAAACAATATCCTTTTTAGGTTGTCTAAGTGACTTATATATTACGTTTAACCTGAGTAGCGAAAGTCCGCGGTGATCTGAAAATGATGTGCCGGGAGTTGTGCCGTTCTCGGCGGCTTCAGTGACCCTCAAGCTCCCGGCTAGCTATCAAGCTGGTGGGTAACAGACGTCTCCGAAAACGTCGAAGCACTTTTGCAATTATGTAATACCTTGATAAACCGAGCAGATATTTGAAGTTTACACAGCCACATTCTCGCCTGAAAATATGTTAAAAGTTTATTTTGTGACCCAGAAAGATTAATAAAAGTAATTTTAAAACTTAGTAGCGGCCGCCATTGCCGAAACTGGAGTTTGGCTGGGCGCTATGAATTCTGGGATATGGTGGGCCACGAAGGACACACCGACCCATCCTTCAAATTCGGGGAAAAGGAGGACGCATTTGTCGGCTGCATTCGGAGGAGTCTACGAATTTGGACAGCCTTCGCTGTGACGTAATCGGTCTACAAATGCGACCTCAGGAGGATGCAGCCCATGAATTTGGACACGACCTTGGGTTACTCACCCCCTCCCTTCCTGAGAGCTAATGTCCGGTGCGGAATCGAAGCATGAACAAATCATTCAGTTCCTTCGTAGCCGGCCTCGTTCAGGACTAAGGACTCACTCACCCCCTCCCTCCCGGCTCACAGCTTCTTCTTCTTCTTCTTCTTGGTTGGCAACCAATGTTAAGGTGCATTACCGCCCCCCGGCTCACAGCTCAGTGGACGCTCGCACTACATACGACTCACTCACTCACCCTTCCCTCCCAGCTCTCAGCTGCTGGAAGTCAGACCGTGTTGCTGTGGAAGAGTCGTACCTTCACCTGAGATGAAGTCTGATAGTCTGACAGACGCAATATAACATTCAGTCTACACTTTTTTTGTTTTGCAAAGATAAAAAAGCAGCCCAGCAGAAAAAAATACAGTGTCTGACTCGCATACTGCTGCTGCAATAATGTAAGTCAAATAATCAGAAATTCACTATTTCACTAAATTATTTAGGTGAGAAAATATATATTTGACACATTTGAGGAAAATACTAATAAAATAAAATAAAATACATGTTCCCTTTAGAAATATTTTGTTGCTCTTCTTTGCTCTATAAAATAGTTGGTTTCTTTTTCAATCACTCATCTTAGCAGTAGGATTTACATGAAAAGGGAAACAAATTAAGTTTCCGTGAAAATGTACATTTTTTGCACTCTCTGGGCAACTGACTCAGTGACTCAAGTGACTCAAAAAACGATTTTTTCTGGTGAGTGACTCATTCAAACTCAATTCAGTAAAAAGAATCGAATTTACCATCACTAGCTGTTGGAGCTTGTGTTTCGCTCAGAGTGACTGACCTCGAAGGATACACCCGACACATCTCTCAAATCCAGGGAAAAGAAGGACGCATTTGAGGGAGGCATTTGGAGCAGCATTCGAATTCGGACATCCATGGGTGCCTCGCTGTGACGTAATCGGCCTTCAAATGCAGCCTGCGAAAGATGTGGCCTCAGCTGTTGACTGTTTACACTCAGGGGTCATCGTGAGCGTGCTTAAGTTCAAAAGGTTTCTCCATGTAACGATCTGCTCGAGGGTGTGGAGGGTGCTAGGGGGAAGTGGATGGCCAGGTGAGTTGTTAGAGTGGAGAGTGAGAGGAATGATTTCAACCTTGTTTCCCAGTGATAAACAAGATACTGTGGCAGGAGGAAGAACAAGTGGAAATGAGGATTGACTCAAACCTGAGCAGTGAAGTGTGCAGCAACAAAACGAAGCCTTGTCATGGAGCTCAGCATCCAGAAGATCCTGAACTATGGGTAGTAGAATGATGGAGAAATGTGGCAACTAGAAGCACAGAAGAATGCACAGAATAAAATACAATAAATGTGTTTATAATTTATTATAATTATAATGATTATATTTATTATAATAATAAAGTATGATTAAAGTATCAGTTATCTCATAAAATAGTTTTTAAATGGCTAAAGAAACGGGTATTGAGGTTCCTTGTTTAGTCTGGCCAACAGCCCAAAATCTAAAGAGTTTCATTTAATTACATGTGTGACAAAAAGACAAAACATTAAATCTGTTGTTGTGGTTTCATGGCTCCATCTAGTGGACTGAAAGTAGAAGTAGAGCAGCTGATGGCAGCTTCCTCTGCCTCACACTGCTGTCTGACTCCATTTAGTTGACACTCAGATGAAGCAGAAAAGAAGCAGCTGATATTTGGACAGCACACATGATGGAAAGGAGGATTTCAGTTGATGTGCACATGAATGATTTGTGTTTCCTCTGCAGGTGAAGGTAGAAAGTGTGTGTGAGCTGATGTGAATTGAGCAGCATGGATCAGTGTGAGGACAGAGAGGAGGGAGTCCCTCCCTCTAAAACCACTCTGTGTGGGGAACATGAGAGCCAGACCAAAGCTCAGAGGTGAGATGAGCATCTCTAACTGTCCATGACTCTTCTCCATGTCACAGCTCAGCACTCACATCACTGTGCAGTCATTATTCACTGAAACAACCCTTGTGTCACAACCTCATAGGCTGGCTCATAGGCTGCAACATAGAGGGAGATCAGGTGAAATACTTAACTAATTTAGGATGCTGATGTCAGAATCAGGGTGGTGAGAAAATGGGGCTGCTGTGGAAAGAAGGGATCTTTTATAACCAAGCTCATAGGGAGCAGGTGTCGCTCACAGCCAATTTCTTTTTCCACTAAAAGTGTAATTAAATAAATATCTTATTTGAATGATTACTGGCGTGTAGATGAGGGGAAAGTGAGAAAAACAGACTGAGCTCCATACACTATCAGCAGACAGAGAGCAGACTGCATACTGTGCTGTAAACTCAATAAAATATTTCAGGAAAAAGCCACCTCTGCTTTCAGGGAGTTTTCAGCTCTGACTTCATCTGTTGTCTAGAAAAATATTATTTGCTGCATCAACTGACGTCATCCCTACTTTAACCAGTTACTCACATACTGTGAAACCATACAGAAAATATTTATAATGTTAAAAGAAATGCTAGAAAAACAGATCTATTACATACAGGTGATCCATTTCCAACTTTCATGATACATGAGGGTTTTTTTCAATTTTTGTATTTTATTCTCACTGATGTGTACTTTTTGTAAGAGAAGATAAATATGCTCATATTAAAAGTTTTCATAATTTATTATCAAACAGTTTCAAAATTAAAAAATAGTTTTAGATGGCACTATGGCCGCCGCCTCTCCAGACAGTTCTAAGAGACAAAGGCTGCCACAACCAAGCAGTAAACATTTTATTGTGTGTGGTAAAAACAGAATGTTAATTTGATTAGTGAAAAAGTTGGGCAAGTACTTTAGGCCCGATGTCCGGCTCATGTTTTTATCTCTAGGGCCACTGCAGCTTGAAAACAGACCCTAACATCTGATTGGTTAATATACACAGAGAGTCAAGACAGGTAGACCCTAGACATTCGATTGTTATGAACAGATGATATTGTGGGAACCGGAAAGAGAGTATTTCAACCAGGAGCAGAAATGTCTCAAACCAGTATGTTGATACTGTTTGTGGTTACTGAAGACTCAGCATACTCCAAAAACGATTACATCATCTGGTTTTTGTATTGTTTATTCTTTTTTTTTGTAATAATTGTTATGCAAATTATCATGACCATCGAGCAAAAACTGATGATTGACCCTTGATCATTGATCAATAGCCTTGAGTACCATTCACAGAGAGTTGGGAAATGGCTGCAATCACAACATTGTAAGATGTGAAAGATGTACCCTTAGGTAAATAGGCAGCAGAGTGAGCTTAGTGAGTTGATAACCTGCTTCGTGTGTACGTTTATCCTGGTCCCAGTGTTAGGGTCAGTGATTCCAGAGATCCTGGAAATCCTGACCTCGCCTCATGGTACAGGGCTGTGAAACAGAGGCTGGACTGCTGTTATAAATTATGACTAATTTTCACAGTGAAAATAGTCTGCCATCCAGAAATCTGTATGATGTGTTTCATAGTGTCTAACAAGCCTTACACAGTTAAAGTTAACAGTTACTACATGACTTATTGTTATTATTGTTAAGTGGCGTGCCGGGAGCATGCTGTCATCGCTATAGAAACTCTGACCAATCTGTCACAACTTGGGAGGTGAGGTGGCAGCAGGAACGGACATCTCTGTAAATGTCAGAGCACTTTTGATTAACTCCGCCCCATGACTTTGATGGGTGAGGTTGACAGATAAAATAAATTCATGAACACAGCTGCTGGGCCAGGAGTGCCAATATGAATTAATTACATATATCATTAAACGATTAATTTATATGTATCATTAATTAATTTAAATTAGAAATAAATATACATCAGGTGTGTCAAACATAAGGCACAAAATTTCATTAAATTTACAGTTTTAGAAAAGAGAATGAGCAGCATCTGACTGCTCTGCATTTCAGTGATATCAGAGACTGCAAAGCTAAGTGCAAATTTTTTGGAGCTGGCCAAAGTGATAGCAGTTTTTATTTTCCGCCATTTTCCTACCGATAAAAACCCTCCTTATAGAAATTCATACTAGATAAAGTAATTAAGCAATAAACAATTAAATGACAACGTTTCTATTTTTTTTTACTTTTTACTATAGAAATTTCAGTTTTTTTCCGACTGCAGTTAAAACAAAACTGGAAACACACATTTCTTACAATTTAAAAATGAGTGGTGCCGAGAGATTTCTTTCTTTGTCACAGCAGTTTTTTTCTTCATCATGTTTTACTACATGATACAGATAAATATGTGACTTCTTTACACTGACAGAAGGAAGAGTTTCACTGGTCTGGCCTGTTTGGTTGCTTGTTGGCGTGGGTGTAGCTCAGAAGGTAGAGCACGTCATCTGCTAATTGGAAAGTTGGCGGTTCGATTCCTGGATCCCCCAGTCTGCATGCCAAATATCCTTGGGCAAGATACTAACACCCACTTGCTCTCCGATGCATCCATCGGAGTATGTATGAGTATATGTTAGTTAAAGCGCTGACAAAGCATCGAGTGCTTGTGTGTATGGGTTAATGTGGCGTGTTGTATAGAGTACTCCAGGAGAGTAGGAAAGCACTATATAAGAATCAGTCCATTTAAGATCAAGTGGGCTGTATGTAAAATAATTTTTGACGCACCTGTACTAGACTGTAACTCCTGCTGAGCCCCTCCCACCTGCTTCAGGTGAAGTCCAACCTTCTTTCAGGAAGCAGCTCACCTGTGTATTAGTGTTTAGTGTCAGGTGCCGAGTCGAAATTCTTCATGCTGAAGAAACTGTAAGTTTCATTTGTTTCCTCCTTTAATTGTTAATCTTTAGAAACTTTACTGTTTGTTTTGGCTCTATAATGTCTGTACACAATGTTCAGCTCTTGTTTCAGGATAAAGTGATTTCCAGTATTTCTCTATTTTTTATGTTTAATGTCTTTACTTATAAAGGTAAAAAGGCTTCAATAAAGAGGCTGTACACAGGGGTTATATGTATAACAAAGAAATTACTTGTTTTGTATCTTTAAGATTCTATGTTATTGTATCTACAGTATAATCAGTACAGACCCACTGGTCAAAAAATCCTGATAGAACTGTTGTTATATTTGTTGCAATTTCTGCTGCCGTCTTGGTCGGATCACTAAAGACAATTTTAATGTCACTGAAACTTTTTACCTGGATAAATGAAGGTTATATAAAAGTCACTATTCCAGAAAACTGATACTGAAACTTTTACCTTGTGACAGGAATGTTGTTTGTTCGTTTCACATTTTATAGACCAACAAGTTATTAATAGTCGTTAAAATAATTACGTCTTGCCGCAACATCTGGAAAAGTTGACAGTAACAGCGGGCTTAAATTAAAATTATTATTTAACATGGATTTAGCCTCGAAATATATTCATCGTGTAGTCTCTGTTTAAAAAATACTACGACACAAACTGTTGGCTCTCCTCCAACAGAAAGTAATGTTGACTGTTTACACACAGAGGAGGCACATAGAGACTAGATTAAATTACACCCAACAGAATTTATAATACACTTATATCTTTCTTTTAATTATCCAAACCATTTAAAGATAAATACACAATTTTCATTTCATCACAGCAGGAGTTTCTCTTTGACTCCATCCCTCCTGCTGAGCTTGAAGCAGCTATGTCTCATTTCTTCGTTCATAGAGTTGATAATAAATAAGATTTTAGAAATATCATTAATCTACTGAGGTGTGAGGTTAAAGCATTCAAATCCCAGTTAATTCACTCCTAAAAGACTGTCTTTAAGATTAGCACTGTTACCAACTTACTTATGCCTAAGAGGCCCCGTGAAAGTGCACAGTGTTTTTCTTTTTTGGTTTGTTTGGTTTTGTTTGTTTTTCCATAAAAGTTATTGTTGCAGCCAGGGTCAGTATGAAAGTGACCCCTTAGACTGCTGTTTAGTTCTGGCGTCCATGATTTCCAATGAGTTATCGGTTCTGTCACTGGTTAGCTAACATAAATTATTGTAAGTCTATTAGCAGCAACTAACCAACTCAGTGATGTCACATCCTGTGCTAGTACAAGATACTGTCTGCTGAGGCCAGTACAACAAAGCAGGTTTGATCTTCTTCAAGTAATTTTGTGTTTGGGATTTCTGTACGTCTCACCAGACTATACAGCCACTGTAACTTATCCTGCAAACTTAGTCTCTAGTGTTTTTCCAGATTAGAGATCAAGAGTCATTAAATCTATATTTTTGAATCAGATTAATTTGAAAAAAATACTGAAATCAGCAAATGGAAGTTCACTACAGTGCACTTCTTCCCTGAGGTCAAAGGTTAAGTCAACCTGTTTTTTATCCCTCTGAAAGGATTCTCAAGATTTATGTAAATAATGTCAAAGCCCTGAAAAATCATCCCACTTCTACTCTCCCTGGCCTTTTGAGTAACTGTACTTTTCTTTTTTAGTTGTTTAGCCTCATTCATAGACATAAACACATTTATGTTTTATTCAGTGGTTTCATTAAAACAGTCTATTTTGTAGAGACTGTGTGTTTTCCTTCCTTTGTCACAGGCTTTGAGTTAGAAGGTTTCATGTCTTCACACGTCAGTATGTGAACTGACAGCCTCAGTCTGACTAGTCAGACAGCATATTTACATTTGACGAGTGGCCGATGCACATACCAATTAAAAAACCAGAGGCTGTTAAATGACATTTGAACTGACACATGGATCAGTTTGTACACAAACAGTAAAAAACTGTTTGAATTAAAGGTTTTTAGTGGAACTCATTTGATTTGTCTTCATTAAAGGGAGGTAAATGAACAGTTAGATTAATTGTTCATAAGTTTTCTGTGTTTGTTTTTGAGCACCAAAAGAAACTGAAATGTCTGAAAGTCAGATTAGTGCAACTGTCAGTCCTGATAATGTGTATGCAGGAAAGCTGTATGCTGTGGGATTCATAGACATTCAGCAGGAGGAAAGTCAGAAACCATCAGTCAGAACTCGGTCACATCAGATTCAATTGTTCAATCCAGATATTGAATCAGTTTGTTTTTATTTCCCAGAAGAAAACTGTAGTCTCACCATTAAAGTCAAACATATCAGGGTGCTGCTGATTAAGTCCTAAAATAAAAGGTTTGTTACAATGTGTGAGTTTATTCACGTTATTAATTTATGTATTATATTCATCAAACATTTAATCCATGTCCAAACTATAGATGAAGTTTTTGCTATTGTGAAGTGTTTAGCTAACATAATCATAGGTGTCAGTGTTTGTGTGACATCTGGGTGTTTTCCATGCCAATATACAATGGGAGGAAATATGGAGGAGTGATTGTAGAAGAGTGGTCAGCTAGGATTAATAGTAAATTTATCCTAGCTATTTACACAACTCTGATGATTTTAATATCATGAAAAGTCTGATAGTCCGTTCAGCTTCGAACTTCTAAAATTGTATGAAAAAATGAATACATAACAGAAAAACAGAAGATTTATTGATAATGCAAATGATGCTTAGTGACAACTGTGTCTGACTTAATCCTAGAAATTAGAGTCAAAACACTGAAAGATAAAATGTACTTATTAACAGGAAATCATTACAGTACACTGCAGAGTAAGGGGGAATCATTAGTGTGAAGCTTTTAACACTGCTGATCCTTTTCATGTCATGGATCAACTGAAATGTCTTAAAATTTTGTTCATGTTTTATGTTGCTTTTGATGTTGTGCTTCCAGTCACAGTGAATCAGAGTGTGAGCTTCATGGCTCCATCTAGTGGACTGATAGTAGAAGTACAGCAGCTGATGGCAGCTTCCTCTGCCTCACACTGCTGTCTGACTGCATTCAGCTGACACTGAGACAGAAAAGAAGCCGCTGATATTTGGACAGCACACATGATGGAAAGGAGGATTTCAGTTGATGTGTACATAAATGATTTGTGTTTCCTCTGCAGGTGAAGGTAGAAAGTGTGTGTGAACTGATGTGAATTGAGCAGCATGGAGTGTGAGGACAGAGAGGAGGGAGTCCCTCCCTCTAAAAGAGCCAGAGAGAGCCAGAACAAAGCTCAGAGGTGAGATGACCATCTCTAACTGTCCATGACTCTTCTCCATGTCACAGCAGCTCAGCACTCACATCACTGCTCCATCATTATTCACAGGAACCAACCTGGACCTGACCCCAGCTGTGTGTCCTTGAAGAGCGATGACTCAAATGATAACCCATTTTTTAAATTTAAAGGACACTGCGCCTCTAAAGCAAGGTACATTCAGATCAGTTAAAATGTATTATATGCTTGATGCGTGTAAAATTTGCTTAAAATGTAAGCTTACTTGTTTGTTTTTTTTCTTTATCAGGATCACTGGAAGATTAGATTTACCTGAACCTGGACCTAGCTGTGTGTCCATGAGCAGCGAGAAGTCAAAGGAGTTGTACGGTGTTAATTACAAAAAAGATTCTGCTTCAGAGAGGTATTGTGTACCTAAATATTGTAAGTGACTCGGTTTGAACAGTTTTACTGATTCTAAGAAAATATCAGTAGAACGAAGAACAACTTTAAAAATTCAATGCTTTTCTTATAAAAGTCTCATGCAGAACCTAAAAAGCCAAGAAAAAAAAAGACAAGTTGGACAAAAGGAAAAATAGTTCATAAAATACAGTCCAGACAGCATTTTCAGTGATGTTTGTTTTTAATGCTAACAGCTGCTTCCAGAGCCTCCAGCTCAGACTGTACCAGAATCTTAGGGCATTAGTGACGGGTTGGTTGTGAACAAAACGGCTCTTAGAGCCCGCTCTTTGAAGGGAACGACGGGAGCTGGCTCCTTTTTGGCGGCCGTTTTTTTTCCCCTTTCTCTCACCTCTCTCGCTCACTTTTTTTTTTGCTTCACGCTGCACGTGAGCTTTGTGTTTGCACTGAGCAGAGAGGGGAGGGGCGGTAGTTACACTCGCAGCAGCAGTAGCACACGAACAGAGCAGGAGGGAGAGAGAGAAAGAGGGCCAGGGGCAACAACAACACAACATTGACACATTCGATAGGTATAGTAAAGAAAATGAGTGACACTCTGAAAAGAATCAAAATCTGAAACCATTTCAATTTTACTGACAATACAAAGGCAGAGTGTAGAGTCTGCAAAAAAAAAGAATATCATATAACAACCTGCACAGGTACCTGAGAACTGTCCTCCCATTAGTACAAGGGGAAGATAAAATTTAAATAGTTAAAAGATGAATTGTAAATAGTTGGTTTTTGTATTTTAGAATTTATTTTTTACATTTTATGTGCAGTGAATAAATAAAAGCATATTTATATAATAAACACATATAAATAAAAATGTGTTTTTTTACATTAGTAATTCATTTTGTGCATCATTTTATATTGTTGTTGATAATAATTTAATTACAGCAACTAAAGAGCCGCTTGGGAGCCAAAAGAGCCGGCTCTTTTTAGTGAGCCATGTCTAAAGAGCCGGTTCTCTAAAAAGAGCTGGATTTCCCATCACTATAGGGCATAAAAGCTAAGGGCTGCCTCTTCAAAGATCTTTGTCCTGCACTTTGGAGCAGCTTGCAGATTCCATGGATCTGTAGTGGATTTATAATATTTTAAGTAGCTCTGATAGTGGAGCTTTGTAATAGTCAAACTTTTTTCCATAAGTATGGATTCATTTCTCTGAGTTGCACAGAATCAGAAAAAGTCACATTTGATGTTTTTTAGGCAGTAAAATGTAGATTTGGTGTTACACTCCACATGAGCACAGAAAAACTCTGATGACCTTCCAGCGCGTCATCTGATTGACTTTTTACATTCTAGCATCACTCCATGGACCTTTAGCTTGTCTTTTCCTCTGTTTGCACAGATGTAAACTTTTTTTAATGATTCCTCCACAGGGTGGACCAGGAGAGTTTAGAGATTCCCAGTGGTCAGTCTGCCCTGAAGCATCAAACAAATCTGGACTCCATATTTCAGGTTTGTACATGTACAATAAGTACTTTTATATCTGTTCTGCAACTTTTATATATATATTATATATTGTGGAGAATCCACTTAGCCAAAAAAATGGATCAGACTTCAATTGTAGAAACGATAGTCTTTATATAGGGCTTCAAAAAGGGATGTACAACAATAAACTGCTCGACATTTTGCTAGCTAAACCCCGAGTAACTTTCATCTACCACAAAGGATTCTGGGAAACTTAGTTTACTAATGAAAATACCTGTTAAATGCTCCCTTTTAGCAGAAAATTAAATCTATAATTAACAGCTCTCACTAAACATGTGGCTAACACTTAAATCACTTACAAAATAACCAAAATGCTGTTATCAAACAATAAACTGCAATAAAGTTACAATTTTAATTTGAGAAATGTCATACTTAATTCAACTCCAAATGACACAAGCCCAAAGCAATCAAAATTAGAAAAGATTTGGATGAGCAGACATTTGAAATTTAGCACATTTGTCTATTGGAACCATTTTTAACAAAGCAAAAAAGTTTTCTAGTGATTTCTGGTTTCAATTAATGATTTTCTTTTCTTAAAAGTGACCATGTAGAAAATTGTGGAAACTAGGAAAAAGCAAACAATGCATGAAACATGGACAAACTATATTTTTACTTTCAGTGAAACAAGTGTGATCAAGTTTACGTTTTAAAAAAAAAAACATGTTGGTTGTCAACCAGTAATTTGTCATTGTGAGCTTACATTTGGATCCATGCATTCAGTTCAATTCTTTTCCAGCTGTTGGAGGACAATGTTGTCAGCTTTGTGAAGAATGAGATGAAAATGATTAAGAAGAGTTTAAGTCCAGATTATACAGGATACTTAAAGAGTCACAGTGAAGATGAGAAGGTTTCGAAAAATGAGGATGAGGAAGAGCAGAGGAGGAGCAACAGAGATGCAGTTGTGAAGATCATTCTGCACTTCCTGAGGAAAATGAAGCAGGAAGAACTGGCAGACTGTCTGCAGAGCAGTAAGAGGATTTCTCTAAACATGTGAAATAGTGGTTAAATAACGTGAAATTTGTATATTAACTTATTTCAGTTCATGTTTCTTAATTTTTTTTTCTTTGACAATTTCCCAATTTCCCAGTGGGCCGGCATACACTTAAATCTACACTGAAGAAGAAGTTCCAATGTGTGTTTGAGGGAATTCCTAAAGCAGGTAACCTAATACCGCTGAATGAGATCTACACAGAGCTCTACATCACAGAGGGAGGGACTGCAGCGGTCAATGATGAACATGAGGTCAGACAGATTGAAACAGCATCCAGGAAACCAGACAGACCAGAAAAAATAATTAAACAGGAAGATATATTTAAAATATCATCTGGAAGACAAAAACCAGTCAGAACAGTGCTGACAAAGGGAGTGGCTGGCATTGGAAAAACAGTCTTAACACAGAAGTTCACTTTGGACTGGGCTGAAGACAAAGCCAACCAGGACATCCAGTCCATATTTCCATTCACTTTCAGAGAGCTGAATGTGCTAAAAGAGAAAAAGTTCAGTTTGGTGGAACTTGTTCATCACTTCTTTACTGAAACTAAAAAAGCAGGAACCTGCAGCTTTGAAGACTTCCAGGTTGTGTTCATCTTTGATGGTTTAGATGAGTGTCGACTTCCCCTGGACTTCCACAACACTGAGATCATAACTGACCCTACACTATCCACCTCAGTGGATGTGATACTGACAAACCTCATCAAGGGGAAATTGCTTCCCACCGCTCGCCTCTGGATAACCACACGACCTGCAGCAGCCAATCAGATCCCTGCTAATTTTGTTGACGTAGTGACAGAGGTCAGAGGATTCACTGACCCACAGAAGGAGGAGTACTTCATGAAGCGATTTAGAGATTTGAAGCTGGCTAGCAATGTAGTCTCCCATATCAAGACATCACGGAGCCTCCACATCATGTGCCACATCCCAGTCTTCTGCTGGATCACTGCTACAGTTCTCAAAGACATGATTCAGAAAATCAGAGAGGGAGGAGAGCTGCCCAAAACACTGACAGAGATGTACATCCACTTCCTGGTAGTTCAGGCAAAAGTGAAAAAGACCAAGTATGATGGAGGAACTGAGACAGATCCACACTGGAGTCCAGAGAGCAGGAAGATGATTGAGTCTTTGGGAAAACTGGCTTTTGAGCAGCTGCAGAAAGGAAACCTGATCTTCTATGAATCAGAACTGATAGAGTGTGGCATCGATATCAGAGCAGCTTCGGTGTACTCAGGAGTCTTCACACAGATCTTTAAAGAGGAGAGAGGACTGTACCAGGACAAAGTGTACTGCTTTGTCCATCTGAGTGTTCAGGAGTTTCTGGCTGCTCTTCATGTCCATCTGACCTTCGTCAACTCCGGAGTCAATCTGCTGGAAGAACAAGAAAAAGCTTATCATGACTCTGAAACAAGAAAATCTGCAGAGACTCATTTGTACAAGAGTGCTGTGGATAAGGCGTTGCAGACTTTAAATGGACACCTAGACCTCTTTCTTCGTTTCCTCTTGGGTTTTTCACTACAGACAAATCAGACTCTCCTACGAGGCCTACTTACACAGACAGGGAGTTGCTCACAGACCAATCAGGAAACAGTCCAGCATATCAAGAAGAAGCTCAGTGAGAATTTGTCTGCAGAGAAAAGCATAAACCTGTTCCACTGTTTAAATGAACTGAACGATCATTCTCTTGTGGAGGAGATCCAACAGTCCCTGAGTTCAGGAAGTCTCTCCACTGATAAACTGTCTCCTGCTCAGTGGTCAGCTCTGGTCTTCATCTTACTGTCATCAACAAAAGATCTGGATGTGTTTGACCTGAAGAAATACTCTGCTTCAGAGGAGGCTCTTCTGAGGCTGATGCCAGTAGTTAAAACTTCCAGTAAAGCTCTGTAAGTTATAAGTTTTATGCTCGAAAGACACTGCTATCACTTTAACAGGGGGAAAATGACCATAATATTTCATTTATGTCCCATCAGGTTGAGCAGCTGTAACCTCTCAGTGAAAAGCTGTGGAGCTCTCACCTCAGTTCACAGTTTTCAGTCCTCCAATTTGACAGAGCTGGACCTGAGTAACAATGACCTGAGAGATTCAGGGGTGAAAAAGTTGTCTTCTGGACTGACAAATTTACACCTACAACTAGAAACGCTCAGGTCAGGCTTATAAAAATAATTTAAAGTGTGTTTTTAACCCTAGGTTTGTAGTCCCGAGTTGGTAAAGACTACTGCAAGTTTTTATTTTAGACAACTGATGTTTAATTTCCTGCAACATATGATTTTTCTTATTTTCTTTTATTTGATAGTCTTGTTAAAAGCATGCAAATCAATCGTCTTATAAATGTGCAAATTCCTATTACTCATGTTGTCTGTGAAGGTTCTTAATCATCCAGATCATCGTAGTCTAAATAGCTTGGAAAGAGAAGCATCTGGACTTCTTTAAGTTGCTTGAAGACATTTTACTCATTTTTACTAATTTTACTCATCCGAGAAGCTTCGTCAGAACTGAAGAAGTGTCTCATAGTAAAGTGGTGCACATTCCTTTCCAAGCTCCTTAGTACTAAATGAGATCTCGTGAAATATTCAAAAGCTTTTTCCCAAATGAACTTGCAAAGACTATAAAACAGGTAAAGACTACAGGCCATTCAATCCTTATGCAACCGTTGCAAGAGCTTGGTCTGCATAGCCAGCAATAGGTTGGACTCATTTCCGGTGCGTGATGGACTCTGCCAGGACTGCCGTTTGCGACCGATTCTGTTCATTTTTATCTACACAGTTTCTAGGCATAGCCAAGTGGTTGACCACTTTCCATTGGGTGGCCGAGGAATCTAATCTCTGCTTTTCACAGATGATATGGTTCTTTTGGCTTCATCGAGTGACGGCCTCCAGCTCACACAGTAATGGTTCACGGCCAAGTGTGAAGCGCTGGGAATGAGAATCAGAACCTCCAAATCTGAGGCCATGGTTAGCAGCCGGTAAAGGGTGACATGCCCACTCCGGGTCAGGGACGAGTTCCTGCTCCAAGTGGAGGAGTTTAGGTATTTTGGGGCCTTGTTCATAAGTAATGGGAGAAGGAAGTTGGAGATCAACAGATGGATTGGTGTGGCGGCTTCAGTGATGCGGAAGCTGTACTTGTCTGTAGTGGTAAAGAGAAAACTGAGTTTAAAAGAAAAGTTCAATTTACCGGTCGATCTACGCCCCTACCCTCACCCATGGTCACGAGCTGTGTGTCGTGACTGAAAGAACGAGATTGCTGATACAATCGGTGGAAATGAGCTTTCTCTGAAGGGTGGCTGGCCTTTCCCTTCGAGATGGGGTGAGAAGTATGGCCATCTGGGAGGGGTTCAGAGTAGAGCTGCTGCTTCTCCACATCGAAAGGAATCAGTTGAGGTGGTTTGGGCATCTGACAAGGATGCCTCCTGGGTGAGGTGTTCTGGGCATGTCCCACCAGGAGGAGCCCCTGGGGTAGACCCAGGACACACTGGAGAGATAATATCTTTAGGCTGGCATAGGAATGCCTGGGTGTTCCCCCGGAGAAGCTAGAGGAGGTGGCCGGGGAGAGGGAAGTCTGGTCTTCTCTGCTTGGGTTGCTGCCCCCAAAATTACATGCGCTATTGCCGGTTCAGCCAACAGAAAGCAAGTTGAAAATGTCTTGTTTTTTTACTTTCAATTATAGCTAATTAAATTTGTTTTTGGTAACTCAGTGGCCAGTGGTGAGTATATCTAGTATTTACTTTCAAAACCCAACCCAACACCTCCAGTATAATTTTATTTCCCAAGAGAAACGTAATCTTTGTATTAACCCTCTGGGGTCGCCGGATGCGCCGGCGCGTCAAAATCACATAACCAATTTAAGACGACACAGCTACAAGATGCAGCGCGTCAGAGTCTCCATGTCAACTTGGGTCGAAAGTGCGGACTTCAAACTATATACCAGTTTTTGAATTGTGTCGATGGGCCATGTAAAACCAGAATTATGATAAAAAATACATGCGATTTTTTTTTTCTGAACAAAACAGTGGTGTTTACAGCGGGAAGAATGGTAAAAACAGCGTTTTCTACAGACAGCGCTAGCAAACACTCTCCGCTTGCGAGCGAAAAAAGAAAAAGAAAAAACACCCCTTCCCTATTGGTGTTACAGTTTACCATGTCAGCCAATAAAAAAAATGATAAGGCAACATGTGACATTTGGTTGTTTAGGGAGAAGGGGAAGTTTTAGGAGTGACACCCGCGATGGAAAGCGGGCGAGCGAAAGAAAGAGAGGGAGAGAGTTTTCATATGTGAGACATTAGTGACGTTTAGCGTGTTTGGAGGCTGTAGTTAGTGTGTTGTGTAGTTATTGTTTTGTATTGTGTGTCAGTTATACTGCTGAATTTCATATTTGCTCCAAAAAAGCTGTCAAAGGCAGATTCCAGTGTAAACGCTGTCTCCACATGGAAAACAGGACTGATGCACCTCCTGCTGTCAGACCTGCAGGGTTTAGGACTGTGGTGTTCTCCTCTGTCTTATACTGAACACAAACTACATTTTTTGGACTGGCACAAATAATTTTTGTGCCTTCTTATTTGATGCAGCACACATGATTGTTCTGTAAATAGATTTAAATGGTTATATAAAAAACGCCTGAGGCCTTGGCTGCATTTTTAGGTACCATATAACTTTGTTGTTTGCAAAACTTGTGCATAATTTTTAGAAATGTACAATTTCTATTTGCATTTCAAGTTATGAAAAATGATTCGTTAAACATGTTTGTGGGTTTTACAGTAAAAAATATAACTTTTTTCTACTCGGATTTTGAATTTTTTGTCTGAATTTAGATCAACTGTGCGAATATAGTATACCAAAATGAATAAATAAGTCAAATTTCAGATGTTTGAGGTTGTGCTGAAAATAATGATACCAAACAAGGCAAGAAAAACATATTTTAAAGGTGAAATATAGAGGTAAAATCAAAAGTAGTCAAAAACGGCCAATTATACCCTGGACCTCAGAGGGTTAATTGGTTTCTCTAACACTTTCTGAATGATCTCTGCAGGCTGTCTGGCTGTCTGATCACACAAGAAGGTTGTTCTTCTCTGGCGTCAAGTCTGCCCTCTAGGGGCTCCCATCTGAGAGAGCTGGACATGAGCTACAATCATCCAGGAGAAGCAGGCGTGACTCTACTGAAGAATCTGAAACTTGAAACTCTAAGGTATGGAGAGGCCTGTGCAGCCATAGAGAGTGCCTGATAGAGGAGCTGAATAGTTTTCAGTTCTTCACTCTGTTCCTGTGTGATTATTCAAATAACACATATTCAAAATAAAGCAATAACACATACTCGAGCTTTTAAAATTGCACACAACAGAAACTGTTGAGCAGAAATAAAAGAAATTTCTTAAGAAGTTCTCCAAAAAACGCCTACCATTTTCAAGAACATCAGCGGTTAAACCCTTTCCAAACTGATCTGTGCAAATAAAAAATCTTTAATTGTTACTTTCTGACTGTGGATTAGATAAATTTAACCTCTGTACCGAGATCAGTTCACAACATGTTTAACACAACAACTAGATACAAGAGGAAGCTAATAGCCTAGCTCTATAAAAACTGGAATTAATTGTAATAACAACAATTTTGGCCTCATTTTGCAACCAGAAGCCAAATAAGTTATTTAATGAAGAAGTCTTCAATCACAAGTCAATGAGCATATGATTTTAAAGTCTGACATTCCAGTTTCTCCCCCACCTCCTTTCAGGGTGGAGCCTGCTGGAGAACATTGGTTGACACCAGGTCTGAGGAAGTGTAAGTGTGTTTTTAATGTGATTCATGAAAACAAAGCAGCACACATTTAACCATCTTCAAACTGTCATATCACTCATTCACATCTCTCATGTCAGGAAACATCATCAAAGTGTCAATCAATGAACAGATGATGGATCAATAACTGCAGCTGGATTGTGTTTGTTCTCTCCATCAGATTCCTGTCAACTCACAATCGACACAAACACAGTAAATAGAAATCTCAAACTGTCTGACAACAACAGGAAGGTGACACGTGTGGAGGAGTTTCAGTCATATCCTGATCATCCAGACAGATTTGATGATGGGTATCCTCAGCTGTTGTGTAAAAATGATCTGATTGGTCGCTGTTACTGGGAGGTTGAATGGAGAGAACTGGCTGAGATATCAGTGAGTTACAGAAAAATTGAAAGGAAAGGAGACAGTAATGACTGTTTGTTTGGAAGGAATGATCATTCATGGAGTCTGTACTGCTCTCATGACTATGGATTTGATGTTTATCACAATAAGAAAAAAACATGCATCTCCCCCTATTCCTCCTCCTCCTCTGTCTCTAACAGAGTAGCAGTGTATGTGGACTGTCCTGCTGGCACTCTGTCCTTCTACAGAGTCTCCTCTGACACTCTGATCCACCTCCACACCTTCAACACCACATTCACTGAAACTCTTTATCCTGGGTTTGGGTTATGGTTTGGTCAGTCTGGTGCTTCAGTGAGTCTGTGTGTAGGTTAGTCTAAAGAGTGTCCTCCTGTTAGAGAAACACTCTGACTGTTGAACAGATAGTTCAGTCTGTACATGTCTGTCTCTTTCACTTAGAAACACGTTTTCAGACTCATGGATTCAATCAGTTGATGTTTTAAACTGTTCCGAATAATTCCTTGTAAACATATTCGTCTTCACCCCGCTAAATATGGAAGCTATTCCATATGTTGTTTTTCTCTCTTTTTCTAGTCCAAGCATCATAGTGAATACCAGTTTGTTGTTTCTATAAAACTCAGTGCAGCTGAGATAATTCAGTTCATCTCAGCTCTAGTTAGTTTGTTGCAGATGAGACAAACTGTGATATCAGAGAGGAGTCACAGAGCTTATCCAAAAGATCAATTTACAAAGTGCTCAGATATTGACACATTATTGTCAAGTGGACACAAATTTCAAGAGCAGTCAGGGCTCATTGTGATGTTTAGTTTTGTTTTCAAAATTATGAAATGATAGTTGGACCTTCACTTGCTTCAGATGAACAGAATCAATTTTTTGGGATGAGCCTTGAATCTGGATTGTTTTCATATTTTGCATTTTTTACACAATGTTCCTGTTTTACTAGCTGGGGCCACATCCTCATTTAGGTTGAACAGTGTTTCTAGTAGTTAATAGGAGATGAGTTGAGCATGAATTGTTTCAGGCGCAGACTCTGATTCAACAGGAAAAGTTCACGTTTATTAGTAAACACTCAGCCCCAGAATGAGCTCCGCCAAGGCAGAGAATGTGAGAGCGAGAGAGAGAGAGAGAGCAGACAATAGTAAACAATATATAGCCCAGCGTGAGCCAGCCAGAGAGACCCGGGGACCATGACAAATTGAGGCTGCGGTTTGGGGAAGGCCTCAGAGGGGACAGGCAGCAGATCCCAGGTCGGGCAGATCCCCATGTGCTAAAGAGAAGTAAATGAGTTGAAAAAGGGAGGGGTGCACGAAAATGAACAGTCTGTAATGCTGGGAATCGTTTCTTTCTTTATTGTAATGTAAATATGTTTCTGTAACTCTAATAAAGCCATTCTTCATGTCATGTGTGGTAACACTGAATCAAATGTGTTTTTACCTTTGCTAAAACAGTCAAAATCATAATTCACAGAGCTTTTGAAACGACCAATCTGAAACCTAATCAGTTTTGATTTTTGATCCATAATAAATGTATTTGTTTCAAGATAAAAGTATCTTACATTATATAGCCAGGTTCCAGACTCAAGTTTGAAATACACAATACAGTGTTTGCCCCCTTCCTGATTTCCTTTTTTGTGTATGCTTGTCACACTTAAATTTTTCAGATCATCAAACAAATTTAAATATTAGACAAAGATATCACAAGTAAACACAAAATACTGTTTCTAAATGACAGTTGTTATCAAGGGGAAAAGGTGTTGTGAGACACAGCAGTGCTGCACAGCCTCATTCTCATTATTTTCTTTTAACATAGACAAAATGTGTGGGTCATTTACTGGTATGGTATTTAATCTGCATCATGGTGCCAAAGTTTTCTAACCTAATGAGTAGACTCAGGCTACTATTAAAGGTTTACAAGTTTGTTTACAGTAACGCAAGAGTGATTATGGTAGAACTGAACTGAGACATGAGCGTCTGTGGGAGAGATGTTCAGAGTTTACCAGCTTACTCAGGTGTTAGGTTGTACTGATTTCGTATTGGTTCAGCAGTCTTACTTGTTGTAAGCTGGAATTAGTGACTTGGAGGAAGGCAACGAGTTGAAAGGCTGAAATCTACAGCTTGACAGTTGGTGGAGAAAACACAGGCAGGTGATTCACAGGTGAAGGCAGGTGGCCGGCTGGGAGTTCCAGACTTCTCTCACAAGCCCAGCTCAAGTTTTCTAAGAAACAGCACAGTAATTCCAGGTGGAAACATGGAGACACAAGGTTGCCACAACAACACCACAAGGTAAAACCTCTAAATCAGTAAAACCAAATTCCCACCATGATAACTGATAGAAAAAATATTATGCAACACTCCCTGAAATTAAAGCTGAATAACATTGGAAGTGTGGGAATAAAGGAAAATATATCATTGCTAAATATGGCTTGCATCACGAGCATTTTATTAAAACTTCTATTAAAGGTGTAGCTGTAGTGATTTTATATACACATTGCAAACTGTGCCTATAAAGAGTTGATGCTCAGTCTATTTAAGGTCATAAGCTTCGTCTGGTGTGATGGTCCCGACGATACATTGTGTAAGTGACTTTGAGCAGTAGAAGGTTAATGCATACACGCTTACAAATACAAACAATTATAAAAGATAGCCTAGGCCGAAGGCCTGGAATCCATTTAGCTTGAAATTGCATTTGTGCCCTGCCCAGCAACAAGTGATGAAAGAGGAATTAAGAAAATTTTAAGTCAACAGGAAACATCTGGAAGATGTGAGGGTCGAAACAAACTGCCATATATGATAATATGTTGATGAAAAAGGGAACTTGTCTAACTGTTTTTAGCTTTTTAAGTTGATCATTTACTGTAACTGATGTATGTCATACTCTTTGCTGATGCATGAAGGGGCTGAACCCTGACATATTAAAACCATCCTGAAGTGTGCTTTTGGGCGAAGATCTATGCTGATGTGTTGCAGTATACATCTCCCCATGCGTGTGTTCAATAAAATCATCATTTGACTGAACTCTTCTGGGCCAGTGTTGGTTTGTTCTTATCCTCAATATTTGGAAATCGGGACAGTTTTGGGGGCTCGTCCGGGATATTGAGGAGAGGAGTTTTTGGAGGTTTGGAGGCCCGAGGGTGGTCAGATGGATGGACACGATCCAGTGGTTCGACTGAGTGGACTGGGCCCTGACAGAAAAGGTAAGCACATACCTGTTGATTAATGTCCGAAATGTGCTGGATTGGAAAACAAAATTAAAAAGTCTGCTTAGTAGATTACTGGTGAATGTTTGTGTTGATTTTGGTTAATTGTTGAGAATAAATTAAAGCTTTGAAGTAATCATAAAAAATCTTTGAGAATGAAAGTACTGAGTTAACAAGATAAAGAAGTGAGATGACATGTTAAGCAAACTTACAGCAAAATTCACTGTGTATGCTATTGTTTCCTTTCAAGTAATCTCCTCTTCTCCTGCGCCAACGTTGACCACTACCGTGCACAGGGGAGTCTGGGACTCCTGATAAAACCTCTCCTCTGTCACTCAAAAACATGTTGTTTGGGATGGTAAGGCCGACAGCTGGAAAGGATGGAGGCTGACAAAATCCATAGTTTGTTCACTGGGACACCGAAGAGTGAGGAGAACAGTCAGGGTCCAATGTTCCCTCTAAGCTGCGCGTGTGCGCATTTGCGCACTGCTGGCACAGTCTCTGCGCAGAAAAAATCTGCGTTGCGCACCAAAAAAAAATCTAACCTGAATTGAAATTAAAGTAAATACGTTAACAAATCTGTTTTGCAGTGTTAGTAAGTGACTGGCTGCTCCAGTATGGGATTAAAACGATGCCACCTTATCCCATAGTCCAGCCAATCACGCGATTCACATTCATATATACGCAGCTAATCAACGTTGTTGACAGGCTATGACAGCGTCCTTATGTGCCGACACCAGTGTTTAAGCTAACAAAGCTGCGTGGCTGATGAGGAGTGAAGCCATGTTAATGACAACGTGTACAACCATTGGAGATGTGAGCAGGACAGACGGAACAACTGACGGAAAAAGTGTGGACCAGTTTTTAAATTGTGTTGATAGGCCACGTAAAACCAGAGTTATGATAAGAAAAAAATTGCAATGTTTGGTTTTCTTCCTGAATACTATCGTTGTTTATATTTACTGCAGGAAGAAACGGTAAAAAAGGCATTTTATGAGGAAAACGCTCGAAAGCGCTCCCCGCCTGTGAGCAAAAACAAAACCAAAAAAACCCCACCCTTTCCTATTGGTTGAAAAATGTACCATGTCGACCAATCAAAACATGGCATTTAGTTGTTTAGGGAGAGGGGAAGTTTTAGGAGTGATGGCTAGTGATGGGATTTCCGGCTCTTTTTAGAGAACCGGTATTATTAACAACAATATAAAATTATGTACAAAAGGAATTACTACTGTAAAAAAGTGGTTTTATTTATATATGTTTATATATAAATATATACTGTGGTCCCTAGAGACAAAGCACGTACAAACTCCAAAAAGCACGTATAAATTCCAAAACACATTTCTAGCGTTAACTGAACTTCCAAAACAGAGCTACCTAGATCACTTAAATTACACAATTGAAAGCATATGTGTATTGTTTGTGTATTTATACACAAGCACTCATATATATTCAAATAATTTAAAAAAAAAAGTTCATTTACCTGTTACTACCACACACCAAATCCTGTCGTTGGTACTTCTTGGCTTGTGTAGCCTCTATGAACAAAAGCTCAACACTGCGCCTAGCATCCTGGAGCACTTCTGTTGTGTTTTGCACGTGTTTTGGAGTTTGTACGTGCTTTGTCTCTAGGGGCCACCGTAAATATACTTTTATTTATTCACTCCACATGAAATGTAATAAATAAATCATATAATACAAAAACCAACTATTTACATTTCAACTTTAAACTATTTAAATTTTCAGCTTTTTCCTTTTAAACAAATTTAAAGTGAAACAACACAAAACACTGCAAACCACAACACAATTAAATATAAATTAAAATATGAAAACAAAAAGAACATGTACATTCTCTGTCATATGGGCCTGCATGAATAAATTTTCTGAATCCTTTATCATCTGCAACTGAAAATAGTTGTGGATGATTACTATACCTTTCTAATGTGACATTGTTGTCCCTGGCTCTCTTTCTCTGTCTCTCCCTCCCGCTCTGTTCCTGTGCTACTGCAAGTGTAACTACCACCCCTCCCCCATCTTATAGTGGACAGAAGTTATTTTTTGAAGTGGCACAAATAATTTGTGTAGCATCAGATTTGATGCAGAACAGCTGATTGTTCTGTAAATAGTTCGAAATGTTTGTTTAAAAAAAATGCCATTTTTAGGTAAACAGCTGCAAAAAACTTCGTTGTTTGCAAAACTCAGTAACCTTTTTGAAGAAGCAACTATATAATTAATTGCCCAACATTGGTCATTATATACTGTATTTTGCATCACAGAGAGTTACAGGACTCTCTCCCAGACCATAGACTCATACTCATAATACAAGTCAGAGCTTTATAAAAAAAAAAGAAAAGAAAAAAAAATGAAAGTTGTGTTTTCAAAATTGGAGTTCAAGATATTTTTACTTCCAATAGTGTTAACATACTACACAGGTCATGAACAAGATTTTTTAAATTTTCATTGTAAGTGGGCTAAAGCAGTTAATTAAAAGTAGTCTAACATAAATGTAAATGTTGTCATTTGATTATTTTAATAAACCATGTAACTAGTATGTAACAAGTAACCACAGTGCACACGTCTGCTGTTGCTGACAGTGGTCCAAGGGACCGCTCAGGGAGTTTGTGTGTTCACTCAGACACATGAAAAATTAGAGGGAACATTGTCAGGGACCCTCACAAAACCCTGTGCTGTACAGGTAGATTAAAACCTCCATTTATTGTTCCAGGACCATTAAAAATGGCGATCTGGGATCACGGAGTTGTGCACATTAAAATAATATGATAAGAATATTTTATTAAGCTAGAGAAGATTGCAGAGCAAATGACTGATGGGCTGTAATTCTAGTAAGCCGGAAAGAGGCGTACTGTAAAATTAATGTGCCATAGAGACCCAAGAGCTGTTGTGTGTTTTTCCCCTTATGGCAAAAGGAGTTTGGAATTGAGAGGAAGCTAGACATCTAAAAGTGTAAAGAGTTAGAATCAGTTGAATACACACTTGCGTGGTCAGAAGAAGCTGAAAAACATAAGCAAACTAAAATAAAGGGCAAAAATCAATGTGAGGTCAGAGGAGATAAGCGCACACAAAAATCTCCACCTACACAGTATCCACCGGTCAACTAAACTTTTAGGAAGCCAGAGGATGATTACCCAAGCCTCCCTTCAGGTCCAAAGCCGCATCCTACCCAATTTAATCTCCCAATTCATTTTTTTAATGTCAAACATGGAAAACAGAGGAGAGACAGAGGACAAAGCAAGGATACGGGTATAAATTGCTACAACTGCAGCAGGGCTGGACACTGGGTATCGAACAGCACCGAAAGGAAAAAACACTGAAGGGATGATGACCACCAAGATAGGTGGGAAGCAAGACTGGATGGGGGAAAGTCAGAGTAGAAATGAGAGTCAATCAGAAATTTGAAATGTTTGCAAAATGTAAACATTTTCTTAACTTCAACTGAAAAACTACCCCAAGTAACCTTGTTGATTGCAGGCAAGCCAATAATCTCTCTTTGTCACAGTGGTGCTACTCACACTGTAATCACAAAGGAAGATGGTGGTCATATAACTCTGTTTAAGTAAGAACAGTAAGCAGCAGTAAATACACCTTGAATTCTTGTCTAAAATAATGCCCCGCCTTAATCTAACAAATAACATTTTCTGTTTGAAGAGGAAACAACTTGAGAGCAGATGGAGTCAGAGCTGAAAACTACACTTTGAGTTTACAGAGCAGTGTGCTCCTCACTCTCTCTGCTCAGAGGAGTGAGTGAAGCTCAGTCTCTGGTTTTTCCTTGCTTTCTCTCATCTATATGACAGCAATCATTCAAGTAAGATATCTGCGTATCATTTATATAATGATGATATAATAAATATGCAAATAATATACAATATTTATTTGATTACACTTGAGATTCCAGTGTTATTGTTTTTCTAAATTGTGTGTAATTAATAGAAGCAGAAGCATCAAACATTCGTTCAGTAAATGCAATCCCCAGCCCATCTTAGGGTTCTCTCACGTGCTGAATCCACTTTAACCCTTTACTGTGGTCATTTTCCTGTTTATAGGTAAAGTAATAATGTAGGCAAGAGAAAATAGATATTTTGTTTTCGTTTCTTTTCTTCTGATTCAAGCTGAGTACAATTATAATTAAAAATTACAATAAAGTTTATATTACCATCTTCAAATATGATTTTATCTACATTTCTACAGCACAAGGTTCAGTTAGCCAAGCACAAAAATAGAAAAATCCTCCAAAGAGCTATTTTTTTACTTTCTTACTTTGAGTACATTTCAGCGCCTGTACTTTTTACTTTTACTTGAGTAAAAAAGTGAATCAGTTTTTCAAATGTTACTGCAGTATTTTTTCAACACTATCATTTGTACTCCTACTTAAATACACAATGTCTGTACTTTTGCCACCTGTGGCTGTACAGAAACTTGAGAGGTGTAATTAAATGAACCAGGCTGCTGCTCCTGCTGAGCCTGTCCAACCTGTCTTACTTCAGGTGAAGCCCTGCCTCCTTCCTGCCTAACCTGTGTAGTGTTCAGGTGTGAAGTGGAGCTTGTTCTTTTATCGCTGTGCATGAAGAAACTGTCAGTTTGCTTTATTTCCTCCTTTAATTATATAGTGTATAAATCAAAACAACAGTTTCCTGAGCACTGGAATCATATATTTCTTTGATTTAAACTGTAGTGGAAAACACTACTTCCAGTTGACCATTCCCTTCAAAAAGATCAAGTGGAATTACTTTTTAAATGATCAGAATAATAAATGAAGAAATAACTTTAATTTCATCTGTGTTCTTTATATCAGATTCCTGTCAACTAACAATCGACACAAACACCATAAACAGGAAACTGAAACTGTCTGACAACAACAGGACAGTGACACATGTGGAGGAGAATCAACCATATCCTGATCATCCAGACAGATTTGACCACTGTTGTCAGCTTTTGTGCAAAAATGGTCTGACTGGTTGCTGTTACCTTTATACCTTTATTAGTCCCACAAGGGGAAATTTGTGGGAGGTCAAAAGGAGAGAACTGGTTGATATATCAGTGAATTACAGAGGAATAGGTCGAAAAGCAGAAAGTGATGCTTGTGAGTTTGGTTACAAGGATCAGTTCTGGAGTCTCTTCTATTCTGATGAGCTTTACTCTGTGTATCACAACAACAAAGGCAAATCTGTTCGACTCCACTCTTTCTCTTTCTCATCATCATCATTATCCCCCTCCCCTTCCTTTGGCTTTGGTAAAGTACCAGTGTATGTGGACTGTCCTGCTGGCACGCTGTCCTTCTACAAAGTCTTGACTGACTCTGGTCCGCATCCAATTTAAAATTCTGCTGATTACTTTTAAAATCACTAATAACACAGCACCGAGCTATCTTAAGGAACTCCTAAACTCATATGTTCCTGCTAGGGCTCTAAGATCATCTTCACAGTGTGGAATTACAGGGATTATTTCACATAACCATCATCTTTATCATTGCATTAATTATCATTTCATCCAAGCATTTATTGAAGTTGCTGGCATTATGTTATAATTTGTATTACAGGTGTTATCATAATCACATATTAACATGTTTATTACAGGTGCAGTTATAACCACTTAAATCGTTGAGTTAAATCTATAATCATAAAAGCTTATATATTACAGTAAAATAGTAGCTGAGCAAAGGCCTGAATGTATTCAGCTTCTTGTTGCATTTGAGTTTGCCTAGTAACAGGTGACAGAAGATGGGCCAAAGAGGAGGACAAGTCCATGGGGACCTCATCACCATATTTGGAAAAGGATGCCAGAAAGGGAAACTCCTGTCTCTGTAGTTATCTCTTAAAATTGATCATTGTCTGTAGAAGAGGCAAATAATGTTCTTAAGATGCAAATTATGTGCTTGTAAACGCAAGAGGGGGCGTCATAATACCCTGATGTTATAAAAGCAATCTGAAGTGTATTTTTGGGTGGGGATTTACAACTGATGGTTTCCAGTGTACGTCTCCCCACGCTGCGTGTATTCATTAAAAATCAATTGTTCGATCGACCTCTTCTGGACCATGATTGTTTTACTCTCGTCCTCAATTTCGGACCCGTAACATTTGGTGCATTGGCCGAGGGTTGAGGGGGAGAGAGTTGGAGGTTGAGACCGAGAGGGTCCGAGGCGCTCGAACGAGCAGACACGAGTCAGTGGTCGAAGTGAGTGGACATAAGCCGGCTTATTCAAAGGTAAGGCACTACCTGTTGAATTATTGCCAAAATGTGCCAATTGGATATCACAAAATTAAAAGTTTACTGACTGAAATTACTGATAAATGTCTGTTTTGATTTTGGTGAAAATCTCATGAGAATTGAAGTTGAAGTAAAGATAATGAAACGTTGAAAATAAGTAAAGAGTAAAGAGAATAAGTGTATTTAAAGCAGTTGGACTGCAGAGTGAATTTAGAGTTATAGGTTATTGGCGAAGAGTTTGTGACAGTTAAGTCTTAATTGAATATAAAGCCGGGCTTGGACATCAATAACATTGCTTGTGTAATTTTATGGGGTGTCTTCAAAAGTAATTAAATTTTTGTAGTACGGGATTCTGGGAATTCTGAGAAGTGCATTGTTCGGAGGTGACGCTCCAAATTTCCTGGCGACGGTCAGGATTTTCCTTGGGAAGGGATAGTCCGATTGGCAATCGTGGGCAACTGGGGACGGCCCAAAATAGCTACTGACTAGGTCAGTTTACCGTCCGGGGCGGTGGTTTGCACTTTTTTGGTCAGTAGAAACCGGGTTTCGGGCGTGTAACTTTAACTTAAAACTTCGGGGAAGCCTGGGATGTGAAATGCCCCAAAATAGAGCTTTTCAGCAGGGGTTGAGTTGGTTGACGCTTTTAAATTGTGTTAGGGCATTAGATATGTGACCACGGTCCGGGGCCGATACTGGTTAATTGATCATAAAAAACTTGGAGTTTGTCCCTTGGAGGGTTAATTTAAATTTGTCAAAATTCTGTAGGTTGTGCAATCTCAGGCCTGATAATTGTTGTTATTGTAATTATAAGACGTCTGTGTATCTGTGTAATATAAAGTAAGAGGTTTGGTGTCAAAAGGAGTCTGACCCAGCACTGAGCTGAAGTGCTGAGGCCATTTTTAGACGGAGTGTGTGTGAAAATGCAAATAAGGCAGCTGCAAGGTCCCTAGAGTTTTAGGAAGTTTAGATAGAGACTGTTACACACGCCTGTATTTAAGACGCTGGTTTTGTTTATTACAATATTGTAAGTAAAGTTTTATTTCTTGCCATGACTGTATGACTTTTTTGCTGGGTTTTGACATAGAATACATAAACTGTTGAAACTTAGGACCGCTATTTGGGGTTTGAAAACTGAAATTGACTTTGAAATAATTTCATTAATAAATATGTCTGTAAGTGATGTCTCTTTTGGTGTGTTCAAGTAAGATGTTTTAGGATTTTTAGATGGGTTTTGGTTAAGTTTGAGATAATATACACAGTTACATTTGGTGTTTCTCAGGTATTGTGGTTGACTTTGAGTGATAAATATAGGTGTAAGTCATTTGACTTTTGTTGGGCAGAGGAGGACTTTAGAAGATTGTAAGTGGTTTTTTAGTCCGATAATATATAAGTAGTTAGATTTGACAGACTTGTTTACACTTTGGCTTTATGTTAATATAGGTTGCAACGAGCACAGAGGAAACATAGAACAACATCTTAAGGGTTTAAAATAATAATAAATAAATGAATGAAGTTTCTTAAGGGTTCTTGTGTGTGTTTTTTAGGGATAGTTTGTTGTGGGTTTTTAGGGGGAGTGTGTGTTTGTGGTGTTTGTGTGTGTCAAACGGGAGATAACATGAAAACAGAGGAATTAGAGACTAGAATGTCCTAGAAGGGAATAAAATGCAAATTAGCAAGCTGTGAACTGCTTAAACCACAGTTGGTTTCACAAGTACTGCTGCAAACATTGTTGAATGCGTGTGTTTAAGACGCCATTTATGTTTATTAGAGGGTTATAAATAAAGTTTTGAGTTGCTGTAGTGGATGTATAGTAATTGACGGAGTTTTGAGTTATATATATATATATATATGGAGTCCATTGTATATACTTAAGACTAACATATTACTTTCAGTAGTAATCTCTCTTCAGAAATAAAGGCTGTGGTGTTTTATTTTTCCAGTTAAGCGTGTGCTGTGAGAAGGATTAGAGGTTTCAATTGTTCTTATTTCATTTGCTCCTTCGGAGTTTGAAAAGCATGCCTGTAAAATACTTTTAGGAAAGTGTATTTTGAGTGATTTTAACGGTGTGAATGCTGTCAGTATTTGATCTGAGTGACTCTGTGTGATTTGTACCAAATAGTAAATAAGTAATAACAACACTAGGGAGGTTTATAGTAGAATGAGTGAAAAAGTGGAAGTTTGAGAGAAAAGGCAGTGTGTGTGTGAGACGATTATGAAAGTATTGTGTGAATGATGTCACAAAAAATGACAAATGCAAAAACTTAGTATATTTAAAAGTGTGTGTGAGAAGAGGGTGTATTGTTTTTAGACCAAGACTTAGTCAAACTAAAGAGGGTTTATAGACTGTAAATATGAAAAAACAAGTGTTTGATTAATCTGTAGAAACAGGAAAGAGAAACAGGAAATACTGTGCTGCTGTGTGTGTAACAGGAAGGTGTGTGTGTGACTGATGATGTCAGGGGAGCACCCAGAGAAATAGACAGACGAGTTAAATTCTAAAAAGATGAAGCGAATGCATGTTTTAAGAAAAGTAATAAAGTAATAAAATTATATTAATTACAGGTTTTAGAAAAGGGACAGACCGAGAGAAATAAATACATGAACTAACAATTACATTAATGAATTGAAAACGCACGTACACAAACTGTTACATGTGAAATAATAACAATTATTGTTGGGAAGTTTAATACACACATGAAATAAAGAAAGCAGTTTACACTCCTTTAATTTCCAGAACCAGTGTGTCCCCTAGACCTGATAACACCCTTGCCCAGTTGGCCCCCGTAACAGGAGAGCATGGAAGGCTGGACAGCCCATGACGGGTAAGATCCCACCTCGAAACCCTGGGACAACCTAAGGCAAGGCGCAGTCACGATTGCTTGAACCTAAGTCCCGGAGTGACCTTGGAGTCACTGGAGGAGACGGGACTTCAAGGGTACAGCCGCTGGGCACAGGCGGAGGGGAAATGTCATTAACAATGACCAGTGATGAGCCAGAGAGAGAAAACACACCCTGTCCAAAGGAGTCTGAAACACTGCAAAAGAAACATTTATAAGATCACAAAGACCACAAAGAAACATTTATAAAAATCACACATACAAACAGAAAATGTACTAACCTTACAGAGATAACTTGATGAAGATTAATGCATAAAATAGTGATTAAAACCTGGCTAAGAACACAAACATATGTAATTAAATTAGCTTGCTAATTTCATGAGTGTTAAGATGGTGTGAATGTTGAAGAAAATACACTTAAAACACACTTGGTTAAAATAGAGTTGTGGAATAACTCAAACGAAGCTGTATGACAAGGGAGTGAGTTATGAAAAAAGCAAAGTAGACAGTTAAGAGGTGCAGATTTGGACAAGAAATTTATAATTTAGTGTTGGCACATTGTTATAACGTGTTTATATTTTAGGCTGAATCTAAGTATGGTGAAGTGTCAAAGGGGACATGGTTGTGTGTAAAACGGTGCAGCTTTCGACAAGGTTTGCCATGCATTGAATGGGTGAAATTTAAGATTGTTTAAGATTTTCTGGGGCTGTTGTTTTTCATTTTAATAGAGGGAGTTTTGATAAACATGGACATGTCTAAAAGGGCCCATAGTTTTTGTAACAGTGCACTTAAAGAACCTGTCAGGTGATTTTGTTTTGTACTTTGATGAGCTAATAATCAGCTCTCTTTTTTCTCATTTTTGCTCTAAGCAGGCCTGGAAGACAGTGAACTAACAGCGCTGACAAATTTCCGGATAAACAAATATGAGGTGACTTTTCCAGATTTCAATGGGTGGAGGAAAGGCTACCTGTGGGGACCTGATCAGATTGAAAGTCCCTGTCTAAAAGATTGCCGCGAGCCAATCCAGACAAAACCATAAAGAACTATTTTCTAAAAAAGAGAAAACAAAATAAAACAAATGAATGAGCTCATGTTGCTGAGAGTGAAGACTCTGATTATTTGCGAGGGAGTCCACACTATCAGCAAGACCTGATGTTAATGCATGTGAGTGAGTGTGTGACTGGACCAAGGTGGGGATGAATAAAATGTTGACAAGCAGGAGGAGTGGAAGACTTCATTCTGGGGATGCTGATGTTTGCTTGGAGGGAATCTTTGTTTTATTTACTGGGGTTGGATTATGTTATTACATTATAAAATGCTAAATGGGAAACATTTTTTGATATAACTCATGTTACCATTAACTGAAGAAACACATGATTGATGACTGCTCTGTTTTAAGTTTAGTCTTTGTTGTAACATAGATTGGATCATAAAGGGGGAGAGTTGAGTATGAAATGTAAAGTACAGGTGTTGTTTCCAGGAAATTCCAAGGATCCAGACTTTTGCATGGAGGAAGGAGTTTGAGAAGATTTGACATGATGATTAAATTGATTTTATTCCTTAAACACAGGTTTACAGGGCTGGAGCAGATCTACCGGAGAGGAGGATTGCTGAGCTGTCCTGAGAGATGATATGACTAACCTTTTTCGTTTGATTTCTTAAGCCTGGGTGATGCATTTTGAGTTTTTGAGTTTTTATTTATTTGGACACATCTGGTGTGTCCAAATATAAAGGGGGAATTTAAGAGGTAATTTGAGATGGGTTCTAGGATCATTTTGTTGATAATTTAATTTAAAGTAAAATGAACTGAATCCTGTTTAGAAGATAAAAGGCTGGTGTTCATGAGAAGCGGTACACCAAATTTAAAGGGAAATTGCGGGACATTTTTGAATAAAAGATATGCTACGGGGAAAACTAGTGAAGATTTTAGGAGTAGAAAATGTTTGATTTCTTTTTAATTTCTTTGTTTCTGCTTAGTAACTAGTGAGGCAGACGGTGTTAAAGATAAGTATGTAATAAGTGAACAGGAAACATGTGAGGGTGAGACGGGTGAAACAAAATGTTGTAGATAATGGAAACTTGTCTAACTGGCATTAACAGTAACTTTTGCATGTTATGTATATGCTTGAAGCAAAAAGAGGCGTAAATCCTGATAGAAATTTTGAAGTGTGCTTTCCAGCGCAGATTTAGGCTGACATGGGGATGGTGTATATTTTACCCGGGGTGTGTTTAATAGAACTAAAAGTGTTGCTCACACACATAAAGAGCATTGAGATTAAGTAAAGTTAATAAAAAGGATAAAGCCCAGAACATGATATTGTGAACCAACTTTGAATGATTAAAGGAACCTTAGATGAACACAGTAGATTAGTGAGGTGTAGCAAGTAGATTTAGGGCAGCTCACAGCCTGGCGTAAACGCAAGGTGCCGTCACACAGCTTAAGTTATTTGTTTGATTTATTTTTATGACAAAATAATAAGGAAACATTGAAAACATACAACCCGTTGAGGAGACAGATAGGGTTGGGGCATTGAAAGGTTTTGTTTGTTTAGCATAATGCACTACAAAGTATACAAAGTTTATATAACATGATGCAAACACATGAATCAGAGACACGTAATGAGAAAACTGATTAGAATGTTCCTTACAATTACATGTTTATTGTATGCAATGAGGTTAACTATGGCTGTGTTGTTTATTGTCTATATTTTGCAGGGCACTCCGGACCACTTGTCTGAACACGGAGGCCAGTCCAGCCAGCACTTCCTGAGACTGTAGTTGCTAAAACAGGATCGGTAAAAACGACAAAAGCGCGAGGGGTCAGGTAAAGGTGATGAGTGTCTCAGCAGGAATAAGGGCATAGAGTCGAATTATGGTAAAGGGTCTACCAGCGCATTCACATTTGATTTGTGTGACGTCATTAAGGGTACAGGAGCTAGTAGTAGCTGGAGAGCGTATGATCTATGGGTCTGCAATCACCCCATGATATGCTTAGGGTAAATTTAGTTGATGCAAAGTCTAAGCCGCTCGCAGAAAGCTTAATCACCATTCTGACTGATCAGATGGTAACTTCGGGAACAGTAGCTTAAAAGGAACAGGAACCAAAAGGGAGACTACTTCTGATAACAGATTACTTTAGACTGAAGCCTAAGGAGTTGATAAAGCGCGCCACGGGTTTCAAGGACAGTAACCTCTGGCTTGATTGGGTGGCTCAAAATGCTAGAGAACAACATGTATCTGACTGTGTTGCCTGTGCGTCAGCTAGGCCACGTTTGTTTACAGAGCCCGCACCATTGCATTAGAGGATGAGTGGGGCTATGATTGTATGTTACAGTTAACTAGAAGTGCAGTGACTACTGGCAACTGTATTTTGTTGTCCAGACTTTTCCCTCCCATTTCAAAGCAGACAGCAGTGGGACCATTTATGCTAAAATAAGATAATTACATGTTTCAAGTTTTCTACAGATAATGAAAAGTACAAGGTGGGAGAGATCGACCCAACTAGGTGTGCTGTCACACTCACGGGACGAACCACCAACAATGTAAGCGACCCTAGCACGGTAATTGGAACATGGGCAAGAAGTGGGCTCTATTATTACTGTGGGGAAAATACTCGTGTTCCTATGGGAAGCGTAGGGACATGTGCGATGGTGCGATTGGGAGCTCCGCTCATGCTTATTGGAAACCAGGTAAAGGCTATTCCACAACATAACACGCGAACTTTAGCTGCCATACGTAAGAGATACATTTTGGCCAAAAGAGGGACCCAGGCTACCCATGCATATGATCCTCGTTTGAACTCGCCGACCTGGATAGACTCCATAGGAGTGCCCAGGGGAGTTCCTAATGAGTACAAGCTGGTAAGTCAGGTAGCTGTAGGATTGGAGAGTATATTTCTTTGGGTAACGCCTAATAGAAATGTTGGCCGCATTATGTTCATTACAACCTGCTGAGACTCTCTAACCAAACCAGGGACGCCATGATGGGGTTCGCAGAACAATTGGGTCCGAGTTCACTGACGGGAGAGCAAAATCGAATTGTCTAAGACCATGCATGAGCACTCAGGTATCGAAAATCTGCTGGCGTCCTGGATGACATCTGTGTTTGGACAATGGAAAGGTGTGGCTATGTCAGTGATGTTTTCTTTGACTGTATTTTTGGGAATACTGGTCATCGCTAGTTGTTGTATCATTCCTTGTGTCAGAGGATTGTTGGTAAAGATAATGGCAAGGGTTGCGAACCCTGGCTGGGTTGAGGGCATCTATTAGATGAACTAAGAACCCATAGAGCGGGGCAGGGAGTGATACAACATAAGGTGTGGTGACATTCCTTGTCGGAATGTCAGAAGAGGAAATGTGGGGATTCAGAAATTTTTTATACAGCATTGTTTATCAGTAATATTGTTTACAGGGTTCATATTGCATTGAATATGTTTGTCATCACATTCATTCTATTCACAGGTTTAGTTCATTTTATACACATTGCATATCTGTGCTTGTTTAGAGTTGATGTTCTATCCAAGAGGGTTTTAAGCTTCACTGGTGAGAGTGTCCAGGTGATACATGTTGAGGGAAGATGAGAACATAGCAGGTTAATTGCATGCATGCTTACAATACACATAAATCTAGTAGCAGGCCTGAGCGAGGGCCCAAGTGTCTTCTGCTTCTTATTTGAGACCTGCGCTAATTCAGTTTACTTAGTGATTGATGACGAGGGTCCATTCCACTAGATTTCCACTAGAGAGGGACCCAGGAAAGGAGCAGAGACCACTTAAGCATGAAGTGTTTCCAAGTGGGAGCTGGGGTTTTATTACTGGACCACCTAGATGACATGAGGTTATTGTCTGATTTGCTGAGTCACGGGACGGCTAGAGAGGGTCAGAGCGAAGGCGGTGGACCTGGGAATGGTGGTTTCGGGGCCCATGATGCCATTAATGGATCCAGAGGTGACAGAGTGGGTTGAAGAGTGACACAAGAAAATGGTGTAGTGACGTCTCGAGAAGAGACGTCAAAAGAGGGAATTGTGGAATTACAGGGATTATTTCACATAACCATCATCTTTATCACTGCATTAATTATCATTTCATCCAAGCATTTATTGAAGTTGCTGGCATTATGTTATAATTTGTATTACAGGTGTTATCATAATCACATATTAACATGTTTATTACAGGTGCAGTTATAACCACTTAAATCGTTGAGTTAAATCTATAATCATAAAAGCTTATATATTACAGTAAAATAGTAGCTGAGCAAAGGCCTGAATGTATTCAGCTTCTTGTTGCATTTGAGTTTGCCTAGTAACAGGTGACAGAAGATGGGCCAAAGAGGAGGACAAGTCCATGGGGACCTCATCACCATATTTGGAAAAGGATGCCAGAAAGGGAAACTCCTGTCTCTGTAGTTATCTCTTAAAATTGATCATTGTCTGTAGAAGAGGCAAATAATGTTCTTAAGATGCAAATTATGTGCTTGTAAACGCAAGAGGGGGCGTCATAATACCCTGATGTTATAAAAGCAATCTGAAGTGTATTTTTGGGTGGGGATTTACAACTGATGGTTTCCAGTGTACGTCTCCCCACGCTGCGTGTATTCATTAAAAATCAATTGTTCGATCGACCTCTTCTGGACCATGATTGTTTTACTCTCGTCCTCAATTTCGGACCCGTAACAACAGTTACTGTTGGTGCAGCCTAGATCTCGGCTGAAGTCTAGAGGTGACCGAGCGTTTGCCCTGGCTGCACCAGAGTTGTGGAACAACCTTCCGATTGGCATCCGGGCGTCTGACTCTATTCAATCTTTTAAATCACGGCTTAAAACGTATTTGTTTAATCTTGCTTTTTCTACCGGTTAATGCTGGCCTTGTTTGCATAGATTTATCCTATTAATTTTCCTATTATGCTTTTATTTGCGCTGTGTATGTCATATCGCCGTTGTGTATTGGTGGCATTTTCCTGTGAACATAATTTTACATTTTTATGACCCTGATTATATTTGTGTTATTTCCTTGTTTTATGTTAAGCACTTTGGCATACCGTTGGTTTTTAAATGTGCTCTATAAATAAAGATTGTTGTTGTTGTTGTTGTTACACCTTCAACACCACATTCACTGAACCTCTTTATCCTGGATTTGGAGTTGGTTTCAGGCCTGGTTGTTCTGTTTCTCTGTGTTCGGTTTAGATATTGAACAATTCATTGGCTGTTGGATTTGTGAGCTGATATTGGCCTATCAAACACATATCAGTGTTTATGTAAGTTGCTAAAAATTGTTATGTGTGTCATACAAATAGTACTGTTGGCACTATTAGAGAAACACTGAACAGACTGACGGTTGTTTTAAACTGTTTTAAATGATTTCTTGTAAATTTCTTCCTGTTCAGTCATGTAATGATGTGTTTGGGGAATTATGTCTTTTAGAAACTAGATATAAATTGAGTCAGTTGCCAAAATTGTACATTGTTTTGTATTTTTTTCTTTATCTGTGACATTTATTTCCTGCATCAGCAGCTGAATGCCAAGTAAATGCCACTGACTCCTTACTGCATGGCTTCGTTCAGTGGTTTTAGTCAGATATGGCTCAACAGGTTTCATATATAAAAGCTATTGCTTCAGCAGAAAATCATTATTCTATTAAATATAAATTACATAACTTGATTGAGAAGTATCTACTATATGTAAATATGACAAGTTTTAGCCATTAATGTAACAGGAATGCAGCAGTAGGACCATTATTTTTTGTCCCTGGATTCCATTTGTGTAGTTTTACTGTAAGCCTGTTCATTGTCTAAATAAAAAACAGTCTGACTAAACAGCATTACAGTGAGACATTCCTGTTTCATCAGCAGAGACTATCTAGCTCTCTGTGTTCAAATGATGATGAACGTTCACTAAAACTTCAAAAACAAAACAAAAATCTCTAATTGAAAGGAGATTGACTCTAAGTTGATGATTTTTCACTTTGCTGGAAAAACACGAATATAGATAATATATAGAACATCCCATATTTACTTCCAATAATATAGAATTGATGCTGCATATCCAAACTGTTAACCTTGAATTTACTGTAGATAAGTATAACATAATACCTGTAAGTGGAATGAATGAACCATTTTCAGTGTGTTTACACAACATTTTGATAATTTTTTCAAGTGACTGAAATTTGTGGAGAAATGAGTAAAACTCTTTGTCTTTTGCTTCTTTGTGCTTTTTGTTTGGATTGCTTACTTTGTGGTTGTTAATGTTTGTTTTTTTTGTTTTTTTACCATGGCTTTTGTGTCTTTAATCTCTTCCTGGGACAGACGTGTTCCATCTGTGTTCCAGCGTTCTTGATGAAGCTTTGCTATTCTGTTTTTTGTTTGTATTCATATTATGTTGCTTTGATTCTTTTCTTTTCATTAAATAAATGAAACTTTAGTTTAATCTTTTTTCTTTTATATGTAACTGGTGATTTTATGTGCATACAATACTACTGACATTTACTGGAATGTTTCAGCACTCCATATGTGAAAATATAATTAAACGAAGTTTCTCTCTGTGGACATTGTTAGGACACTTAATGCCCTCAGGTGGTCACATACAAGAACTGCAGGTAAAATAAAACAGGATCTGATCCTTAATTATGGTTACATTACCAGCACATGCCAAAATCTCCCCGAAAAGCCTTCAGTTAATCCAAAATACTGCAGCAAGAGTACTGGCAGGGACTAGAAAGAGAGAGCATATTTGGATCGGTTCTCTGTTTTTCATAAAGCTCAGAATGAGATATGGTGGAAATAACAGGAAGTCCATGGGAATCTTCTGAGTAATTCTCAGGAAGCACTGCTGTGTTGATGGATAGGGATTCGACCAAACTATTCTCAGCTTGGGTCCTGACAAGACAGCTTTGGGAAATCGCATCGACGACTTCAGCTGATATTTCACCATCACTGCTGCTTGAGAGATGTTGTTGAGTAAACTGATTAATTAGCTCCTCATCTTTTTGAGCAGGTTCACTAGAGGAAGTACCATCATGGGGCCAACGGGAAAGTGCTCTGCATCCAGATTTTGCTTGCCAGCTCGATACTGTATCTTGAACGAGAATGTAGAAAGAGCAGCCAGCCAACGATGGCTGGTAGCATCCAACTTTGCTGATGTCAAGATATAGGTAAGTGGGTTGTTATCTGTGACCACTATAAAACTTGGTCCATACAAGTAATCATGAAATTTTTCTGTCACACTCCACTTCACTGCCAAAAATTCAAGCTTATGAGCTGGGTAACGACTTTCACTGGATAACAAACCCCTACTGGCTACCCTAAGTCTCCCCTCTTGCTCTTGGTAAAGGGTGGCGCCCAATCCGGTGGAGCTGGCGTCTGTGTGGAGGATGTAAGGCAGTGCCGGATCAGCAAAACCTAGAACTGGTCCAGTGGTAAGTTTGTCAATGAGAGTATCAAAAGCCAACTGGCATTCAGGACTCCACCTGGAATCAAAGGATTGCTTGGGATCAAACTGTGAGCTCTTGGAAGTCTCATTTCTGGAGCTTTTGTGAGTGGATGGGTATCCACGTGTGAGGTTGTTGAGTGGCTTGGCAATCATGGCATATCCCTTAATAAAATGCCTATAGTAGCCAGCGAATCCCAGAAAATATTTCAAGGTCTTCAAGTTGGTTGGAATTGGCCAGGATTTCAAAATGGCAACCTTTTCTTGGTCTGTCTCAACACCATTTTCTGAAACAATGTGGCCCAAGTATCGGACGGATGTCTGAAAGAATTTGCATTTTTCTGGAGAAAGTTTTAACCCAAATTCTTTCAAGCGATTCAACACTCAGCAAACGGTCTTCGTGCTCCTCAAGGGTGTTGGAGAATATGATCAAATCGTCCAAAAACACCAGGACCTCTTTCAATTGCAAGTCTCCCATGCACTTCTCCATGAGTCTTTGGAACGTTGAAGGTGCATTAGTAACTCCTTGAGGCATTCGGTTGAACTCCCAAAACCCGATTGGCGTTACAAAAGCGGTTTTGGCTTTATCAGCTTCCTCCATCTCTATCTGATAATAACCAGATTTGAGATCAAGCACAGAGAACCATTTCGATCCAGTGAGTGCTGTAAATGATTCCTCCAAGTTGGGCAATGCATACGCATCCTTAATCGTTTGCAGGTTGAGTTTGCGGTAGTCAATACATAGTCGAATGTCTCCATTTTTCTTCTTGACAACAACTATTGGTGAAGAAAATAATGACTCCGACTCCCTGATAACACCAGCATCCAGAAGCTCTCGAAGATGTTTACGAACAGCTTCTATGTCCTGGGGATGAATAGGTCTTACTTTGTGTTTAAAAGGGGTATTGTCATGGAGCTTGATGTGTTGCTTCACTTCTTTAGTGCAACCAAAATCCAAGTCATGATGTGAAAAAACTTCAGACATGGCATTCAGTTTTGTTGTGATCCATTCTTTCCATTCTGCTGGTATTGATGACTCACCAAAATTGAAAGTGAGGGGTGCTGACAGCATCTCCTGATCTGGGAGGTTGATCACACTGTGCTCAGAGACTATGCAGTCATAGGCTCCCAGCTCTGCAATGACACTCAAAGCTGGTATGTAGACGTCTTGCTCTGTTCTGTTGGATATAACAACTGGAACCTGAGTGTATATACCAGCTTTAAGAGCGACTAGACAATTACTGACACACAAACCACCCGGCAGGCCTGAACCCGGGTGCTGAATGACAACACATTGACTAGCTGGGCTGAGAAGCTTGGCAGAACCCTCGACCACAACTGTGCAGCCAGCTGGAATTAGCACAGGAGATTTACTAAGGGTGGTCACAACACCAAGATGATCATTACAATTCTGTTGGTACATCACTTGGAGAGTTTGCAGAACTGCTCTGTACCCGTAAGAGGTAGGCTGGAATGATGAACAGTTACTAGAAGAGAATTGTTCATAAAGAATTTCAAGTGTATTCATGCCAATGAGTACTGAGGTTGGAAAATCAGGTCTCACATCAGGAACAACAAGTGCTTGTGAGCCTTTGAACTGGGAAGTCACTCCCAAGAAAGTCTTTTGGAAATGTCATGGCAACTTCAACATACCCAAGGTATGGAACACACTGACCAGCAGCCCCCTCCACATGAAGAAGCTCATTCAGTGGGTGGACTGGTTGATCGGAGAGATGCTCATTATAAAATGAAACTGGAATTGTGGTAACCTGAGAACCAGTATCCAGTAGACATGGACAGTTGCAACCTGCAATGTTGACTTCTGCCGTGCATCTGGATCCAACTAATCCCGGCGGTAATCTAGTGTGGATCTTTGTCTTTGTCTGCAATTTTGCACACTTGACATGCTTTTTGTTCTCAGCGGGACAAGGTTGGTCCAGCTCAGCTCCTGTTTGCCCCTCAACAGGAACTGGAACTAGTTTAAATCCTCAGAAGCAGAGGACTTTTGCTTCTGCCACTTTTGTTTGCGGTCAAATTGTTTCTGCTTAGTGCTTACCAATGCTGAATTGGGTGCATTTTCACATTGTGTCTTAATGTGACCATCTTCTCCACAGCGGAAGCAAAACCCCGGTTTAGGGCTGGAGACGCTAGGTTTTGGATTCTTACCAACCTTCTTCGGCTTTGGAGCTGGGCAGGCAGCAAACGGTGGTTTGACATTACACTGATTTGCTGTTAAAGCTGCAAGCTGCTCTTGTATAGCTGCCATCTGTTGTGAGAGCTGTTTAGTCAGAGTGGTTAGCGCAGTACAGAGGTTAGTTTCTTCCCCAGTATTGGCAAACTGGGCATTAGTGGTGGCTTTCTGTTTTGTCGTTCCCAAATGCTGTTTCATCCTTAATGTCTTTGCTGCCTCTCTGTCCTCTTCAGTTCGAAGGAGTAATAGAAGTTCAGCAAATTTTTGGGGGGGTTGTGTTTCTTTTGTTTAAGTTGGAGTTCCGATATTAAATTGTTATCCCAACACCCCCTGCAAAATTGATTCAACAGTCGTTTGTCCATGTCTTTCTCTTAAACACCTCCTCTTTTTGCTGCATGCTGTAATGCCACCTGCAGACGTTGCAAATAGGCCCAAGGCTTTTCTCCACTGTCCAGGTAGGTGTCCATGAACTTGGCATATAACTCTTCCCCATCTTGCACAGTGCCATAGGCTGAGTCAAGTTGTTTCATGTAGACTTCTGGTGGTGTGTCAACGCTGAGATGTTTTACCATTTACAGGCAAGAGGCAGTAGACTGTCACGAATCAGTCTGGTGCACTGCAGATCAGATATAGATGGATCTTTCAGGGCTAATTCAACACCTGACCGCCATGTATCATAATCTGTCTCTTAAATTGGCCTGAGCACTTTACCAGAAAATGCTCTAAGTCGATGGAATGCATGCAGAGAGCTGTCCCCACTCCGAACAACGTGTTCCACAACATAGCATTGTACTTCAGGAGGGTTGAGATCAGCCGCTGGAATGGAGGCAGAATGCCTCTCTCCGCCTTGTGCTTCAGCACCACTGGCAACAGAAGGGGACTTTGATGGAAGAGAGGCTGGTAGTGAAGGAGGAAAGACTGAATCGGGAGGTTTTGAATCTTCCAGTTGTTCTGGTTTCGCAACCACTGGAGTCTCTGGGTTGAGCTCTGCAAGGGACCGGCGTATCTGGGTCATCCCCTCACTGAGGACTTCTGCATAATCCCTCCCAGATAATTTGGCTATTCTTTTTAAGTCTGCCAAGTAAGTATTTGTCTTGGAACCACTAACTTTTGATGCATAAATTTCAGATAGACTTTCAATGTGGAATTTGTCACCTGAATCTGAAATAGATGTGTGCGGTAACAACTGAGACAAACGCGTTAAAGATAAACCTGAAGCGTACTCAGCGACAAGCATGTTATTAAATTCAGATTCTGGTGAATCTATAGTAACCTTGCGGTCTATGTCATCATACTGTTCAAGGAAATGTATAACTTCATCAACCGAGTGCTCAGTTACTCCGTCAATTAAAACCGCATTTGGGATCTTAATGGCAAGTGTCTCAAAAACTTCCATTATGGGGAAAAATAAATTGGTGAGTTTGAATATATATTAATTACTAACCAAATCAGCTCCTGGCTGGCTTGCCAAGAAATGTAACATGATGATGAAGCGCTAATGAATTAATACAGGCTAGGTATTGAGTGAAATATTAGGTTATTATTAGTCAGAAGATTTAGGAATGCTACTGGAGCTGATGGGCAGTAATTAATAAATACACACAACACAAAATGCTTTTGCAGGTACCATGTATTTAACCGAAACCAAAGAAAAATAACAAGAAAAGAAAAGGAAAACTTAAATAATCACTCCTGCTGCAGCTATTCAATTAATCAAGAACCCAGTGGGGGTGCACAAAGACAACTAAGCAATTATTCTGGCTTATACCAAGCAATGTAGATTCTCAAAAAATGTTCCCCATAAATAACACATGTCAACATCAAAAACACTGATCCACACTGAAGAGGAGAAAGTCCATGAGTTTTATCTGAATGTCCATGAGAGATGTCCAAGCGCTATTGTCCATAAACGGGGGGAATGGTGTGTATGATTGTGGAAATCAGTGTATTCAGAAAATGGGGACAGAGCGTCGTCTTTGATAACTTCCTACCCAACCAGTGGAAGCTTCAATGCAGAATGATTCCTGCTCCTAGCCGTTCATTGGCTCGCCATCCTTTTTCATACCCAAAAAGGTTCACCTGGCCAATTCCGTTCCGTTCAGTGCACGACAACACTACGGCTCTGGCTCACAGTAACCAGCGTCTGCAACAGCTCTGTCACCTGGCTTGCCTCCACGCATCTGACGGGAGGAAGCCGGGACAGGCTTACTATGACCAACATGCCATCCGATTGGCTGAGCATTAGTCATGTGGTTAGATTCATGTATTTGTGAGGTGTTCAATGGCAGGAGAAGTGCAGGAAATTACTAAAATCTAGTAAAAGAGATTTACTCTGGGCTACACCGGCTTCTCTTCATTGGATCCCTGTTAAATCCAAAATTTAAAATCCTGCTCCTCACATACAAAGTCTTGAATAATCAGGCGCCATCTTATCTTAAAGACCTTATAGTACCATATCACCTCATTACAGCCTTTTGCTCTCAGACTGCAGGCTTACTTGTTCCTAGAGTATTTAAAAGAAGAACGGGAGGCAGAGCCTTCAGTTTTCAGGCCCCTCTGTGAAATCCAGCTCCTTTTTGCTGAAGCATATAGTTAGGGATGGCTCAGCTAGCACTGAATCCTCCCTTAGTTATGCTGCTATAGGTGTAAGCTGCTATGTGTTTATACACCTCACTGCGTTTAATCATTAATTATTATTGGGGCAGCAGTTATAATATAAAAAATTCTCCACACAAATTCTTGGCTTCAGTGCTTTGTTTTACACACAGCTATGTAGCTGTGATAAATGACATTAAGCCCACACAGCACTCAGTTTTAAAAAAAAACACTGATAACACAGCAGCAGCAGTGATGACGATGCAGGCACAGTTAGAGCAGGAGTCTGTTCACACACAGAGAAGAGCAAAAAGGCGAAGCCATTAAAGAGATGAAAAGCTCAGGCTGAGTGAAGGAAAACTTGTTTCCAGCATCCAAAACAGCAGCGCTGTTCCTGTAATCAAAATTAAAAGCTTTATTGAGAAACAGCAAGTGGGAGTGCTTCATCAAAGCACCTGATCAACAAAATCAAATGTGAAGAAAGTCTAACTTTGCAGCTGCTCCATCCTCTGCTGTTTTGTTTTAAACAGAGAAAAATCATAGTGAGCCTCCAGCAGTTGTATTAAAATATGCAGATGAACAGTTAACTTTGTCTGTTAGCATGTTTAAATTATACAGCTTGGTGTATAAGTTTATGACAGTTGTCCTATTTTGAATGGAGGTGATACCTGCAGCAAACAGGGGTGAGTCTGAAGGGGGGCGTGGGGTGTACTAGACCATATTTATTTCAAGGCTTTTGCAACGTTTTTCAGAAAATAATATAAAATATTGTATTCATTAAATCGCTTTAATATTAAAAGAACTAAACAATAAAAGCTTTTTTGCACAATCCAATAAAAATTTACATGGGTCATTAAACTGTGAGCCACTGACCTGAGGATGTGAGGTTGGACACTGAATTACTATTAATATTAATTCAGCTCTACACCATCATTAAATCCATAAAATTAAAGGATTTGCTCAGATTTTTTATTTATTTTTTATTTTTTTGTTTGTTATGACATAAAAATAATTCTACAGAGGAACAGCACAGTTAATTGATGGTCAGCAGCTGAACTCAGAGTTGTTACTGTGGATCAAGGCTGCTGGAAGAAGAGGTGCTGGGGTTGCTGCAGAGCTCCCAGTTACAAAAGGCACACATCACAGCACCATCTACTAAAGGCTAAAAAACAAAAATGAAACAAAACAAACAAAAATGGATTGCGCTGTTAAAACACTCTGTGCACTATTCCTGTTGTCATTTCCCTAAGAAATTTGCGACAGAAAACTAATAAATGAGTGAAAATACAGAGTATGACTTTTTCTCTAAATGACCCCATGATGTTATATAGTAGTTATAAGTATTAAAAATAGTGTGATTATTAGTTAATACCTATCACGAGGTGTAACAGTAATACAAAAACATTTTGTTTATTTATTTCATATATTTATTTATACATTTCAAACAAAGCAAGCAGGCTGGGTGTGGCTGTGTCAGAGACGGGTTTGTTTGTGATCAGGTTTGTTTTATAGCATCAGAGTCACAGCAGGAAGTTGTTGCTGTTGTGGTAATCATTGATAAGTTTAAAAACGTATTAAGGTGCAGCAGCTGATCTTTGAACTCTGAGCTGGATCTTAAGACTCTCTTATGGTTTAAAGTGTTCACTGTGACGGCAGCCGGATCACAGAGAAGAAGCAGAGGATTTTCTTTTTTTCTAAACAGACGTGGTCCACACAGTGGAGAGCCAAAGAGTGAAGAAGTTCATTGGAAGGAGCTCAGTAAGTGAAACTTTGATTCAATAGAGTCTCTGAGGTTTTGTCTTCAGCTGCTCTTTGTTAGTGTGTTTATGCAGAGAACAGATGAAGACTGTGATGCATTGGATAAAGACTCAAAAACATAATGAGACTTGAATAATAGACTTGACAACATCCACAAGTAGATATTTGCTTTACTCTCTTCTCTTCAGACGAACAGACTGTGTCAGTGTCTTCAGACGACTGGAGGTTGTTACTAGTTTCATTAAATGTTTCTCATTCTGCATTTTATGTCAGATCTGCCACTGTTTGATCCCCCTTAGCAGACTGTGTCATACTGTAATGTGATATTTTGTAAAACTCAGTTTTCTTGTGAACTTTGAACAGGCTCATAATCAAACAATAAAACGAGCTCAGATTTGAGAACCTGGTTCAGATGCTGGACTCCAGTCTGACTGATACTCAAGTTGTTTTATGGAGCATCAAGGTTCATGTTCATTTGTTAAATATTCTCCATAATTCATGAATAATATTTAACATGGATCGGTAAGCTTCATCTGCTGGTTTCCTCAAGTGCTGCTCTCAGTCTCCAGTTATGCTGCAGGATGGATTTATGGAGGCTTTGAGGGATTCACTGCAGTCCTGCTGTAGTTAGTCTCTCACAGCTACATAGTCAGTCGCAGTGCCACTGATATGAGCTACACCAGTTCTATGGTGCCTAAACACAAGACATGAAATACTAACAGGCCGAAAGAGAGACCGTGTAGTGTGAATGATCACATATGTGACATGTGATGTGTGGAGAAGCATAGACAGAAAATCAGTAATAAATGCAAGGTAAAATTAAATAACCTGTCTCACTCACTGCTGATAATTTGTGGTAATAGGGGTAATGATAAAACTGGGGACAACCTTTGGGATCAATAAAGTTTAATGAATGATTTTTCTGTTCTGTTAATGAAAACTTATTTATTATTCTCATCCAAATAAACTTCTGTTTCAATAATCACAAAATCTGCATGTATAGAATCATGAGCAAATTGCATTAAATAAATAAATGAGTTTTCATTTATCATTTTATCATTTTCATATAAATCTGCCATAGATGTTAATTCAGGATTATTTTGATTGCTGTGTCTCTCTGATAAAACCACAGTATCATCTGCAGCCCCCACTTTTGTTGTAAAAGTGGAGTTTCAGAACAGAAGTTTGATTAATTGATTATCGGAGGTTTTGTTAGCGTGTTTATGTAGAGAACAGATTTATTTCATCTTTGATGTGTTGGAAATCAAACCACAAAGTTCCTCCAACAATAAACTTTACAAATAGCAGCTCACAGACGTTCTACAGAGAGTCTACAAGTAGAGATTTATTCTCCTCACATCAAAATAACTGTCTGAGTGTCTTAATCAGAAGATTGCAGGTTGGTACTAACATCATGAAATGTTTCTGACCATCCACTTTACATCACATCTTGCACTATCTGATCCTCTTTAAAAGAGCAGTTTGACTGTGATGAGATGTTTACTTGGACTCTGAACAGGCTCATAGTCAAACTAAAAAACTGGAGATGTGATATGAGACACTGGTTCAGGTGGTGGTTTGCGGTTTGATTTTGATGTTGTTTTATGGAAGATCATAGTCCATTATTATTTCCAGTTTGTGAAACATTTATCATCATCTTTCCTTCATGAAATATGTTTCAGCATTTTTCAAATGTCCAAACTCTTTGAAATATATACTGTTAGTCAATCAATTTGATCCACCAGAACACCCATTCCCTGATCTGTTGTCACTTTCTATGTTACAGTCTATTATAGACTGTAAATCACTACAGACTATATAGAATTCATATAGACTGTATATTATAAGAACATATATCCTATGTTACAAACCAAATGGTGAAACAGTAAACTTTACTGTTTTGAAGCCACCAAGATATTTGAAATGAACAGAGGCAGAGGAAACTGGATAATTTATTAATTTATTTTATGTTATTAAGTCTAAGAAACACTCAATGCTACATAAAACTAAGTAGCTCTGCTCTTTCTATTCTACTTGGATCTTGATGGTGATCAGTGATTGGATTGATTCTTTGAGGTGTGATCCCACGGAAGAAAACAACTGAGAGCTGATGCTAAGGTAATATGATTTTTTAGGGGGTATTGGCCGAGCTGCTCTGACTGAACATAGTAGACTGTTATCATGTTTTGTTCAGGATGTCAGAGTCAGAGCATGAGGTTATTGCAGATTAATCATTTATGAGATGAAAGCATCATATTAAGGTGGAACAGCTGATCTTTGACCTGTGAGCTGCAGCTTAAGACTCTTTCATGGTTTCTAATGTTTAATGTGACGACAGCCCTCACACACACAGGACTAATGACAGAGATGATTCAGAGGAATTTCTCTTTTTCTGCACAGTCCTGGTCCAGAGAGCTGCAGAGTAAAGTTCACGGGAAATAGCTGAGTGAGTAGAAATCTGACTCATTAGAGTTTTTAAGAGTTCCTTTTCATCACAAAGCTGTTGTATTTATGTGGAGAACAGATGAGGACTTATTTGGATAAAGACTCCAAACCAAAAAGCTGATCCAGTATGACTATTGTATGATATTACATCTCAGTAATAATCTGACAATAGTGGGATAATAAGGTGAACACACGAATGTAATAATATGGAAGTAGCACGTCATCAACACTTACCTCTTAAACTGATTTCTGAGTAGTTATCTTTATGAACAGTGGTTATGAACAGCATCCACTGCTAATAATGTGGAAACAAATGTATGAAATGTAATATACATATGTATGCATGTATTACCAATTAGTAATAATATAGTAATATTTTGCTGCTTGTGTGAAAACCTGCTGGCAATAAAATGGTAAAATCTGTGCATCTGAATTTTTATATACTGACCTGTTGTAGTAAACTCTTAATGATTAAGTAATATTGGTTGGTACTTTAACATATGTGAATGTTATTACCATATAATAATGTTGGAATTAATCCTACCTCATGTCTGTAGCATTCCTCCTTATTTGAAGGTAACAGTCTAAATATCATGCATTATCTTTACCTGCAAATATCTGTAGTAGTTTCTCTGTAATAACTTGAAATTAAGATTGCAAAACTCAAAGCTACCTGTTTCTATCTAATTCCATTGTAATATTCTATTAAAGTGTGATGATTATTAAAAGATGTGCAAATACAAGGCTCAATAGATAAAGTCAAAGTTCCATATTTTTTCACCTGCTGTTAACTTAAATATTTCACTCTGACACTGTCTGACAGTCAGACAGGAGTGTTATGTTATATATTGTCAAATTCAGGTGGCTGTGGCTCAGGAGGTAGAGCAGGTCATCGAAAAATTGGAAGGGTGTTGGTTTGAGTCCTGGCCGCTCCAGTCTGCATGCTAAAGTGTCCTCTGCAAGATACATTGGTGTTTTCATGGAAAGTTGTCATTGATGTGTTCTGTTCATTAAAAAAGCCAAGAACAGTTCAAAGCTTATTAACCAAATCCAAAGACTTTCTGCGTCATTCTTGCAGCTTGTCATCCATCTTAAATTGCCTTGGGGGCTTATTTTTGATTAATTATATTCAAAAATTATTTAAATAAACTTTAACACTGACACTGACACTGGGATGAAGCAGAAAAGAAGCAGCTGATAGCACCTGATATTTGGACAGCACGCATGATGGAAAGGAGGGTTTCAGTTGATGTGCACATGAATAATTTGTGTTTCCTCTGCAGGTGAAGGTAGAAAGTGTGTGTGAGCTGTGGATGTGAATTCAGCAGCATGGATCAGTGTGAAGACAGAGAGGGGGGAGTCCCTCCCTCTAAAACCACTCTGTGTGGGGAACATGAGAGCCAGACCAAAGCTCAGAGGTGAGATGACCATCTCTAACTGTCCATGACTCTTCTCCATGTCACAGCTCAGCACTCACATCACTGCTCCATCATTATTCACAGGAACCAACCTGGACCTGAACCCAGCTGTGTGTCTTTAAAAGACAACCAAGTGAAGCATGTCATTAGTTATTTTGAACAAAAACAGTCATCTGACAGTTCATAAGAAAGTTCATATCATTATTTAAACATCTGAAATGATAACTGTTGTTTATATCCTGTGATACTTACATTGAAGCCTTATTTTTTAAAGCCTTATTTATTTCTTTATTTGTTATTTATTGTCAGAGTATTAAACCTGAATCCAAACCTAGCTGTATATAAAATGTGTGCAGTAGTGATGCGCGAATCATGAATGAATCGTTCAATACTCGAGAATCACTTTACTGACTCATGAATCATGATTCACAAGCCCAACTGACTCACTGACTCATCCCTGTTGCTGTTAGAAAACTAATTTCATTAGTAGAAATATATCTAGTTTATAATTAAAATTGTATAGAAAAACACAACATCCAGTATCTTAACAAAAAATTTCTGCTCTGAACTGGAAGAAAAAACCCTGAGTAGAAGCTCACATCAAGACAATAGCTCCTCGGTTCACAGTAGCATCGCTCTGCTAACATGCTAACAGCACATTTGAGCTACTCACCCCCTCCCTTCCTGTGCTGAATTGTAGCGTAAGCGAATCACTCAGGACTCACTAACCCCCTCCCTCCTGTGCTGAATCGTAGCATAAGCGACTCACTAACCCCCTCCCTCCTGTGCTGAATCGTAGCATAAGCGAATCACTCAGGACTCACTAACCCCCTCCCTCCTGTGCTGAATCGTAGGGTAAGCGAATCACTCAGGACTCACTAACCCCCTCCCTTCCTGTGCTGAATCATAGAGCGAACGAATCACTCACTCACTCACCCCCTCCCTCCTGGCTCACAGCTCCTTCTTCTTCTTCTTCTTGGTTGGCAACCAATGTTAAGGCGCATTACCGCCCCCTGGCTCACAGCTCAGTGGACATTTAGATGAGAAAATATATATTTGACACATTTAAGGAAAATACTAATAAAATAAAAATAAACAAAATAAATGTTCCCTTTAGAATTTTTTTTGCTCTATAAAATAGTTGTTTTCTTTTAGAATCACTCATCTTAGCAGTAGGATATACATGAAAAGAGAAACAAATTAAGTTTGAGTGAAAATGTACATTTTTTGCACTCTCTGGTCAACTGACTCAGTGAATCAAATGACTCAAAAAACCCGATTCACTTTGGTGAGTGACTCATTAAAACTCGATTCAGTAAAAAGAATCAAATTTACCATCACTAGTGTGCAGCATGTACATCTAAACTTCTGTTGTCTACAGTAAGATCATCAGTTATCCAGGAAAGTGTAAATGACTGTGTTTACCTCTGGGTCTCTCTTTTACTGTTAAACTTCATTTTTGGTGGTTTCTTCTGTTAATTGACAGCCTAAACAGTTTGTTTTTGGGATGACACAGTTATTTTATTTTTTCATCAGCTTCTGTGGCTGGAAATGACAAATTGATTTGTTTTTCTCTCTCAATATGAGACCTGCTGAACCTGACCCTAGCTGTGTGTCCTTAAAGAGCAACTGGTCCCATGATCGCAACGTTAGTTTTGAGAGAGAAGTGTCTGACACAGAGAGGTAAGATGCTAGTAACAATATGTTTTTTATAGCTGTCAGTTTGATGGCTGACTTAAATTGCATACTCAGTGTTGATTCAGGGACCAATTAGTGAATGGCCATAAAAGCCATTGGCTGCACAGGGTCTTTCATATATAAAATGTTATATAAAAATATTATATTGCAAATTAATGGACAGGTATTATAGAACACCCTATTTCATAAAAAAAAAAAAAGCCAAGTTGAATGGGAGATGAACTCCTATCATTTCATACATAATTGAAGCTCTGATTTATTTTAAACAAGGTGTTACAGTTGACAGGGAATTCTTCTACCTTTATAGAAAAATGACAAAAACAAAAAAAGATAGATTGTTAATGTCTTGATACGCTAAGAAAATACAGTACTTTGGACAAAGAAGTAGAATAGGCATTGTGATGAATACATTCATATATTATACCTTTGTTATTTCATGTCAAATGAAGCAGACATATCTTACGTTGACTCAAAGTGTTGAATTTGTATTTAGCTTTTCACTGTAATTTTAAATATTAGAAGAGATATCAGTGAAAGTAAGGGAGGCTATCATTAGGCTGAAAAAACAAAGTAAATCTATCAGAGAGACAGCAAAAACTGTGTTGCCAAATCAACAATCTGGTACATTCTTTAAAAGAATGAATGAACTAGCCAACTCAAATCAAAAGGCCTGAAATAACACATGAGATAACTAAAGTATATGACTTCAGTTATTTACGTTGTTAAGCAAAACAACTTCACTGCACATAACCAAGTCAAGAACACTCTTGAGGAGGTCGGTGTGACATTGTCAAAGACTACAATCAAGGCAGTTAGCAACAAGATGCAAACCACCGGTTAAAGTGAAGAACATGAAGGCCAGATTAGAATTTTCCAGTAAACATTAGAGAAAGCCAGCAAAGTTCTAAAAAAAAAACAATATTGCTGAGCCTGCACCTCCTCAAACTGCCTGTTTTAACATAGACCAGACCCGGTCAGAGGTGCCATCCTCTCTCCAACATCATCAAAATTTGCCTTGCTAATGTACTGAAGGAACTATGAACAACTCTTTAGCTCCTTTTCCATTAGTGCCTACTCTGATCATCTCTGCACAGTTCGCAACGATTTTAAGGGTTTCCCATTCCTGCATGCCAACGACTGATTCGTCATGAGAGCATGGTACTCGAGTCTGACGAAAAGCCACAGACCGAGCAGCAGATATAAGCTGTGTCCCAATTCAGGGTCTGCACACTTCGGAGGACCCGGCCTTCACGGTCTAGGTGGGCCGCGTCCTCCGAAGACCAAGAAGGTCCGAAGTGCGAGGCTTGTGAAATTGGACGGTCTAGCCTCCGTCCCGCTGCTCAGGTTGCCTAGATACCAAGATACTAACCGCTGGAAATGTTTCACACAGCATTGTTTGACAGAAATGAAGGAGAATTTTTTTTCGTTCATTTGTTCGTTTTTTATATGAGCTTTGTTTGATCTGATAAGTATCTGAGGCTGAGACCACGGGACTGTAAAAACATGATTGTTGGGCTTCATTTCTGTACTGAACGGTCATTTTAAGATTAGCTAGTAAATAACAATTAGCTAATGTTGTTCATGAGACTAAGGTCATCTTACTTTGGTAATGTAAATATAATATGGCCAACATTAAAGTAAGTATGATATTAATCATTATAAGTTATTACAGCAGTGAATTGGAACTCTGTGTCAAATACTGAGCTTCAGTAAAGATTCAAGTTCCAGTTATTTATATTTTCTATCACCTTAAATCTTCACTCAAAAACAAGTGTCTTTGACAGTGTATATGTGATAGATTGATTATTAGTTGAAGTTCATAATGGAGTAAACAGTTGTGGTTAAAAGTTACTCAATTTATTATTCAATTTGTTTCAATTATGTAAATGTATAAACAAGAGTAAAAGAAGTCCCATCAAAGAGATGTAATGTAACACAAAACAGTTAAAAGAGTTCATGACTTTGTTCAACCGGATAACAATCCTTAATGTGACTATAACCTATGTAAAATTCAATCTGTGATCTACTTGTCGAGCCTGGGGAATAATCCATGTGATTTAGTGATCATGATTGATTCATTATGTCTGCCGTTGCCGGAAGGGGGAGCTCTGGCCACGATGCCAGCTGCCGGACATTTATTAAAGGACTTTCTCTGCACAAAGCATGAACTGTTTTTATTGGAAAATTACAAGACCAAGCAATATGAAAAAAGTGTACTGAAAAAGTGTACTTAAACTTATTACACAAGTGGGGAGTTTTGCTTAAACTCTCTTAGAAATCTGCCAGACAATAAACATACAGGGTATTAAAAAACTAAAACTTTCCTTTTTGCTAAAGCATATAGTTAGGGCTGGACCAGGTGACCCTGAATCCTCCCTTAGTTATGCTGCAATAGACGTAGGCTGCCGGGGGATTCCCATGATGCATTGAGTTGTTCCTTTCCAGTCACCTTTCTCACTCACTATGTGTTAACAGACCTCTCTACATAGAATCATATCTGTTATTAATCTCTGTCTCTCTTCCACAGCATGTCTTTCATCCTGTTTTCCTTCTTTCACCCCAACCGGTCGCAGCAGATGGCCGCCCCTCCCTGAGCCTGGTTCTGCCGGAGGTTTCTTCCTGTTAAAAGGGAGTTTTTCCTTCCCACTGTCGCCAAAGTGCTTGCTCATAGGGGGTCATATGATTGTTGGGTTTTTCTCTGTATTTATTATTGTGCGATCTACTGTACAATATAAAGCGTCTTGAGGCGACTTTTGTTGTGATTTGGCACTATATAAATAAAATTGAATTGAATTGAATTGAATTGATGCCTCATTCGCAATGAAGCTGCTGAAAGAGAAGCATCGTGTCTGAGCGTCATCATTGACTTATCCCCTTTTCAGGTAATAACTGAGCAATTCTGCTTTGAACTTTACAAATATGTATGTTGAGCTGCACTGACCGTGTTTCCAAATGTACCAAGAGGATACTAGGACTATTTAGATAATTTATGTTAACTGTGTTGTTAGGATAAGCTATAAGCAGCTAGCTAAGCTAAGCGCTCTGTTGGTGGCTAGCATGGAGCATTATCGTGCCAGACTGTGTATGAAATATACAGCATTGTGTGCATTTTGCATTTGGTCTGGACAAAGAACATGTTTATTTTGTGTGAAGGGACAAATGCCTATTAGTATTTTTATATGAATATTTTGTTTATTTTCTGTACATTTAAGCAGAGGTGGAAAGTAACGAATTACATTTACTTGCGTTACTGTAATTGAGTAGTTTTTTTGTGTATTTGTACTTTTTAAAGTCATTTTTCAAGTCTGTAATTTTACTTTTCCTTAAGTATATTTTTTAAAAAGTATTGTAGTTCGCTACGTTTTCAATCACACCCGTTACTGAGTAAATTAAAAAAACAAACAAACAAAAAAAAACAAAACATTGCGCTTCGGAAATACTGCAGGGAATGATGGGTAGTAGAACAAATTGGCGCTAAGGTCATGTTAAAGATGGAGTCTGACATCGGTGTTACGGATCCAGTGAAAAAAGAAGTCCCGTCGAATTCTGCTGACCCTGAACTCGAAGAAACGGATGTGAACCCCTGGCCATATTTAAGGGACCATTTCGGCTTCAAGTGCAAGAAAGGCAACAGCTTTATTATGCAGTGTAAGCTGTGTTTGCCCAGAGAGACCGAGTTAGCAGCTTTTAAAAATTCCACATCAAACCTGCGCAAGCATGTAGAGGTAAGTTAAATACAACTCGTACCGTTATGGTAGCAAAAAGGCTGTGCTCAAATTAATCACATTAAGTTAAGACATCTGTGAAGAACACAGCTAACGTTGGTTGGTACTAGCAACTTGCTGTAATCGGGCACGTTGTTGTCCACGCAACTTACATTTTTTTTACTGGGTTGGTAAATTGCCAAAAGAAAATGTGTTTACCTACGTTTTCCCTGTTTGTTAATAATAATAATTTATTTTAAAAAATAGTTAAATTAAAGACAGAAGCGGCTACTTTCTTACTTAACCCACATATGTTCACACTCCAGCCAAAAGAATAACAGAACGCTCACTTACCTTATGTTCTGTCCTTATTGTGCGTCCCTTTGCCCAACTTGACAGACAGCTAACGGTTTCAATGAACATTGGAGGCAGAAGTAAGTTTAAGGCTTTTTACTTCGTCAGTAGTTCAATGATTGACATCCTTTTCTTCCCGTAAAACTAAAAACAAACACAAAGTAAATGTTACAGGATGTCTTTTCCTTTTAACTCACACTTCTAGGATATGAACTATACTGTTATATAGTATGTGTAATCAACAGCAACTCAGTATTGATCACAATACAACTTAGCGAGTTTAGCTTCCTCAAAGATAAACATAACAGATGAAATAACTAGTTTCTAAACAAATCTCTGTAATAGAAATGAACCAAATGAACTTGTAAACATGTTGTACATTAATACTCACAAGCAATAACTCTCCAAGGCAGAAATGTTTTAAAGAGCATCTAAGGCGACAAACAGCATATTCTGCAGGCTAACAAGTGACCAGCTTCCTGTTTCCTCTACCCACAGGAACACAGAAAAACCCCACCAAAATATAAGCTTGTGAGTATTCCCACTATGACCAGCAGAGGGTGCTGAAGAGAAAGAACCTATGCATGTCATAACACTCCCCGTCTGGTATTGTAAAATACCACTATGAATCAACTGAAACATCATAAACTGCAAGATTTTACAGATTATATCGGAATACAATGTTTACCATCATGACACACATACTTCTCAGTCCTTTGGGGACATCAATAACACTGTCTCTGACACAGGTCTCAGGTAAGTATTAATAGTTCCATTTCTTGAGACCCTCACTTCAATCTTCCTGACCCTTCCATCCTTATCCGGGAATATCTGGTTGACAAGTCCCATTGGCCATTCATTGCGCCTCACTTGTGCGTCTTTGATGAGCACCAAATCTCCCACCTTGAGGTTTGCATGGTTACGTTGCCACTTGTTCCGGCTTTGCAGTGTCCCTAAGTACTCCCGTCTCCATCTGGTCCAAAATGTGTTTGCAAGGTATTGAACTTGCCTCCACTGCTGTCGATGGAGATCTTTCTCAATAAAACTTCCTGGAGGGGGGAGAGGAGTGCACACCTTCTGAGTGAGAAGCATGGAAGGCGTCAACAGGAAGGGTGTGTCAGGATCTGTTGTGATAGGAGACAAAGGTCTAGCATTAATGATGGCTGTAACCTCTGCCATTAGAGTGGAAAGCACCTCATGAGTCAAGTGAGTGTGCGTGGTTTGGAGAAGCATTGCATCCAGTATATGTCGGGACAACCCTATCATACGTTCCCAGCTTCCTCCCATATGAGAAGAGTGAGGTGGATTAAAGATCCAGGTGCATCCCTCTTCTCCCAGGTATGTCTTAATGCTTGACACGTCGGGGTCTGTCAGTGTGAAACCTAGCTCCCGGCAAGCACCAACGAAATTAGTCCCACAATCGGATCGAATCTGCTTAACAGGCCCTCTCAAACTGAAGAATCGACACAGGGCATTGATGAAACTTGATGCGTCCATCAACTCAATCAGTTCAATGTGCACAGCACGTGTGCTAAGACACGTAAAAAGAATAGCCCACCTTCTGCTATTTGCCTGGCCTCCTCTTGTGCGCCTTGTGACCACAGACCAAGGGCCAAATACATCCAAACCCACGAAGGTGAAAGGGGGTTCGGTGCTGACACGATCAGAAGGCAGATCTGCCATTCTTTGCTCAGTTGCTCTCTTCCTAAGTCTGTTGCAGGTGATACAGTTGTGGATAATCTGCTTGATTAGCCTCCTCGCTCCTGTAATCCAGTATCCAGCAGTACGGACTGCACCTTCTGTGAACACCCGTCCCTGATGCATTACTCGCCGGTGATGGTGTTCTACTATCAACTTGGCAACGTGGCTACCACCTGGAATAATGAGAGGATGTTTCTCCTTGTAGTCGATGTTGGCATGTTTGAGCCTTCCACCTATCCTCAAGAGTCCTTCATCATCACAGTAGGGACTGAATTTTTGTAAAGAGCTGTGTTTTGGTATGTCTTTACCATTGGCAATACAGGCAAGTTCCTCCTCAAACATTTCCTTCTGCACACTTTTGATGACGACAATCTCAGCCCTTGTCAGTTCCTCTGCTGTGCGAGACTGTTTGCAATATGAATGAGCAAGCTAAGGGCCATGAGGAGTTTCTTCAAAGAGGAAAAACGTCTGAACCTTTGCGATCCAAGCAGAGACCCATCATTGCTCGTGTGAGTGACAAAACTACGTATCTCATCATCCAACTCGGGGTCCACAAGGTCATAGGTTTCAACTTCACTTGTAACGCTAGCTTGTAACAAGAAGGCAGGTCCTTTAAGCCAGGCACTGTCACCAAGCATGGCAGCAGGCACCGAGCGTGTGCCTATGTCAGCAGGGTTAGAGCTCGTAGGGACATAGTGCCATTGTTTTGGTTCTGAAATCCTCCTGATTCGCTGCACCCTGTTGCCAACATATACATAGAACCTCTTCGTCTGGTTGCTTATATAGCCTAAAACCACACGACTGTCTGTGTAGAATTCAACTGCATCAAGATTTAGGTCCAATTCACTTGTGATGACTTCGGCAAGCTCTGCAGCTAACACAGCAGCTCCCAATTCCAGTCTTGGAATTGTATGAGCAGATTGTGGGGCCAATTTTGCTTTCCCTAGAACGAAGCCCACCTGATGGTTCTGATTTTCGCCAGTGGTCTTTAGGAAAGCAACCGCTCCAATGGCTTTAGTGGAGGCATCTGAAAAGATGTGTAACTCTTTTCTGATTGCTGTTGACATCGTAGCAGAAGCGTAGGTTCTTGGAATATGTACATTCTTGAGATCGACAAGAGATTCTTTCCATGTATCCCACTCGGCCTCCCTTTCTGTAGGGAGTGGAGTGTCCCAGTCTAGGGCCTTACTTGAAAGTTCTCTCAGCAGCATCTTTCCCTGGATTGTAACCGGTGAAGCAAATCCTAAGGGATCGAAAAGACCATTGATTGTAGCTAAGACACCTCTCTTTGTAAAGGGCTTCACTGTCTCTGCTACTCGAAAGGTAAAGGTGTTTTTCTTTAGGTCCCATATCAGACCAAGACTTCGCTGTGTAGGTGTCACATCAGTCTCCAGATTTAGCTCCTTAAGCCCCTTTGCACGGTCATCTGGAGAAAACGCATCAAGAACCTCAGAGCTGTTTGATGCTATTTTATGCAGGCGAAGGTTAGATGTGGCAAGCATTTCCTGTGCTCTCTTCATTAGATCAATAGCTTCACTGGCTGTGGGCCTTGACATAAGCGCATCATCAATGTAGAACTCCCTCTCAACGAAGCGTCATGCATCTGATCCAAATTCCTCTTCACCATGAGCTGCTGCACATCGAAGGCCGTATATAGCTACGGATGGTGAGGGACTGTTGCCAAACACGTGAACCTTCATTTGATACTCACAGATGTCATGGGCAGGATTGTTGTCTTCATGCCAGAGGAAGCGCAAATAGTTTCGATGGTCCTCTCTTACAATGAAACTGTGAAACATCTGTTCAATGTCAGCGGTTACTGCAACAGTTTCACGTCTGAACCTCAACAATACTCCCAACAAGCTATTATTGAGGTCAGGACCAGAGAGGAGAACATCATTGAGAGAGACGCCATGGCACTTTGCACTTGAGTCAAACACAACTCTGATCTGACCCGGCTTCTGAGGATGGTACACCCCAAACGTAGGTAAGTACCAGCACTCCTTCTCCACCTCAAGTGGAGGAGCCAGTTCAGCATGGTCACGATCAAATATGTTCTGCATGAAAGCAAAGAAATGCCTCTTCATTTCAGGCCTTTTTTCAAGAGTGCGATGAAGAGAGGATAAGCGTTTGACGGCCTGGTCGCGATTGTTGGGCAGCCACTGGCGAGGTCCCTTGAATGGAAGTGGCGCCACCCAGCTGTTGCTGTCATCTATGAACATCTCTCTCTTCATGACCTCTAGGAACAGTTTGTCTTCAATAGAAAGGCCAATTTTGTTATCGTCCTCAGATGTATCAAAGATGGTGCTTCCAAGAGTGCATGCCTTAACTATAGGTGTTTTGGTGGTAGGGAAGGCTTTACGCTCAGACTTGGACCCATAATTCTCTTTGATATGAACCATATTTGGACATGGTCTGAAATAGGATGGGCGATTGTTCTCAAGCACATTTGTGTGATAGGCATCCACAGTTGCAGGCTTGTGAGCATCACCTAAACAGACATCACCAATGATGACCCATCCCAGGTCCAGTTTCTGTGCATATGGGGCATTGTGAGGACCGTTTCTATGCTGCCTCGCTTTGTGGACACTAAGTAGGTCACGTCCAAGTAAGAGGAGGATCTCAGCTTTGTGATCGAGTGGTGGGATGAGATGGGCTATTGGCCTTAGATGAGCATGTTCTGCTGCCACCTCAGGGGTAGGTATCTCAGCTCTGTTACTCGGAATGTTATTACATTCAATTATTGTCGGCAGCGTGACTGATGTGGCTCCATCTAGTGACTCCACTACAAAGCCTGTAGCTCTTCTACCCATCATTTCTGTCGTTCCCGCACATGTACGAAGTGTGAATGGAGACTCTGATCCCTCTATGCCATAAACATCAAAAAACTCTGACCTGGCAAGTGACCGATTACTCTGATCATCGAGCACGACATAAGCCTTTGTCACTCGCTCTGGCTGCGCTTTTGGGAAAACCTTTACCAAGCAGATCTTAGAACAGGATCTTCCTCTCTGAGCCTCTCCACATACTTCGGTACAAGTTGATGTTATAGCAGGCTGAGTTGTCTCTTCTGTGCCCTCCCTGCCATGACCAAAGAGAGTTGCAGGAGGTGGTCCTGGATGAAGGGCAGAGATATGATTCCTGCTTTCACATTCTGTACACTTGATTGTTGTGTTACAGTTCTTGGCCATGTGACTAGTGGAAGAACAGCATCTAAAACAGATACCGTTGTCCTTGAGGAAGGTCTTACGCTCCTCAATGGGTTTATTGCGAAACCCTCTGCAGCGCTTGAGGGATGAGGCTTTTATGAATAGGACACTGCCTTTCCACATCACAGGTTTGCTCTCTCACACTGTCTTGGCCAGCTTTCTCCTGTGATATTTCCGTCTTGTGAGCAGAGACCAAACCCTTATAGGGCTTCCTCACTGTAGTATCTGATCTAAAGTGGTCTGTAGTAGATGCTAAGAGCCTGAAGCCTGGGTCATTATGGGGCTTGCGCCTCTCTGCAGACAAAGTCACAGAGAAAGGAAAATGGCGGAAAAATGACACTATGGTCAACTTTATACTTAAAACCCTGAGAGAGCCACTTTTCCTGGATATTGTGTGGTAACTTGTCCACAATTGGAGCGACACCACGTGCAGTGTCAAGATAGCTTAGCCCTGGGAGATAACCCTCTGATTTTGCTGCCTCAACCTCTTGCAGCAGGTCACTAAGCTCTCTCAGCTTCACAGGATCCTTGCTACTGACCTTTGGGAAGTTTGTAAACCTGTCGAACAGTGTTTTTTCAATTATCTCTGGAGAGCCAATACATTCCTCCAAGCGCTCCCAGGCTTTGTCCAGTCCAACTTCAGGACGACAGACGTGCACCGTCTTTATTCTTTTCACATGCTGTGCTGAGTCGTGCCCCAGCCACTTAATAAGGAGGTCCAACTCTTCACTGGGGCTGAGTTTTAGTCCACTGATTGCATTCAGAAAGGAGGATTTCCACGCCCAGTAATTTTCAGGGCAGTCATCAAACTTTGTGAGACCAGCATTAATAAGATCCCTCCGTGCCAAGTACCTTGCTATATCACCCACCTGAGCACTGCCATCTGGTAGGAGTTGTGGTGTGACTCGATCAGGCGACCTTTCCCTTGTGCTCTCTGGTGGGTGCGATGTTGAGTGTGGGTAAATACCAGACTTTGGTTCCTGAGATAGCCCTGATGTTGGAATGGCTTTGTTTCTCATTTTGAACAAGTGGGATTCAACATATGGAGTACCAAAGCTTTGCCTGGGAGGAATCGTGGGCTTCAGCTCATGAACAGTTGACTCTCTATGCTCTGCCTCTGGTTTAGCACTCTCGGTTGGCTGTAGATGCTGCTCCACATACTGGCGTGTCCTTTCAGCAGTCTCTTCAAAGGCTGGTTTCCTTTCAGTTTTGACAGACTCCTCTGCTGCAACCTCAAGGATGCTGGCTTCAGCCATAGCTGCTGCTACCTCCTTTTCATACTGTAAAGTGTTCAATTTGGCTTCTATGCGAGCCTTCTCAATCATCATTTCTGACTCTATTTTGGCATAATCGGCTCGTGCGCGAGCTGCCTCCAGTTTAGCACAAGCTGCAGCAGCGGCTCGACTGGCTGATGATCCACTGGATGCTATAGAGGCCACTGACCTGGTCTCTAGAGCCGACAGCTGCGTTATTTCTTTTGCGGCTTGTGTGTCCTCCATCCCACAATGCTGCTGTGTGGCAAGCGTAAGCAGTAGTAGACATGAGACGTGCTGGCAGCCGAGGTTGCTGTCTTTGATTATCTCTGCCCGCTGAGAAGCTGCTTTTTTACTGTTCTGTCCTTGTTGTGCGTCCCTTTGCCCAACTTGACAGACAGCTAACGGTTTCAATGAACATTGGAGGCAGAAGTAAGTTTAAGGCTTTTTACTTCGTCAGTAGTTCAATGATTGACATCCTTTTCTTCCCGTAAAACTAAAAACAAACACAAAGTAAATGTTACAGGATGTCTTTTCCTTTTAACTCACACTTCTAGGATATGAACAGTGTTGGGAAGGTTACTTTTAAAATGTATTCCACTACAGAATACTGAATACATGCCCCAAAATGTATTCTGTAACGTATTCCGTTACGTTACTCAATGAGAGTAACGTATTCTGAATACTTTGGATTACTTAATATATTATCATGCTGTTTACAACTACGTGAATGTACTATTGCTGTGATTTATTACTGTTACTGAAGGTCCGCGGCTCCGAACCGTAGTAAAGGGACCTCGGGCTAATACGGTGGGTTCTGTGTCGGGCTGGTAGCCGAAAACTAGTTTTACTTTGTTGTCTGGGTCACTTTGCTTGCCAGAGACAGAGAGAGGCGTTGAAAGGCTGCTCCAACGGAACTTATTTTTTCCGGAGGAAAACACGAACACAGTGTACAGTTGAGTCTTAATAGCTTACTTACAGCTGGGCTCCTCAGGCACTCTTCTTGGCTGCAGTGGTTATTATTATATTTACATGCTTCCAGCTCCCGTTTCTGCTCCGTGACAGCTCGGACTTTTCCTTTCTCTCCCTCCCTCGCTCAGAGACACATAACGTGTATGGTAGTCCATTCTCGCTGCAGCACGGACTACACTGCCCATGATGCTACATTCTTTAGGGCCATGCCTGTAGCATTCTGCCTATTAGCTTAGCACAACAACAACAACAAAAAAGCGCTCTCTCACCCAGGAAACGCGCACAGAGAGAGCGTCACCCTGTAACCATGGCAACTGTAACGCTGCCGCCTGGAACAACAGAACATAGCTGTCAAACAAACCCAAATAATCCTGACCTGCGACAATATGAAACAGGGAAGTACCGCCGTGTAATCCATTTATTTCAACAAAGTAACTGTATTCTGAATACCACCTTTTTAAACGGTAACTGTAACGGAATACAGTTACTCATATTTTGTATTCTAAATAGGTAACGGCGGTACATGTATTCCGTTACTCCCCAACACTGGATATGAACTATACTGTTATATAGTATGTGTAATCAACAGCAACTCAGTATTGATCACAATACAACTTAGCGAGTTTAGCTTCCTCAAAGATAAACATAACAGATGAAATAACTGGTTTCTAAACAAATCTCTGTAATAGAAATGAACCAAATGAACTTGTAAACATGTTGTACATTAATACTCACAAGCAATAACTCTCCAAGGCAGAAATGTTTTAAAGAGCATCTAAGGCGACAAACAGCATATTCTGCAGGCTAACAAGCAACCAGCTTCCTGTTTCCTCTACCCACAGGAACACAGAAAAACCCCACCAAAATATAAGCTTGTGAGTATTCCCACTATGACCAGCAGAGGGTGCTGAAGAGAAAGAACCTATGCATGTCATAACACCTTAGATTAGTCAAAGACAGCTGACTTCTGTTACTTGTTAATTAGCACTTGCAACCTCCCATTAACTAGCCTGTTACTGTCCAATAAAAAAAAAACACGAGGTATATTGGTATAATTTACCAGCGGTAGCTATGTAATGCACTGATGTCTTATTAGGGACGTCAAAAACTTTCTCTCAAACTTAACACTGGCCTGCCTGCCTCAGCTGCCTTCGAGCATCTCTTTAGCTGGACTACTGTTCACTGCAAAGCGAGCAAGGATGAACTCTACTAACTTTGAAAATCAACTGCTCCTCAAAATTAACAGGAAGTTCAGAGAGTAACACTCTAGGATGGACACAAAGGAACTTTAATCTAGAGGTACAGTAGGGCAGGGCCAAGTTTAAAAAATTAAAAAAAATTTTTAAAGCAGCTGCCGTTCAGTTCAGTACTTGTTCTCTTATTTGACAGTTTAGAACACATTCTCATGTGAAAGAATATGGTTTTGCATTGAAAACACTGTGTTACCTGACAGTTTGGTTGATTGGTCTGGTGACCATTATCCATTTTCATGTATAGACTTGCAGTTTAACTGCCACTGCACTTTAATTTGTAAAGTTTTTCTTTTCATTAAAAAAGAACTACTTTGAGATTTATATCCCACTGTCTTTTTTTGCACTACTCAGAAGAGGCTGTCCTCCTGCTGACAGAAAAGTAACTATGTAACTTTTACTCTGAGTACATTTTAAATGAGCTACTTTTTACTTTTACTTGAGTAAATTTTTAGACAGGTAATTTTACTTTTACTTGAGTAAAATTTCAGCAAAGTAATAGTACTTTTACTTGAGTAAAATATTTTAGTACTCTTTCCACCTCTGCATTTAAGTTTAATGATCTAAGTTTGTTTATTGATTCATAAGGTGTTTTTGTAAATTCTTACATTCAATTTAATCTGTAACTTAAAGGAAAGGAAAGAAAACAGTCTTGAGATATATTCTCTTACAACTAACAGAGACTGTACATCGTTGTTAGGATGTTTAATACTTTTGTATGTGTGTTTATATTTCTGAATCATTCGCAATGAAGCTGCTGAAAGAGAAGCATCGTGTCTGAGCATCATCATTGACTTATCCCCCTTTTCAGCCCCTTTTCAGGGTGTAACATTTTGGAGGCACCGCTGGGATGAATGTGATGAGGGCCCGCTGTCCCAGATAGACGCCCCAGTCATCATTCAACCCCTCACATCAAATACCACGGTGGGAAATACAGTGTGCTGGTTTCGACAGTTATGCAGAGGGACCTGCATGCAACCTGAGGTTAACTGCTGGTGCCAGGGAAGCTGCACTGAGTCTTCTGCAAAGAGGTCTTGCATCACACTGATCTTTTCCACAAACCACAGACTGAAATGGAGTCTTGAGGGCTAGAGGACCTGAAGTTAGAAGTTGCTGGTACATTGTATACAGTGACAAGAGACATTTTGATTGAAGTTTGTGATTTCCTAAATATTGCTGGTTCAAAACTTGAAAAGGTATCGGGTAAAAGTCGTTCCTTTCTCATTTCCTATATAATACAGCACTTAGAAAGAGAGGACCTGGGTGAGCTTGAAGATGAGGGTATGTCAGAGCTACTGATTTTGAAAAATAAAATTTTTGAGTTGCAACAGGCTGCTCAGAATGGTACATCGGGACACAAAACCCAAGATGCTAACCAGGCAGATGAGGTGCAGGAACAGGTTGGTGAGGCCTCAGAAGAAGAACAGCTGATAAAGGAAATAGAGACGCTTCAGTTGGCTCTTGCATTATCACGACAGAACAAGGCAAAGGAACCTAGTACAACCAAACTGTCGATGAGTGTGGGGAACAATAGTGCTAAACAAACCACTCCACCTTTTCTGACATTGCCGTGGGGCAGAGAATTCAAAATATCAGGTCAGATTTGTGAGCCCGGCCAAAAGGATAAACTAACTTTCTCCAGCCTAGCTCACCAGATTGAACAAGGCATCAGCAAAGGAGTCCCTGAAATAGAAATAGTTGATGCAGTAATCAGGGCAATAGCACCAGGCTTACAATTGCGCAGCTACCTGGAGGGCAAAACCAACCTTACGTTGCCTACCCTGAGGAGGATTCTAAGGTCCCACTACCAAGAACGAGGTGCAACCGAACTTTACAAACAACTCACGTCAGAGGTCCAAAGCATTAAAGAAACCCCACAAACTTTCTTGATCCGTGCCCTAGACTTAAGACAGAAAATTCTGTTTGCATTGCAAGAAGCTGAATCTGGCTTAAGATATGATCCTGTGCTTGTACAGAGCATGTTCCTTCATACAGTTCTGACAGGCCTGCAAAATGATAACATTAAAAGTGACCTCCAGCCCTACCTACAGGAAACCACAACCAGTGATGAGCTCCTCCTTGAGAAACTCAATGTTGCCTGTGCAAATGAAGCAGAGAGACAAAATAAAAAGAAGTTACTCTCCCAGCAGTGGCCAACCACTGTGCATTCACTTCTGTCTGACACCCCTGCAGATAAAAAAGGGAAAAACCTGAAACCAGAATCCATCAGCAAAGCTCAGCCTGACCTACTAAATGAACTTAAAGAAATCCGTTCTGACATGGCATTATTGAAAAATCTTGGTGCTGAAGTTGCACAAATCAAAGAAATAATTCAGCAGCCTAGTCCGGCACAAACACAGTATTCTGCCTCACTTGCAGCACCAGAACGTGTTCGCTCTTCTCATCTCGAGCATCTGCCACACAACTACTGGCCTCCTGTGGGACCTGGACGGAGAGGTGATACAGCTCAGTATCAACAGAGGTTTGCACCACATTGTCAGTATCCTGCTGTAAACCGAGCACGCCTAAGGAAATGCTTTGGCTGCCAGCAAAGTGGGACTGAGCACTGCAACCATTGCTGTCGATGTGGTAGCAGTGAACACTTTCTCGCAGGTTGCAGGGCGAAACTAACTAGACCAGACAAAGATCAACCTTTAAACGGACGGTGGTTGCCCCCACAGGACAGGGAGTAACCAATAATAGTGTAACGTCCCAACAGCATTGCTCTTACTGTGGTGTTCCGGGAAAACTCAAAAGACTCAGAAGGTGTGCAGCTTGTAAAAAAAGTGCTTATTGTTCTAAGATGTGCCAAGCCGAGCACTGGCCCAGACACAGAAAACAATGCAACAAACACTCTCAGCCTCAGGTAAATCAGCACATGCACCCAAAGGCAAGTGTTATTCACCCCAAAAGGGTGGACAGCCAGTCCCATCTTGTTGCTCTTGTCGGGAAACAGTGTATAGTTGACTGTTATATACAAGGCCACCAAACTCAAGCCTTATGGGATACGGGCTCCCAAGTGTGTATTGTTGATGAAAAGTGGAAAAAGAAGTACTTACCACATGAGAAATTAAGAGATGTTTCTGAGTTCCTTGATGCACCTGACGATTTAAAATTCTCAGCTGCTAATGGTCAAAACATCCCTTACAAGGGTTTTATTGAAGTCACTTTTGGTCTAGCTGCTGAGGGAGCAAACCCTAAAGAACTTGTAGTCCCCATGTTAGTGATGAAAGGCGGAAGTCTTTCGCAGCCCATTCTAGGCTTTAATGTCATTGAGCAAATACTGAAAACTAGTACTATAGAGCAAATGGATGCTGCAAGAACTGAGCAGTTGCACGAGACATTAAGAGGGGCTTTCCCTTGCCTTAAAAGAGAAAATGTCACAACCTTTATTGATTTAGTGACTGCTGAACAATCACATGATTTTGTTGTGAGAACAACAAAAGAGAAAGTCATTGTACCCAAACACACTTCTGTTCAGATTGACTGTAAGGTGCAGACCCGCCCGCTGAAGAAAGACACTACACTTCTCTTTGAGCCTGACATAAACCCTCAGTGGGCTGAAGGCCTGGAGTTTTGTGAGACACTGGTAGAACTCAGAAGGGGGGTCCCCCCCTATATTGTTCTTGATGTGCAAAATCCCACTGATCATGATATTGAGCTGTCAGGAAAAACTGTTGTGGGCACCTTAGAGCAAATTCAAGCTGTGTACCCAGCGACGGTTTTAGAGAAACCTGACCAGTGGTCCCCATTATTGGTGAATCAAGTGAACGCAGAGAGTGAGCAAATCCCTGACACCTCATGGGACCCACCAATTGACCTTACTCACCTGAGTGAATCCGAAAGAGAGGTGGTGCAAAAGATGCTCCGTGAGGAATGCTCTTCCTTTTCCAAATCAGATGATGACATTGGTTGTATCGACAAGTTGAAACTGAAGATATCATTGAAGGATATGGATCCTGTAGCACGCACTTACCTGTCAGTGCCAAAGCCGCTATACAAAGAGATGAAAGAGTATCTGCACAACCTTATTGCACAAGGATGGGTCAAGAAATCCAACTCATCTTATGCCTCGCCCGTTGTCTGTGTGAGAAAGAAGGACGGCAGCTTACGTCTTTGTATAGATTACAGAGAACTAAACAAAAAGACTCATCCAGACAGACAACCAATCCCTCGAGTGCAGGACATTCTCGACAGTCTTGGCGGCAACTCATGGTTTTCGTTGTTAGACCAAGGCAAGCCTTACCATCAGGGCTTTATGGATGAAGGCAGCCGACCTTTAACTGCTTTTGTGACACCATGGGGCCTGTACGAATGGATAAGGATTCCATTCGGGCTGATGAATGCACCTGCAGCCTTCCAACGCTGCATGGAAGAGTGTCTGGAAGAGGTGCGAGACAACATCTGTGTACCCTACCTTGATGACACCCTAGTGTACAGTCATTCATTTGATGATCATGTCAGTCATGTCAGAAAAGTGCTCCAGCTACTGAGGAAGTATGGGATCAAGCTTAAACCCAGTAAATGTGAATTATTCAAACACGAGGTTCGCTATCTAGGGAGAATTGTTTCAGCTGAAGGTAGCAAAATTGATCCAGCTGACACCAATGCAGTAAGAGCCTTGAAGGACAGGAGACCAAGCAATGTGGGAGAGCTGCAAACTGTCTTGGGCTTGTTAAGTTACTATAGGCAGTACATACGGGACTTCTCCCGTATTGCGTGTCCACTGTATAGCTTGTTGAAGGGCACAACAGAAGATAACAATGTACCCCAAAACCAGACAAACACAAAACAAATCACAAGAAACCGTAAAGGGGTTCCATCACACAAGTCAATTGTGTGGATTGAAGAACATCAGCGCATATTGGAACGACTAATAGACTGCCTAGTTGAGCCACCAGTCCTCGGGTTTCCAGATTTTTCTAAACCATTCATCCTCCACACCGATGCCTCAGCCCAAGGCCTCGGAGCAGTTCTATACCAACTACAGGATAATAAACTCCGTGTGATTGCTTATGGCTCGCGGACATTGACTGCAGCTGAACGAAACTATCATCTCCAATCAGGAAAACTGGAGTTTCTCGCACTGAAGTGGGCCGTCACCGAGAAATTCAGAGATTATCTTTATTATGCGCCTACTTTCACTGTGTTCACTGACAATAACCCCCTCACCTACATCCTGTCAAGTGCCAAGCTAAATGCAACTGGATGTAGATGGGTGGCAGAGCTTGCAGACTTCCATTTCACCATCCGATATCGCCCAGGTAGAGAGAATGTGGATGCTGACAGTCTTTCAAGAATGCCTGTTGAGATAGAGGAAATGATGGAACAGTGTACAGAGGAAGTGGGTTCAGATTGTGTGGCAGCAATAACCCAAGTTGTGGAGACTCCAGATTTCAACTCACCAATGGTTTGCCCCATACTCACCCATCGCCAGTGTACATCAGTGACTGAAGAACCACACAACCAATTTTCGGTTACAGAGATCAAACAAGCACAGCAAGACGATGAAAATATTGGCCCAATAATGCAGTGCAAAGTGAGGAATGATAAGCCAACAAGGCATGAATTTAATACACTAAGTGCCCAAAGCAAGTGTCTCCTGCGTGAATGGGAAAGACTTCATATTGATGAAGATGGTATCCTTCGCAGAAAAACGTCAACCAAGAGACAGCTTGTGTTGCTTGAAAAGTACAAAGAAACTGTACTGAGAGAGTTGCATGATGAAATGGGTCATCAGGGCACTGATCGAACAACATCATTGATCAGAGATCGATTCTTTTGGCCTTACATGCAACGAGACATTGAACATTATGTGACAAAGACCTGCCCTTGCCTGAAACAAAAGATACCATGTAAAGAAGCAAGGGCACCACTCACCAGTATTGTTACCACACAGCCCTTTGAACTGGTCTCAATAGATTTTCTCCACTTGGACAAGTGTAAGGGTGGTTACGAGTATATTTTGGTGATTGTTGACCACTTTACTCGTTTTGCACAGGCTTATGCCACCACCTCCAAGTCTGGCAAAACGGTTGCTGATCGCATCTTTAATGACTACGCCTTGAAGTTTGGACTGCCAGCACGGATACACCATGACCAAGGTGGTGAATTTGAGAACCAGCTCTTTGCCCAGCTGAAAAAGAACTGTGGCATATTGGGATCCCGAACTACCCCATATCACCCACAAGGGAATGGACAAGTTGAACGGTTCAACCGGACGTTACAACAAATGTTGAGGACACTTACTGATAGGCAGAAGACAAGTTGGAAAGAGTCCTTGAACAAGCTTATCTACGCCTATAACTGTACAAGAAGTGAGGTAACTGGGTTTCCTCCTTTCTACCTTCTCTTTGGAAGGTCCCCAAGGTTACCTATTGATCTGCTGTTTGGTCTCACCTCTGAGACAGGGAAAACAGACCACCGAACCTACATGGAGAAATGGACACGAGAAATGCAAGAGGCATATGACATAGTACGGGAGAATGCAAAGAAGTCAGCAGACAGGGGTAAAAAACATTATGATGGGAAAGTGAGAAGCTCTGTGTTATATCCTGGCGATCGTGTTCTTGTCCGAAATCTGACCCCTAGAGGAGGAACGGGGAAGCTTCGTAATCACTGGAAACAGGACATCAATGTTGTCATCCGTCAAGTTGCAGAAGGCCTCCCCGTGTATGAGGTGAAACCAGAGCAAGGGAGGGGAAGGTCAAGAATCATGCACCGCAACCTGCTGCTGCCATGTGATTACTTACCCCTGGAAAAGCCACCAGAAGTATCACCAAAGCAAAAGAAAAGAAGGGTGAGGGAAAAAGACGCAGAACAGGTGAACCAGGAAGTGGAAGATGACGAGGAGGAATGGGGGTACTATTATGGGCCCGCAACACAGCCTCAAGTGCCCAGTACAGAGAGGGTCACAGAGAATGGTGATGGCCAGGAGAAACCAGAGGTCGGTGGTAATGGACCACTGGGTGAAGAAAGGCTCATGTCGTACACAGAGGAGCCTGAGACACAGGATGAAAACAGGCCACAGGAAGAAGACCATCGAGAGGAAGATGGACAAGTAGTTGGAGAGGTAATGGATGACACTCTAGCATCTCCATGCCCATGCTTGCTTGAAAGCAACAGAGAAGGGACCTATAGTTTGCCAAGGAGGGAGAGACGAGCCCCTAAGGTTTTCACCTATGATCAGCTGGCTACTCCAACATGCTACAGTACAGTGTGTACAAACGAAATGCCCTACCAGTATCAGCCCATACAACACAGAGACATTCAACCAATAACCATGTGGCCTAATTTCTTCCAAATTTGTCAGCCACTGTTCATGCAAGGATACTGAACATAGAACAGACTTAAGACTCAGTACGAAAGAGGGAACTAAGATTAAAAATGACTGGATTTTGTGACATCTTGTTAACTTTTAGTTCATAAGAGTTGTGATGTCGGGACGACATCTAATTTTGTGGGGGAGTGTGTGATAGATTGATTATTAGTTGAAGTTCATAATGGAGTAAACAGCTGTGGTTAAAAGTTACTCAATTTATTATTCAATTTGTTTCAATTATGTAAATGTATAAACAAGGGTAAAAGAAGTCCCATCAAAGAGATGTAATGTAACACAAAACAGTTAAAAGAGTTCATGACTATGTTCAACCGGATAACAATCCTTAATGTGACTATAACCTGTGTAAAATTCAATCTGTGATCTACTTGTCGAGCCTGGGGAATAATCCATGTGATTTAGTGATCATGATTGATTCATTATGTCTGCCATTGCCGGAAGGGGGAGCTCTGGCCACGATGCCTCATTCGCAATGAAGCTGCTGAAAGAGAAGCATCGTGTCTGAGCATCATCATTGACTTATCCCCTTTTCAGGTAATAACTGAGCAATTCTGCTTTGAACTTTACAAATATGTATGTTGAGCTGCACTGACCGTGTTTCCAAATGTACCAAGAGGATACTAGGACTATTTAGATAATTTATGTTAACTGTGTTCTTAGGATAAGCTATAAGCAGCTAGCTAAGCTAAGCGCTCTGTTGGTGGCTAGCATGGAGCATTATCGTGCCAGACTGTGTATGAAACATACAGCATTGTGTGCATTTTGCATTTGGTCTGGACAAAGAACATGTTTATTTTGTGTGAAGGGACAAATGCCTATTAGTATTTTTATATGAATATTTTGTTTATTTTCTGTACATTTAAGTTTAATGATCTAAGTTTGTTTATTGATTCATAAGGTGTTTTTGTAAATTCTTACATTCAATTTAATCTGTAACTTAAAGGAAAGGAAAGAAAACAGTCTTGAGATATATTCTCTTACAACTAACAGAGACTGTACATTGTTGTTAGGATGTTTAATACTTTTGTATATGTGTTTATATTTCTGAATCATTCGCAATGAAGCTGCTGAAAGAGAAGCATCGTGTCTGAGCGTCATCATTGACTTATCCCCTTTTTCAGCCCCTTTTCAGGGTGTAACATATATAGAGATGTATGATATATAAGAGACAGATATTGTTCTTTTAATATGTTGGCATTACTAAATTTGGCTCAATTTCTTACATATATGTGTAACAAGAAAATATACAAGCTGTGATAACTGTTTCTGATAAAATGAAGAGTAGATTGATATATGAAATTTTACTTTATTGGGTGAGAAAATCATACCATGTCATAACTGCTTTAAGTCTTACAGAATAGATATCAGAGCCTTAAACAGGCTGACTTCTGCGAAATGGGTCAAACTGGGCAGAAAGTATACAAACACATAACATCCTTATAGAATATCATGTAGCACTGTAGATCAACTTACCTCAAAATATATAAAGCATATAAACAATTACAGCAATATGATGCAACAAACACAGCAGTGCTACTAATCCAAAATACTCAAAGCTTCATAGAACTGAAACAAACATTTATTTTTAGCTCCATTCTGCTGCTGATACATACTTTAGGTTTCTGAATATTAAACTTGTTGCTGCCTTTCATAGTGTGTAACTTGAAGGCCCTGAGTACTTTCTCCCACACTGAAAACACTGGAATGATCAAATTATTTGAACATTACCTAATAAGACTGATTCAGGACAGACAGTTAGTTATTTTAAACTTTTCTAGCAGTCCTTCACAAACAGGGAACAGTCTGTCTATTCTCTCCATCTGTCAGCTGCTGCTGGCTCTTCCTCCTCCTCTTCCTCACACACTGCTGAGTTTGTCCTGGTGGATCATCAGGGGTGCAAAGCCTCACAGATGATGTGCAGCAGTGGCTCCCTCAGTCTATCCTCACTCTGGACACTTGCAGTTGTCACACATGGAAATCAAATGTGTGATAAGCTGCAGGACTCAAACACAAGTGTAACTTATAAATACATATTCATACTTTTATTCCACAATCAGACAGAAAGAAAAAGAGAGTGCAGGACAGACAGACAGGTGACAGTCTCGGGTGCTTTGGCCTCTTAGAAATTTATAAAAAAAAAAAAAAAAAAACCTTGTGAGGAACCTAGGAGTGATTTTTGACTCTAATCTAATGTTTGACAAACAGATTAATGCTTTAATCAAGTCCAGTTTCTTTCACCTTCGACTACTTGCTAAAGTGAAGCCATTTCTCAGTTTTAGAGACTTTGAGAGAGCTATCCATGCCTTCATTTCATCCCGCCTCGACTATTGTAATAGTCTTTACTCTGGTGTTAGTCTGTCATCCGTTAGCCATCTGCAGCTGTCCAAAAAGCTGCAACATGGTTACTAACTGGCACACGCATTACATCATTAAACTGGCTGCCAGTTAGTTTTAGAATTAATTTTAAGATTTTATTATTTGTTTTTAAGGCATTACACAGGTTATCACCCTCATACATTTCTAATCTTTTAAATTGGTACACTCCTGCAAGATCACTGAGGTCTGCAGATCAATTGCTCCTGGCTGTCCCGAGGTCCAGATTAAAGCACAGAGGAGATCGGGCCTTTGCTCCTAAACTGTGGAATGAACTGCCCCTTCACATCAGGACCTCCCCAACATTGGACACTTTTAAAACCCATCTGATAACCCACTTTTACATCATTGGCTTTTAAACCAGAATGAGATTCTATTACTTTTATTTATCTTATTTCTTACTCAAATCTTCTAATTTTATGATTCTTTTTCTTAACTCTTATCATGTCTCCCTGTGTTTTTATTTTTTTTTTTATTATCTTAATTGTACAGCACCTTGGTCAACATTTCTTGTTTTAAATGTGCTATATAAATAAATGTGACTTTGACTTTTGACGTTATATCAGTCTACTCTTCATTTTATCAAAAACTGTTATCACAGGCCGGAAATTTTCTTATTACACATATATGTAAGCATTCAGACAGATTTAGTAATGCCAACATATTAAAAGAACTATATTTGTCTCTTACGTATAATACATCAGTAAAAGATGCTTGTCTTTGAGTGAAGATATAAAGTGATAGGAAATTAAATAAATGCAGCTTGACTCTTTACTGAAGCTCAGTATTTGAAACAGAGTTCAAGTTCGCTGCTGTAATAAATCATAATTATTATAATAATAAATATAATATTGGCCATATTATATTTACATTACCAAAGTGAGATGGCACTAGTCTCATGTGCAACATTAGCTAATTGTTATTTACTAGCTAATCTTAAAATGACTGTTCAGTACAGGTCTCAGCCTCAGATACTCAACAAATCAAAACATCTCACAAAAAAACACGTTTTTAGCGGTTAGTATCTGAATTGCAATTCAGATTTGAAGATGGGTCGGGTGTGTCCTTCGTGGCCCACCATATCCCAGAATTCATAGTGCAGCCCAGCCAATTTCAGTTTCCAACAATAGCGCCTGCTACTAAATTTTAATATTACTCTTATTAATCTTTCTGGGTCACAAAATAAGCTTTTAACATATTTTCAGGCGAGAAAGTAGCTGTGTAAACTTTCTATTTGGTTTATCAAGACATCGCATATTTGCAAAAATGCACCGACATTTTCGGAGACATCTGTTACCCACCCGCTTGATAGCTAGCTGGGGATTTCAATGGTCACTCGAGCCGGCGAGAGCAGCGGACTCCCGGCTTCATCGTTTTCAGACCCCCGCTGTCTTTTGCTACTGAGGTTAAACATGATATATAAGTCACTCGGATAACTTAAAAATGTAATTGTGTGGCTTTTTTCTGTGTTTTATTTGTTCCGGAGTAAATCGGTTTGGCTGAGATCAAAGTTATTAGATTAAATAAAACTTTATTAATCCATCGGGTGGGTTCCTCCGGGATTTTCACACAGCTGAATAAACGTCAAACAGAAAACTGATTAAACAGAAGTGTGAGACGGTCGAGAATTTACGCCAGTGTCCTGTTATATTTTAGATAGCAAGGAACAGATGGCCGAGTTTATTAAACTCCACCGACACAGCAGTGACGCAGAACTGAAGGCTAGACCGTCCCATTTCACAGCCTCGCACTTCCGGCCTTCTCGGTCTTCGAAGGACCATGAAGGCCGGGTCCTCCGAAGGATGCAGCCTACGTTTTGGGACACAGCTACTGTCTTGCCTCGGCGTCCACCTTTGTAGCGTTTGTGTAGCATACTAATTATGTCATGGGATGCCCAGCAGTGTTGCTGTGACAAAAAACATGCACATTAGAGAACTGGATAATAGAAAACCAGATGCAGTGTTGCCAACTTAGCAACTTTATCGCTATATTTAGCGAGTTTTCAGACCCCCGTAGCAACTTTTTTTCTAAAAAGCGACTAGCGACAAATCTGGCGACTTTTTCTGGTGTTATTGGAGACTCATTTATGACAACTTTTTGACGTGAAAGCGCGTATCACTCTTACTCTCAACAAGCAATGGGTGCTGCCGTGGGCACCTTGCTCGTGCCAAAGCACTCACGGGCGGAGGATAGTCCTCACGCAGCTGCTATCAGGGCAGGAGATGTTCACATCTATGCGTCCAAACTGCAAATGAATTGCACATGAGCGAAGCCGCTGCTCCCGCACTGACTGTAACGCAGTCAGTTCTTCTTTTACTGTTATGTTGTTTTGTGGATCACAAGGTTTAAAACTACTTATAAACACACACACACACACAAAGTAACTCCACCAGAGTGCCTATTTCGGGTCACTTTTGCCAATCCAAGCCCGGATAAAGGAGCAGGGTTGGAATTGTGACATTAAAAAAAACAGTAATTGCTAAAAGAAATTTAATTTGTAGTTCTAAATACATTCTAAATGCATTTAGGACGTTTTTAACTCACTTTATGTCTCTTCCACGAGGAAGCCTTGTTTCCATATGAGGCACAGATTGTAACTAATCTCAGAACAGTAAAAGCTGACCCAGTAGCAGTTTGCCTTGCACTCTAGTCTCTCCTCATTTTACCAAGAAAGTCTTGTAGTTTATCCACAATGCACTTGCAAAAACCACCAAAAAAAGCTGCTGGCCTCTCAGTTTGCCCAGCTCAAGTTAGTGTTAATGGGAGAAGGACACATCCTCGGAGACATAGATGACTACACTTTTATATGAGACTGATAATGTCATCTGCACCCACATGATGGCAGCAATGTAAAGGATAGATGCACATATTCACTGACAGGCGAGGAGCTTTATGACAGTGCTAACTGAGATTGAAGGAGAAAGATGCTTAACTTTGGTATGTTTTAATTTATGTCTGTCACTACTTGCCTTGCTTGTGTGCCTGGAAATGGTAATCAGTTTTTTCATCTCTGTCTAACAGGATTTATGGGAGACATGCTGAACCTGAACCTAGCTGTGTGTCCTTAAAGAGTGACTGGTCCCATGATCGCAATGTTAGCTTTAACAAACAAAAACCCTCTGCTGCGGTGAGGTGAGCTGCTAGTAATATTAACTTTTGGCAGCTATCAGATGTCTGATTTAAATGAACAGCTTGAAGTTATTTAATGGTCTCTAAACTCTATCTCTACAGGGGGGCAAGCAGTGCAAAGACATATGGACCCTGTTGTAATGTTCAAAAAGTGTATTTTTACCTCAAAATAGGCTAAAAGATATTGAAATACTAGTACAAAGTACAAAACAATGGAAAAAAAGAAATGTAAGAAAGGGACAGTGTCCTGAAGTTGTTAGACTGCAGCCACACACTCCATTTGCTGACTGAGGGTCACTTAATCTGCTGTTGTGAAACTACGGTTTTCAAATTAGGAGATTCAGGTGCATGGAGAGACTGGGATCTGTAGTTGCCTGCATCACCAGGCACAGGACCTCTGCATTGCACCTAATTCTCCTTTTTCAAACTGTTAATTTTGGCCCTATGAATTCTAAGGCCACATTGGTTCTTACACAGCTCCATGCACATCCACTGCTCATAGTCAGTCCAGTTGCACTGGGTCATTAACCTTTGGTCCATCCGATCAGAGTGCTCCCCCGGATCTCCTGGGAGTACCTAGTCTTTGGGTCTTTACCCTGTACTTGAAATAATTCTTCATATTTCCTCCACAGAGTGGACCAGGAGAGCTCAGAGATTCCCACTAGTCAGTCTGCTGAGCAGCATCAAATATCCCTGGAGTCCATATTTATGGTCTGTACAAGTACAACTGCATTTAAATTTCATCTTTTGTTGCTGTTTTTTATACTGGATTGCCATTGTGTCCAATATGGATCTGATGTTTAGCTTCATGTTTTCAGTGTCATCATTAATATTGTATTCTATTCCAGCTGCTAGAGGAACAAATCATTACTTTTGTGAAGAATGAACTGAAGAGGATCCAGAAGCTTCTCAGCCCAGATTTCCCAGAATGCCTAGACAGTGAGGATGGAGAAGTGCTGGAAGGTGCAGATGGAGAGCAGATGAGGGGCACTAGAGAGTCATTTGTAATGATCACACTGTGCTTTCTGAGGAGAATAAAGCAGGAGGAGCTCGCTAACCGTCTATTGTGCAGTAAGAGGGTTTCTCTAAAGATTTAAATGGCTGGACGAATGCATCATATGTATTCAAACATTCACTGTCTCGTGGAAAGAAACCGGAAGGTACACATTTTACCTGCTCAACTTATATTTTTGATCCATTGTTCATCTAGGAAGTCCCATTGGAGTTTGCCAGCATCTCAAGACTGTCTTAAAGAAGAAGTTCCAGTGTGTGTTTGAGGGGATCGCTAAAGCAGGAAATTCAACCCTCTTGAATCAGATCTACACAGACCTCTACATCACAGAGGGAGGGACTGCAGAGGTCAATGATGAACATGAGGTCAGACAGATTGAAAAAAATTCCAGAAAACCAGACAGACCAGAAGCAACAATTAGACAAGAAGATATTTTTAAAGGCTTGCCTGGAAAAGAGGAACCAAAAATAGTGCTGACAAAGGGAGTGGCTGGCATTGGGAAAACAGTGTTAACACAGAAGTTCATTCTGGACTGGGCTGAAGGCAAAGCCAACCAGGACATCCAGTTCATATTTCCATTCACTTTCAGAGAGCTGAATGTACTGAAAGAGGAAAAGTTCAGCTTGGTGGAACTTGTTCATCACTTCTTTACTGACACCAAAGATGCAGGAATCTGCAGGTTTGAAGACTTCCAGGTTGTGTTCATCTTTGATGGTCTGGATGAGTGTCGACTTCCTCTGGACTTTAACAATGCAGACATCCTAACTGACCCTAGAAAGTCCACCTCAGTGGAATTGCTGCTGACAAACCTTATAAGAGGGAAACTGCTTCCTTCTGTTCACCTCTGGATAACCACACGACCTGCAGCAGCCAATCAGATTCCTTCTGACTGTGTTAACATTCTGACAGAGGTCAGAGGGTTCACTGACCGACAGAAGGAGGAGTACTTCAAGAAGAGGTTCCCAGATGACAAGCTAGCTGATAAAGTTCTCTCACATATAAAGACATCACGAAGCCTCCACATCATGTGCCACATCCCAGTCTTCTGCTGGATCACTGCTACAGTTCTGGAGGATGTGCTAAAAACCAGAGGGGGAGGAGAGCTGCCCAAGAACTTGACTGAGATGTACATTCACTTCCTGGTGGTTCAGACAAAACTGAGCAACATTAAGTATAATCAATATAGGAAATCTGAACCAGATAAACACTGGAGTCCAGAGAGCAGGAAGATGATTGAGTCTCTGGGAAAACTGGCTTTTGAGCAGCTGCAGAAAGGAAACCTGATCTTCTATGAATCAGACCTGACAGAGTGTGGCATCAATATCAGAGAAGCCTCAGTGTACTCAGGAGTGTTCACACAGATCTTTAAAGAGGAGAGAGGACTGTACCAGGACAAGGTGTTCTGCTTCGTCCATCTGAGTGTTCAGGAGTTTCTGGCTGCTCTTCATGTCCATCTGACGTTTATTAAGTCTGGTATCAATCTGATGGAAGAACAACAATCAACTTTCCAAAGAGAAAAAGTTTTTTACCAGTGTTGTGTGGATAAGGCTTTAGAGAGTCCAAATGGGCACCTGGACTTGTTTCTTCGATTCCTTTTCGGTCTGTCACTGCAGAGCAATCAGATTCTCCTTCGAGGTCTGCTGACACAACCAGGAAGTGGCTCACAGACCAAAGAGGAAACTGTCCAGTACATCAAGATGAAGATCGAGGAAATCCCTTGTCCAGAGAAAAGCATCAACCTGTTCCACTGTCTGAATGAACTGAATGATCGTTCTCTAGTGGAAGAGATCCAAAAGTCCCTGAGATCAGGAAGTCTCTCTACAGATAAACTGTCTCCTGCTCAGTGGTCAGCTCTGGTCTTCATCTTACTGTCATCAGAAGAAGATCTAGATGTGTTTGACCTGAAGAAATACTCTGCTTCAGAGGTTGCACTTCTGAGGCTGCTACCAGTAGTCAAGGCCTCTAAGAAAGCTCTGTAAGTGGGTACAGATATTGGTTTGGGTATTTTGGTTCATGTGATAGTTGTTAAAACCAGATTTCTTTCTCCTTTTCTTTTAAATATGTGTTTATTTATTCTCATATGTTTTTCCAGACTGAGTGGCTGTAACCTTACAGAGCGAAGTTGTGATGCTCTGTCCACAATTCTCAGCTCTCCATCCTGTAGACTCAGAGAGCTGGACTTGAGTAACAATGACCTGCAGGACGAAGGAGTGAAGGCACTGTCCAGAGGTCTGGAAAGTCCATATTGCGCCCTGGAAACTCTTGGGTCAGTTTAATATCTTCTGTTTTACTGAGTTGCTTTAAAAATGAACATTTATGTATTTATTTATTTTTTTCATTGTCATTGCACCTCATATTTGTTTTCCAAAATCTCAATTTAAGAAAATGTATTTGGTTTGGTCATATGCATGATGACATTAAAAAAAAAAACAAGAAAAAGAAACAAAAAAGTGTGCGTGTGTAACATTTCTGGAGTCGTTACAGTATACTAGGACCAGTTAGGTTCGACTACTAGAGTAGTAATGAGTGTAGCATGTGATAAAGACCACAGACCAGAAAATAAGTTTAAATTGCCGGCTTATTATGCAAAAAAAACAGATAATAGACAGTTGACAAACATTACATAAAACATTCAACACACCTTTAAGGAAAACAAGATATTTTCTTTCCCTTTTTTAGTTCAGTAATTTCTGTTAATTTATCCCATTTATCTCAAAACCTTTTATTTGGCTTTAAAAGGATGTTATTTTCAACCTAGGTTATTGTTTTATTTATTCCAAGTTCTAAGTTCAAGTTTTTCCTTTAATCTATCTGAATTAACACTGTGTTATTTTAAATCAAGTTTTAGTTCTTTAGGCCCAAGATTTAATTTAATCTTGGTCTAGGTTCACCTTTAAATTTCAATCAGTTCTTATTTTGTTTTAACCCAACAAAATTATTTACATTTCCATTAACACCATGACAGCATTAAAATGTAAGGTTGACCAAAATAAATTACAAAAACATGTAAAAACTGAAAACAATTCAGCAAAAGGCTGAACAAATCCCTTAAACAAACAAATAAACAAAAGAAAATTGTCTCTGTGTCCTTTAACTATAAATCCTGGAATTGCTCTGAATGATTATCCAGTGCTTTGAAAGTCCACTGTTCTTTTGCAGAGGTGTATGGATTAATCCTACCAGTTTCTTTTAGCGAAAGGACTCAACATCCAGCAGGGGGCGGTTTTCCTTTTTCCTGCTCGGTACAGTTCAATGGGTCCGTGGGTGGCTCGCCATCTTGTTTCTCGCTCAGCGGATCAAACTCCGATTCTAGCTCGGCATTTCCCGATCCAAACCTTAATGGCCTACCATAACAACAAAGCAATATGCATAAACATTTGAGAATAACACACGGGTAGCCCTTAAATAACAGTAAAAGTCCGTTTTTTCCAGCTTATTTAGTCAGAATGAGGTGACGCCAACATGGCGCGCTGAAACACCGTCAAAGGCCTTTGAACTGCAGCCTGTGTGTCGGTTAAGCACCAATCCACCGTTTTTAACATAAAACAGCATAAATCTGCTACCTTGACTTTCCAGTTGCATGAAATGAGGAATATAATACAACAAAACATTTCTTGTATGAAATAAAATACAATTTCTGAACTCATCAAGTCCCGTTCGGTTACGTTCACAACGTCACCAAGGCTCGGAAAAACAAAAATACATTCTCCAGAGTACAAAAATGGCTTTATGTAGATTTCTGGCTTGTTTTTACTATTTTTTCACTCGTTTAGGCAGCAGCTCTGCAAGGACTGTCTGCATTTCTCCCTCTCCAGCATCAAAAAGAAGGAACAACCCGATTGGGTGTGGCTGATCACAGGAGTCACGCTGCAGCGTACCCTTTCACAATAAGAGTCTGAACACATATTTTAGCCATTTACCTGAATTAACATAAAAACACCATGAATTAGCAAGTTTTTTAACCTTTTAACATGTTTTTAAACACAAATGAAATCCTATACCATGAATTATATCATTGCTGATGTTTTTAATGAATTTTCTAACCATTATGATCTATTTATTGACTATTTATCACCTGTAATATATTTCTTATGACTGTTTTTACTAACAGGCTTTTATTTATTGACAGCTATGTTAACCAGGGTTACACGTGTATTTATCTTTATTGTACAGCTGGGTGACGATTGTTTGATCAGAGAAGGTAATTTGGGGTTTAGTGTCTTGCCCAGTAGACTTGCAAAGGTGACTAGGTTTCCCAGTATTTGTCCACAGTGATTCTGGAGCACCTCAAAGTCTGCTAGTGATGGGAAATGCTCTTTTCAGTTTGAATACACTGTTTGGGTTTGTCCATCAGCAGATTCAGAGGTAATCCAAATGGGTGTGGATAATATGTAATATAATATAGAATAACCTCAATCTGCAACAGTTGCTGGACAGACAATGGAACTCTTTCTCTAAGATTCACAGATTGCAGTAATGTTTCAATTTTTTTATTATTTAAATTTTATTTTATTTCACTTTGCAGCTTGTTCTTTTCACTCTGTAAGTTTATACCTTACTGGGCTATTTTAAATTGTTTTTATTTAATTGTGTTATTCTACTTCATTTATAGCCTTTTTTAATAGATTTTGTTTAATGCATTGGCTCCTGTGACACCCTTTTCCAACTCCCAGGATAAAAGAAGTATAATACATCTTATCTCATAAAGTGTAATATATCCTAGTTAATGGTAGTTTTGCGTTTGCAGGTTGACAGGCTGCATGATCACGCATGAAGGGTGTATTGCTCTGGCCTCAGCTCTGAACTCCAACCCCTCCTCCCATCTGAGAGAGGTGGACCTGTCCTACAATCACCCTGGAGACACAGGAGTGAAACTTCTGGCTGCTGAGTTGAATGATCCACACCGGAGAATAGAAAATCTCAGGTCAGCAATCACCCTGATTAAAAACATGAAAAAGTCCTCATCCGCATCTACATGCAAACTTAACTAGGATTACAATTTTCAGTAGTTCTGTGATATGCAAAGATTTCTTTTGCAGACTATTTGCTCTTAGTTGTGTTTACCATAGGGATACTTCACAAATATTACAACAATCTTTCCACATTTGGTGTTTTGCTTTATTTAACTTTATTTGCATCTTAGTGTTTAGAAGTATTTGCGGCGTAACAAAGGAAGATAATATTTTCTCCTCCCATATCTTCCAGAGCTGACCCAGTTGGAATCGAGTGGTTAAAATCAAGTCTGAGGAAGTGTAAGTGCTCTTTTTTGTTTTTTCTAATGTACTATGTTTATACTTCCCTGTTGAGCTCTCTCCCCACTTTCAGTGATTCATAGTTTTCTTTTTGAATTAGTTTCTCTTATTCATCATGATATTGCATTTTGTGCATTCTTGCATAGTAAATGTTACTCTATATTGTATGATTTGTGCTTCATCAACCACATCAGGGCTGAATATGAAGTCCCTTGCTTTTAATTCATACATGGAGGAGATGGATCGCAAACCTTTTTGGCATGTGATGCCATTTTGATTTAGAGTTTTGATCTTGAACGTCTTGATTCTTTTCAAACCATTTACAGTTTTCGGTACTGCATATATTGAGCTTGTTTCCCTTAAGTATTTTCTCATGTCATATCAAATATGAGTCCACCGACATCTCCTCAAACGTCCCCAGTGGCAGGGTACAACACACGGGAGGAGGTAGTTTTACCCCAGATGGAAACATCACTTACTAAAAAAATAGACTTAGCCAAAAATCAACTTAATGCAGTTTAAATATAGATATACATGAAAACAGGAAACTTTAGACAATATTAACCAAAGATTTTTATGCTCTTTTTGGTAGATTTCTGTGAATTCACGCTGGACCCAAACACAGCTCACAAATTCCTCAAATTATCCAAAAGCAACAAAAAAGTGACAGACCTGAGAAAGGAGCACCCGTATCCTGACCACCCAGAGAGATTTGATTACTGGCCTCAGGTGCTGTGTGAAAATGGTGTGACTGGTCGCTGTTACTGGGAGGTCGAGTGGGTTGGAAAGGTTTATATTGCAGTAAGCTACAGAGGGATTGGAAGGAATGGAGACAGTGATGCCTCAAAATTTGGAGGCAGTGAGCAGTCCTGGTGTCTGACCTGCACTGATGGAGGGTATAGCGCCTGGCACAACAACAGCGGGACTCCCATTACAGTAACGTCATTATCTGATGTCTCGAACAGAGTAGGAGTATTTGTGGACTGTCCTGCTGGCACTCTGTCCTTCTACAGAGTCTCCTCTGACACTCTGATCCACCTCCACACCTTCAACACCACTTTCACTGAAACTCTTTATCCTGGGTTTGGTTATGGGGTGAAGTTGAACTCATCAGCCTTTCTGTGCACGCTGTAGACCAGAAGCATGGACAGAAATCTCACTGGTTCCATTAATACTGTTTAACCTTAAAACTGATGAAGATTGTGAAATATGACTTTGGAATGAAAACTGACAGAACCAAGTTTGAACAAAAACCCAGGGTGAGATGAGTGTCACTGAACTTTTCATTTAAATTTTATTTATATAGCACCAAATCACAACAACAGCTGCCTATAATTTATATTTATATTGTAATGTAAAGACCCTATAATAATAAGGGTCTTTTAGACTTTAAAATCTTGGAAAAGGTCAACTTTCAAACCAGGTACTGTACACTGCTCTGTTTATGTTTGTTGTGTTTACCTTCATTTTGTATTTATTTTAATTTTATTAGTTTTAATGCTGTAAGAAAATTATTTCACAATTCTGGGCTAAAGACTATTTCGTAGTTATTTTGTCTTTATGAAATTTGTTTATATACTGTTAATACATATAGTTTTATTTTGTCTCTCATCTTGTTTGTTTATTTATTATACTGCCTTTTTTTACAGTAGTAATAGTAGATAGTAGTAGTAGTAGTAGTAGATAATAGTAGTAGTATAACAGTGCCTAATGTTTGGGGTAAGTAATGAGAGGAATAGAAATATTTTACTGCTATTATTTGCTGCTATTTTTATAATCATCATTACCATTTCATGTTAATAGGGATGTTGCTTTCATAGATGCATTCAGATGTTCAAATATATTGGTAGTATATTAGCCTTTATTACAGGTCCAAAGAAGAACCATTTTAAAGGGTTGAGTTGAATCTATAATTTAAAAGTTATTAATGCTTTTATGATCTCTGTGTAGAGGGCAGAGACAGGAAAATACTCTCTGTGCCAAATGAGACAGGAAACGAAACGCGCCTGCAGAGCATACTTTTGCAGAAGTGAAACTGTGCACCCGCAGATAGACGAGACACACATACAGAGAGACAAATAGTGAGAGGTCATGACACGTCGCGGTACACAGCATGCATGCGCCCTCGCGTGTGTGCACACACACATACACACCATGGTAGATCTATTTTGGTAGGGCAGAAATGCAGAAGTGTGCCGAAGTACTTAGAGGAAGTGCAACTGATGTTCCAGGGAGATAAGCGACAGCGAGAATGGAGACAGGAAGCATCAGCCGTCGACACGAAGATGATGTTCTATGTTAAAAGTCATTGTGGTTTTGGTGTGACGTATTTCTGCCTAGTAACAGGAAAGGGGGCTGTACAATTCTTAACCCCATAAAACAGTTGTCTGAATATGATAAAGACAGTTCAACACGGATTGGGTTGTTGAACTCACACATGTGTTTATTAAAATACTGTCTAATTGCACACGCCTGGATCTGTGGTTATTTATGGATTCTTCTCTCAACATTGAACCCTAACATTTGGGGCTCGTTCCGTGAGAGAGAGGAATGTTGGGGTTTTGGTGAGATCCGGGGTCCGTGGTAATTGGACGGGCAGACGGTAATCAGTGGTGAAAGTGAGCAGGCATTCCCCGGGGCATTAAAGGTAAGACACTGCCTGTTGAAATATATTTCCAAAAGGTGTCACATTGGGCATGTCAAATTAAAAGTCTACTCACTGAAAATTACTGGTGAATGTCTGTTTTTTAATTTTGGTGAAGTTTCATGAAGTTTACCGGTTGAAGTAATGATAATGAAGTATAAGTGACAGTACTGAGTAATGAGAATAAAGGAATGAAAAGAGAATTAAAGCAGTTGGACTGCTAAGTGAACTTTTAGAATGATAGGGAATTTGGTCATTTTGTGGGTTCAAGTCCCATTGGTTATGCAACCCTTAAGAACTTTCTCGGAGGTGACGCTCCCTGCTGGATAGAGAAATCTATCCTTCACCTAGCGGCGACTAGGGATAGTTTCGGGCAACATTCGAGGAGGACTCGGGAATCTCCAAAACTGTTGAGGGTTGTCCTTAATCTTAATCCTGTTTTGGGTGTAGATTGTTGTTTCAAATTATTCTAAAATTACTTGAGGACGAGGAGTCTGGGACCCTTAAGAAGCGCATTTTCTCCTTGGTAACGCTTTGCGCGCCTGGGCAGGACGCTGACCCTTGACCTACCGCTGAGTAGGGATAGTACCGTCGACAGCGGGGAGAGGTTGGGAAACTCCGAATTGCTAGGGATCGATCGAATCCCCTATTTGCGCTTTTTGGCTACGCTCGATAAATTTGGTTAGGGTATTAGCAATCGGGCCACCGTCAGGGGACGGAATACTGGCTAAAATTGGTCGCAAAAAGTCAGGGACTTTTATCGGTTGGACCGTTATGGGTAAATTTGTCGAAATTTATAGGATTTAAGAGGCCTAAAATCTGTGCAGTTGTAATTAAAGACGTCTGTAATATAAAATATGAGATCTATGAGTAAGATCAGTCTCTGTGTCAGTCATGCACAGCCGGATGTGCACGGATGGTGTGTGTAAATGCAAATGAGCAGCAGTGACGCGCAGAGAGGGTGGTTTCAATTTCGAGAGGACTGAGAGCTTTTTGCTAAATGCCTGTATATAAGAGGTTGGTTTTGCTTATTATGAGAGTGTAAATACAGTTTGAATATATTAGTGTGGATGTATAGTAAATGACTGAATTTTGATAGATGTATATTTCGTGAGCCATAAATGTTGGTGTGTTTATTTTCAGTTATGTGTGTGTGGGGAGAAGCTGCGAGACGATGAGAGGTTTCAGTTTTCTTTTTCTTTTTTCTTTTGACTTGCTCTTTCTGATCATGGAAGGCATGTCCAAGATACTCGTATGAAAGCGTATTTCGAGCGATTTTAACTGTGTGAAGGCTGTCAGTATTTGATTTGAGTGACTGGGTGATTTGTCTGAGTAAGTGAAAAGGGGAAGTTTGAGAGAGAGAAAGGCAGTGCGTGTGAGACGATTTATGGCGTCTGAAAGAGGTTAGAGCATTTAAAAGGTGTGTATGGAATAAAGGAGTGTGAAATATATTTCTTGTGTGATGAAAAGTAGGATGTGCTAAAGTTTGAAAGTGCTTTTAATTCAAGAAAACAAAAACAAAGGAGTTAGATTAGTTTGAGGAACAGGAAATATGGTTCTGTGTACCGAGGCTGCTGCAACAGGAAGTCTGTGTGTGTGTGTGGGACAGGAAATGCATGCCCATAAAAAGGGAAGCTCACGGTGACAAGTGTGCACCCAGAGTAGAGAGAGATTTAACTCTGGGCAGATGAAGCAAAAGGGAGGTTTTAAGATAAAAATGAATATATTACTAATTGTATGCTTTAGTGTGTCAATACAGGTGGACTCTCTCAACATTGCAACCTTGAGTTCAGCAGCAGAAAAGTAGATTAAAAGAATTGGGAGAAAATAAGCCAGTCTTTGGCTCGAAATTGTGCGGCTGGATCTCTCACTTTGTCCCTGAAGCGGAGAAGAAGTTCAAAGGACAGTTAATCGCCTGATGAAGACCGATAGAACATCGTGGACTTGAATACAGCAGGCAAACGGCAGTGCCACTGATCCAGTAACACTGATGACGACTGACGACCAGCAGCAGCATGTAAGAGTAATGTAACATGTACTGTGAAAATACAGGCTGGGCAGTTGAACAGTGGGATAAAGAATTGTGGAAGAGCACTGGACATTGAGTGATATTTTTGCCATGCTGGGACTTAATCTGAAAGAAAGACTGTAAAGAAACAGAGAAGAAGACAACAGCTGAGTTGAGACTGTGTTTGCTGGAGCTTTGAAGCCCGAACAGGACATTGTGCAGAGAGGACCAGTGAGAGATGAAGCTGGACGAGTTTGACTGCGAGAATATAGGATATAATTGGATTGAAAATTGAAGCCTGAACTCATGAATTGTTTAGGGATGTCCACCACAGCATAACAAAGAGGTAAACATTAGAAAAGGTAAGAATAATGAACGAAAATAATTGTCATTACCTTAATGAATAGAAAACACACATACAAATTGTTACATGTGAGATTATTTTTGAAATGAATCAGAAGTGAGATAGTTTGAATCTAAAGCTCAGTGGTGAAATGCATAAATTAAATATGAATATATAGGATGCAATGAAGAAACAGCTTACACGTAGTGTACATTAACATGAATACATCGCAAGGCAACGAAGAACTCAATGAATTAATTTAATGAAGAAGCAGTTTACACCCAATTAACATAAAATGCAGGAAGAACACGCTTACATGCCTGGCATAATTGGTGTTTCTGATCGGAGATAGAGAAATGGGTTATTTAACCACTGGTGATAATAATGAAAATGTCTTAGTTTTGTTATTTTCAGGAGTAAAGCAGACTTGGACCGGCTCTCCAGATCCAGCAGTCGGAAGAAAGTTAGAGGTTAACATCTATGGATAAGTTAAGGCAAGTTTCTGGTTGAATTGTTCACAGCATGATGTGTCCAGGAACCTGAAAAGCAAGCCCCAGCTCCTGGCTGAAGACCAGGAGGGCGGTAATTTAAGGTGGGAAATCAAAATGTGGGTTAGTAACTCGGGAAAAAGAAAACTGACTGCTTAACTGGAGAGTTGGGAAGAAGTCTGGGAGACCATGAAGTCATAGATGCAAAATAACATATACCCATACACACACAAACAGAAAATGCATTAACCTTATAAAGACAAGCTCCTGAAGCTTAATGAACAGATATTGATTAAAAACCTGGCTAAGAACATAAGCATATGCAATGAAGATCTGCTTGCTGCTTGTATGAGTGAGAGAATGGTGTGAATGGTTCATAAAATAGATGGAAAAACAAAAGAAAAGTGTCTATAAGAGTGACTCAGGAGTGCTCTTGCACTGATTGATCAAAGTAAGTGATTAGTATAGAAAGAATATGAAAATCGTTCAATAATGTGATAAGGTGTAAACATGTATTTTTCTTGTCAAGTTGGCAGTTGAGCTGTGAGTCTATGAGCAGAGACACTTCCTCTCTTCATTTTTTCTTAACACTTCCTGTGTGTGTGTGTGATTGAGGCCTTAAAGGAGGGGTAGATTGTTCAGAGGTGCAAATTTGATTAGGAGGTTTATAAATTAGTGTTGACACATTGTTGTAAGGTGTTAGGCTGAATCTGAGTATGGTAAAGTGCTTAACCGGGGTTATTGTTGTGTACGAAACGGTGTAGCTTTTGGCGAGGTTTTCGGTGTGTTGAACGGGTGAAATTTAAGATTGTTTTAGATTTTTGAGGCTGTTGTTTCTATTTCAAGAGAGGGAGTTTTGATAAACATGGACATGTCTAAAGGGGCCCATAGTTTTTGTAACAGTGCACTTAGAGAAAAAACCTGTCAGGTGATTTTGTTTTGTACTTTGATGAGCTAATAATCAGCTCTCTTTTTTCATTTTTGTTCTAAGCAGGCCTGGAAGACAGTGAACGGACGGCGCTGACAAAATTACCAAGTACGAAAATCAGGTGGGCTTTACAGAATTATAATTGATTACAATCAGAGACTGAGTGGCGGCAAGTCTCTGTCTAAAAATGGATTGATCGCTTCGATCCAGTCAAAAGTATAGCGAACTATTTTCCTAAAAAGGAAAACGAAATAAAACAAATGATTGAGCTCATTTTGCTGATGTGGAGCATCTGATGACGTGCGCAGAAGGCTGCAGATCAGCAAAAAATATCATGTGTGAATGCATGGGAGTGAATGTGAGTGATGGGACCAAGGGGGAAATAAATGAAAGGTTGACAAACAGGACAAGTGGGAGACTTAAATCTGGGGATGCTGATGTTCCTTTGAGTGAATTTCTGTTTATTGATTTGGGTTAGACCATATTAATACATTATAAAATGCTAAAAGGGAAACATTGATGTAACTTAAGTTACCATTAACTGAGGTAACACATGATTAATAACTGTTCTGTTTAAGTTTATTTTGTGTCATGACACAGATTGGATCATATAGGGGGAGAGTTGAGTAAAGGTTTTGTTTCCAGGAAATTCCAAGGATCCAGACTTTGCATGGAGCAACGATTTTGAGGAGATTTGACATGATGATTAAATTGATTTTGTTCCTTAAACACAGGTTTTCAGGGCTGGAGCAAAATACCGGAGAGGAGGATGGCTGAAGTGTTCTGAGAAATGATATGATATGACTAACCTTTTTTTTTTTTCCCTTGTTAATTTCCTAAGCTTGGGTGGAGCATGTTGAGTTTTTTGCCACATGAGATGTGTCAAAAAAGAGAGGGGTTTAAGATTTAATTTGTTTAATTTGAAAGGGGTTTTACTAGGATTTATAACGATTGGGGTTGTTTGATAATTTAGATATGGTAAAACTGAGGCAGAGATTGTTAATTCTAAAGAAAGGAGTAAAATGAACTGAATCCTGTTTAGAAGATAAATTGCTGGGGTTAATAAGAAGTTGTACACCAAATTAAAGGGGAAACTGTGGGAATAAAGGATATGCTTTGGGGAAAATAGTGAAGATTTTATGAGTAGAAAATGTGGGATTTCTTTTTGATTTTTAGGATAAGTTGTAACAGTGACATAATGCTAGAATGTTGTTATAATGTAGGCTTTAGAAACAGATAGTAAATAGATTTATTTCTAGGGTAGAGGAGAGTTTTTATGAGGATGTTAAAAGTGTTATGGACTCAAATGAATAATATTGGAGATTATATATGTAGAGATGATTTTTTCTTACACATTGCAATCGTGCTCATTAACAGAGTTGAGGTTCGGTCCATTTAAAGGTCATAAGCTTCGATGAGCGTTATGTCTCAGTCGATATATTGTAGGGGACTTGGAGCAACAGAAGGATAAACAGCATTCACGCTTACAAACACATATGGTTTAAACATAGGTGAGGCCTAGGGCCTGAAATTCCTTTAGCTTTTAACAAAATGAAATAAAATGATATATTCAAACAGGTTATCACCCAGGAAATGGGAGTTCAAAATACAGTTAGAGTTCAGCTTTTAGCTATGATGAAGTTTATCTAGGAGCAATTAACTAGGTGCTTACACTTAGTGATGAAAGTGGTTGTTTTTTCTTTGATCCTTTAGTAGAATAAGTGTTTAGGATTTTTCTTGTGAAAGGTGACTTTAGATGAGAGGCCCTTGCAGCAGTGACAGTTTGGTGTACAGGATGTGGGTGATCAGATAAGGAACAATAGGAAACATATGACAGCAGTGCTGTAAGACTGTTAAAAGCTGTAGATTGAGATGAGTGATGTTTAAGATTAGATAGGAACAAAAGTCAGAAAGTCAAAACATAATTAGGTTTATGCCTTTGAATGAAGAGAACAATTGAGGAAACAGAGTAAGTTAGAGCATAGTAGGGAGAAGGTTCTTATCCATTACAGTTAAGGTGGATCTAGTCTTAGACTAGGATCTATTCTGTGAATTATTAGTTTCGGTCATGCTTTTCGTTGTTTTGGTGACCTCTGGATGTCATCCAGAGGTCAAAAGGGGAAGTGAGAGGAATAGAAATATTTTACTGCTATTATTTGCTGCTATTTTTATAATCATCATTACCATTTCATGTTAATAGGGATGTTGCTTTCATAGATGCATTCAGATGTTCAAATATATTGGTAGTATATTAGCCTTTATTACAGGTCCAAAGAAGAACCATTTTAAAGGGTTGAGTTGAATCTATAATTTAAAAGTTATTAATGCTTTTATGATCTCTGTGTAGAGGGCAGAGACAGGAAAATACTCTCTGTGCCAAAATGAGACAGGAAACGAAACGCGTCTGCAGAGCATACTTTTGCAGAAGTGAAACTGTGCACCCGCAGATAGACGAGACACACATACAGAGAGACAAATAGTGAGAGGTCATGACACGTACGCAGTACACAGCATGCACGCGCCCTCGCACGTGTACGCACACACACATACACACCATGGTAGATCTATTTTGGTAGGGCAGAAATGCAGAAGTGTGCCGAAGTACTTAGAGGAAGTGCAACTGATGTTCCAGGGAGATAAGCGACAGCGAGAATGGAGACAGGAAGCATCAGCCGTCGACACGAAGATGATGTTCTATGTTAAAAGTCATTGTGGTTTTGGTGTGACGTATTTCTGCCTAGTAACAGGAAAGGGGGCTGTACAATTCTTAACCCCATAAAACAGTTGTCTGAATATGATAAAGACAGTTCAACACGGATTGGGTTGTTGAACTCACACATGTGTTTATTAAAATACTGTCTAATTGCACACGCCTGGATCTGTGGTTATTTATGGATTCTTCTCTCAACATTGAACCCTAACAGTAACAGTAGCATCTGTAATGGAATATAAAGAGATTTAAATCTACAGCAAAAGTGTTTTTGTTGATTGTTTTGAAACAGTTTACCAGAACATGTGGTCTTCATGTTTGAAACTCTGTATGTTAATGAACATACTGATGCTGTGTAATGTAGGTAAACAAGGGTTTTGCTCTTTTTTTTCTGTAGGCTGTGTGAGGCTACAGGTTCTTCTTAAAATCTGCCACAGTCGCATTAACAGTTGCATTTCAATACGGTCTGCATAGCTCTGATGGTGGGGGCGGGGGATAAACTATATGAAAATCACTCTGTGTGCACTGCTGAGAAAAGAACCCCTTTTGTGAAGAGTTGCAGGACAGAGACAACATTTTAGCACTACACTCACATCTTTGAGTCGTACACCCATCCCATTTATATTTTTCTGACCTTTCCCCATTAATCCAGATAAACACTCAAACCATCACAAATCCTACAACTGAAATCACACATGATTTTTCAGTGTTAAATTTACTGCATACCACAAATATTATTATTAATGTAAAATGTGAAATACATTATAGATCTGCCATAAAAAGACTTGCTGTGACCATGCCTCTCAGTCACAAAAATGACACTACATCACTTGAAAATCCCAACCGTAGTTTTTTAATGCCTGAACATGTTTGTTTCTCTGGTGCTGACTGTTAGTAAATCGAGCCACTGTCTGTTAAAGTGAGCTGATGGATTTCCAGCGTTAAAATCTTTTTGCTCAAACCAGAGGAATCATCCCATAATGACCACAAGTACAGTCAGACAGCTCTGCAACACCACAAATCACTTTTTATGTAGTGTTATTTTATTTTTTTCTCAGATCCGTACAACATTTAAATTCCTGTCTGCTACAATTAACGGGACTCAGAAAGACTGGCAGCATCTTAGATCAATATCTGAATCCCACTGTATACAATACTTGCTTTTATAAATATTGAACATTACACAGACAACAGAGAAAAATAGTAATCTGTGCATTTACGTACGTGACATAGTTCCTGTCTAACTTTCAGAGAGAGCAGGCAGCTATCCTACAGGATAGAATGAGAGAGACACATCCAGTGGGGACTGAGCTGTAAGCAGCATGTAAGAACTTGAAGGTGGCCACACAGAAGGCTTCATGTTCTTAAATCCAGTCTGACCTTTGATCACTTTGTTCAGTTGTAGCTGAAGAGTGTGAAACTTGCCACTGTGGTGAAACAGCCATAAAAAAATGTTCAGTGTCCAAATAGAAAAATGGCGCATTACAGTGAGGCTCTCCTGTTTCATCATCAGAGGAACTCTCTCTCAATTATGTGTTTAAAATATGATGAACGTTCACCGAAGCTCTAGTAAAACTAATATCAACTGTGAATGAGTTTGACTCTGAATTGGTAAGTTGTCACTCTCTGCTGGTAAAACTTTGAACTACATTCTGATATAAATGACTGGCTCTCACTAAATGTGAAGGAAGTTCTGCATTTATTTCACTCCCTGTGAAACTTCGCTGCTCCCCAAAAACCTAACTTCAGTTCAGAACTTAATCAAGGATGCAGCTCACACAAGTAGTAATATACCTGTAGCTTTTTTGCCCCCCACCCGCATCCCCTCACCCCCTCCCCTATCCCCCTGCGTGTTCATGTGAGGGCATATGCGCGTGAACGGACTTTTGCACGTGCATGTGAGTTCGGTGGGTCATATGAGTTTACATGTGTTTAATAGCGTTTTATTTAATGAAACCATTATGTGTTTTAATTAAACTCTTTTTTTAAAGGATTGTATAGGGCTCAGCACTGTTATTTAGACATAGATGATTTAATTTAACTAGATTAGGGGTATTTTGCTTTTTCTTTAGTGCTTCGAACAGTCACAGGAGCAAATAGTTTTTAAACAGAAAGTTTTTTTCACCTTCTAAAACCATGTATTCCCACACAGCATTTAATTCAACTAGTTAGGAGCATTTTGCTTTTTCTTTAGTGCTCTGAAACACACAGGGGGGTAATAGTTTCAAACAGAATACCACAAACAGCAGGTATTCCTTTAGAAATAAACTCTGATACTTCTAAAACTTCAGATTCTTAATTCTGCAACAGTTAGACAGAGGGGGGTTACAGTTAGACCCCCTACAGTCAGCAGAAGAGGTCATCCTTATCAAAAGCATCTCAACTGTGCTTCCATAGTTTTCATTACAAACAGTGTCCTTTATCTTATCATGTCAGAGGTCAACTGAAACCAGGTCCAACAGAGCCACCAAAGGTTTTTCACCTTTTTATCTTTCCATTACACTTTCTACTGACCAACCGATCCTCCAAACAGGTTTCACCTTTTGCTTACACCCCCACACCTTTATCTCTGCATCTCAGAGGTCAACTGAAACCAAGGCCACCTATATAAAAACACCCCATCAGACACACAGTATTTTCCTCAGCACTTCACAACTGCCGCAAGGTATATCGTTTTAACTTTTTATTTTTTCGGATCACAGACACAGTGGTGCGAGGTAGTTAGCTGTTCATCAGAGTTTAATTTAATCAAACCTCATTTTACGGATCTAAGCTTTGTTTTAAGCTTACAGAATATAACGTGGTAAGACGATGAGTTTTACTTCTCACTGTCCGTGTTATGTGTATCTATTTATCATGTATGCTACTTTGCTCTGTGGACTGTAAAATGTTTCATTGTGTTCATGAAATAAACCAGACTTTCACTGTCTGCATCTTTTACTGTTTTTCTGCTTTTGTTCACTCCAAGTTTGACAAAACCTACAGATATCCAGAGTTAACTCACTCACAATGTGGAGCAGTCTCAGTGTATTTAGCTGCTTTTCCCTAAACACAACCAACTGAGAGAAACGCCTGTAGTCCTCACTTTGGTCATTTGAACGCTGAACGAGATTTGTTCCATAGACACCTTTATACTAGTGTTTCCTGCACTTAATCTATCACTACTATGTTCTATTTAAATCCAGATTCCTCTTATAGTTTGCAGTTTCTTTACTAACACATTTTTAGATAAGTTTATTGCTGAACGACACAGTTAGCAGTCTCACTCACTCTCTAGGTTTTGAAGTTTTGTGTGTGTAATGGTTTAGTCTATCAAACCTTACCCTATTCACCCCAGTATCACAACAGTATGACTCCCAAAGTACGGAGCAGTAAACAACCAATGATTCTAAAGCCAGAACAGAAAGGAAGATGAATGATTGCGTTTTTATGATGCATAGTAAAACTATCCCCTCTTCTTCTTCTCTGTGTTGTTGTTGTTGTTGTGTGTGTGTGTGTGTGTGCGTGCGTGCGTGCGCCTTAGAAGTCAAATAATACATTAGCCATACTTAAAAAAACAAAAAAAACCCATCAGAATTTCATTTAGAACTGAGATTCTAAGTTGTAAGCAGAAATCTTATGCTCAGCCAGAAGCATGTATCCCCACTTTCACAATGCTAAGGGGTCAAATCCACAACCCCCAACAAATGGTTTGTTACACAAGGGTGTGAAGGGCAAGCTTTACTTACACAGCCTCACACACAGTAGATTTTTAAAGTTTTTTTTTTGGGGGGGGGGGGGTACAGGGTTAGCCACAGATGCAACTTCCACTTTTGATAAAGATCACTCAACCTGTTTATTTCTTAAGAAATTAAGCTCTTATTTATAAATGTTTACACAATAATAGACACTGTGTGCTTTGTGACATTATAGTCTTCTACTGCTGCTTCCATTGGTTTGCATTTTAATCTCTCAACCTTTCAAGTTGTTATGAACGACTTATATTTCTAACATTTTGTGATGTTGTCCGGAGGGGTAGAATATTTTACTGCTATTATTGGCTGCTATTTTTATAATCATCATTACCATTTCATGTTAATAGTGATGTTGCATTTAGATGCATTCAGATGTTCAAATATATTGGTATTATATTAGTCTTTATTACAGGAGCAGTTATAACCACTTTAAGCTGTTGAGTTGAATTTATAATCTTAAATGTTTGTATGCAGACTGCATGGTGAAAGAAAAGGCCCCACGCAGAGTAACTCCAAAAGGAGACAGGAAGTTATAGGCTTTTGAAGTTGCAGGCTTGCAGAAGTGAAACTGAAAGCAGAGTGAGTGCAAGTTAAGAGCAGGGTGTTTTATTATGCATTTATCTTTGAGTTAAGCTTTAAGTAGTTGTATTAGATTGAAACAGTTGTTTTATACATTTTACATAGAAGTTAAGATCATTACACACAGGATGGCCTTAGCCTGGTTGCTAAGGTGCAGAGAGCAGATGCACACTCTGTGCACGCGCAGAGACATACACACACACACAGACACAAATAGAGAGGTCACGGCACGTACGCAGTACACAGCACGCACGCGCCCCCGCACGTGCACGCACACACATATTAGATCGTAAGAGTTTATAACTGCAAAGTTTGGGTGCGTACGTGTTAGTCTGTTCCAGGAAGTGCACCAGATGTCCCAGAGAGAAGCGACAGCGAAGACGAGCTGAGGGGAAGCACCGACCCGAAGACAATGTTCTTTTAAAACTATGTTAAAGGTTGTTGACAGAACATTGGTGGTTTTGAGTTGACGTATGCTGTATTAAATCTGCCTAGCAACAGAAAAGGGGGCTGTACTATCTTAACCCTATAAAACCGTTGTCTGAATATGGTAAAGCAGTTCAATACTGATTGGGTTGTTGGACTCACACATGTGTATTCATTAAAATGCCGTCTAATTGCACACGCCCGGATCAGTCCTTATTTATGGATTCCTCTCTCAACATTGAACCTTAACAATGTAAAAGTGAACCATGTGTTTTTTTTATTTTCGGTGTGATGGAATGACTTAAGACACGAGTTATTTAAACAATTCTAAATGACAGTGTGATGGCCATAGTACTTTATGTGGGCCAAATATGTTAAGGATAACGTTTATCAATGTAAAATTGCAAAGAACCTTTGAATAGATTATAACATTTTGTAAACAGGTACCTCAGAAGCTGTACTGTCACCCCTATGTATGTAAGGTAAAACTTTCCACAGTACTTCCACTTAAGTAACTAAACACATAAAGTCACCCTTACCAATAATCCACTGCTCCTTGAAAAAGTAGCACAAACAGACAACTGACTCAGCAATGATGAGTAGAGCTACCCAAGGCCGAGAATCAAGCAGAAGAAAATTAAAAGTTGTTGTTTTTGTGGTTCGAAAAATTAAAGAAAGTATGTTTAATAATTCAACAAGACCCGCACCTTCAACACATGTACATTCAAATTTTGGAACAGGCTCAACACTGCTGTTTGTTCAATAGTTTTTATCCGTTCGAAAAAGTAATTTTACGGCTTTAATGTTTCCAGCTGATAAGGAGAATGAGTGCATTTCAAATGTGCGTCCAAAGGCTTTAAACATCCGTTTTGTCTGTAACGACAGTATCAAACTACAGAGCATTGTTTTTACTAAAATTAAACATTTTCAGATGTTTATTGTATATTACATCTCAGTAATAATACTATATATAAGACAATAGTAGGGTAATAAGGTGAACACAAAAATGTAATATGGAAGTAGCACGTCATCAACACTTACCTCTTAAACTGATTTCTAAGTAGTTATCTTTATGAACAGCGGTTACAGCTGAGTAATACTAAAGTGAAATTTGTGTAATTGGATAACAAAAGGCCGGCACCCACTGCTAATAATGTGGAAACAAATATATTAAATGTAATATACATATGTATGCATGTATTACCAATTAGTAATAATATAGTAATATTTTGCTGCTTGTGTGAAAACCTGCTGGCAATAAAATGGTTAAATCTATGCATCTGAATTTTTATATACTGACCAATTGTATTAAACTCTTAATAATTAAGTAATATTGGTTGATACTTTAACATAAGTGAATATTATTACCATATTATAATGTTGGAATTAATCCTACCTCATGTCTGTAGCATTCCTCCTAATTTGCAGGTAACAGTGTAAATATCATGCGTAATCTTTACTTGCAAATATCTTTAGTAATTTCTCTGCAATAACCTGGAATTAGGGCTGCAAAATTTAAAGCTACCTGTTTCTATCTAATTCCATGGTAATATTCTATTAAAGTGTAATGATTATTAATAGATGTGCAAATACAAGGCTCAATAAAATCCTCCAGTCACATCAGAAAATCTATGAAGGGAAACAAAAACAACAAATGACAACACATCAATACACAATGACCATACAGCAGTCCAGCTTATTTGCTTTTTATTAATAATATAATTTCTCTGAAAACACATTAGTTTACCATCGCTTTAACATATGGGGCTGGTCTTGTACAGTTACATGAACTTTGGTGTCATTTGATAAGTGCTGCTTCCCTGTTATCACTTTATCTTTTCAATTTTATTACCCCACTGTAGTTACTCCTTCACAACCACAGTTACATTGTTCATTCCCAGTTTAGTGTCGTCTGGGCAGCAACATTAATTCCTGTAGCAGTATTTTTTCCCTTGTGAAATATTGTGGAGGTCAGCTGTGTGGCAGGCAGGAGTTGGACCCAAAAATAAGAAATATATTTAAAAGCAGCTTTATTGCTTCACTTTTACCAAAGCACAACATAATATCAGATCAGAAACCAAAAATAACTGAGAGATACAGCTATGAGGGAGAACATGGAAAGGATACCGAGGGAACAAACTGAAGAGAGAGCAGCTGAAACTAACTACAGGTGGTGAGAGAGGGGAAGTAGAGCTAAATACAAAGCACAAAAACTGTAGACCACCAAAATAAGACACGACAAAACAAAATAAAAACGCAGAGTTGATACAACAGGAAGGTAAACAAACACAGAACTGACTTGACAAGAGGGTACAGGGAACACAGGGGAGGTATGTTAACAGGAACAAGAGCCATAACAAGCAAACTAAACCAACTTTGGGGAAAAAACTAAGAAGACTTGAGAATAGAAATACTGAAATTAAACAGGATATTTGGAGTAGAAGACTAGACACAAAAGAGTTGAAAGAATAATTCAAATCAAATCCTGGAACACCTCACGTCTCAAACTCAGAATATTAAATAAGAATTAAAAAGTCCAAACATAGAAAACACATTTGTCAAAAATCCAGAATAATGGCAAATATGTTTTATCTTCTATTTTAAAATGGAAGCCATCAGCAGCAAATATTGAAATAAAAGCATTAAAACTATTTAAAACCCAGTGTTGGAGTTCTGATACTGACACTCTTGAGCTGTCAGTATCAAGTACAGTGGAACCCCGACTTATGAAATTAATTCCCGGGGGTCTTTCATAAGTCGAAAAATTTTTAAGTCGAGGCACCCATCGCGCCTTTTGAGTGAACGATAGGCTATAGGCTAATTGCTAACTGCAACAACAATACGTAGTTCAAGCGGAACAGCGAAGCGAGAGTATGAAAGCCAAGGGGGTTGTTACATGATTCCGAAGGCATTGTGGGCATTGTAGGCCTTCTGGGCTCAGCCAATCAGAGCCAGCAGATTTCGTTATGCTGGCATTTTGCCATAACACGGGCAGAAATATTGCCGTTCAGTGCCTTCCTAACTTGAATTTTTCGTTAAATGGGGTATTCGTAAGTCGGGGTTCCACTGTATAAAGTCAGAGTTCCATACTTTTTCACCTACTGTTAACTTAAATATTTCAGTCTGACACTGACTGACAGTCAGACAGGAGTGTTGGGATATATGTTGTCAAATTGGGGTGGCTGTGGCTCAGGAGGTACAGCAGCTCATCGAAAAATTGGAAGGGTGGTGGTTTGATTCCTGGCTTTTCCAGTCTGCAGGTGTCCTTGGGGAAGATACATGTGTGTTTTCATGGAAAGTTGTCATTGATGTGTTCTGTTCATTAAAAAAGCCAAGAACAGTTCAAAGCTTATTAACCAAATCCAAAGACTGTCTACATCATTCCTGCAGCTTGTCATCCATCTTAAATTGCCTTGGGTGCTTATTTTTGATTAATTATATAAATACATTATTTAAATAAACTTTAATTTAAATGCACAAGACCCAGTTTCATGGTCTGACTGCATTCAGCTGACACTGAGATGAAGCAGAAAAGAAGCAGCTGATATTTGGACAGCACACATGATGGAAAGGAGGATTTCAGTCGATGTGCACATGAATGATTTGTGTTTCCTCTGCAGGTGAAGGTAGAAAGTGTGTGTGAGCTGATGTGGATGTGAATTCAGCAGGATGGATCAGTGTGAGGACAGAGAGGAGGGAGTCCCTCCCTCTAAAACCACTCTGTGTGGGGAACATGAGAGCCAGACCAAAGCTCAGAGGTGAGATGACCATCTCTAACTGTCCATGACTCTTCTCCATGTCTCAGCTCAGCACTCACATCACTGCTCCATCATTATTCACAGGAAAAGACGTAGACGTAGACGTAAACGTGGGAAAAAACATAAAAATGGACAAGGACCTGAACCCAGCAGTGTTTCTTTACAAAGTGATGTGTCAAAGCAATTTATTCCTGATTGTAAAGAAAATCCTTCTTCTACACAAAGGTAATCTGTCTCGAAATGTTGCTACTCAGTTATTCTGAACAGATTTTCCAACATATTTAATGTCAGCTCATCTTTTTTTCACACAAAGTTCTATGTTAGTATGTGAAGCTGTGTGGGTTTGACTTTTTTTGTGGGGTTTTTTTTTTGAAGAATGAATTTTTCTAGGATGTTGCTGTAGTGAAGACGCTAAGTGTCCTTTCGACAAACAGTATTAACACACCTGACCTAAAATCCCACAAACAAATGCACAAACATGCAGCCAATGCCTCAGATGCTTTTTGTACAACTATTTAAAATGACAAAAAAATCTGATGTCATGTTTTTTGGTTTTTGGTTTTGTTTTGTTTTTTTTTTGGGGGGGGGTGTCTTCAAAAAACATGTTTTTACTGTTTCTTCCTGCACTAGCAAACACTGCAGTATTCAGGAAAATTTAGTTTAACTCTAGTTTTACTTGGCCTATTGACACAGGTTTAAAATTGTAGTAGACTCCTGAACGTTGAACTGAAGCTCAGCACTCCCATCACTGCTCCATGATTATTCACAGAAAGAAATCTAGAAGAAGACAAAAACGTAAACAGAAAATTAAACCTGAACTCAGCAGTGTATCAATAAAGCAGCAGGTTTGTGAACTGTAATGGATAATGTGTCTCTAAACAAGACAAAGTTCATCTCAGTTAAAATGATTCTGTTTGATATATAGAAAATGTACTTATGATGTAATCTTGTTTTTGTTTCGCTTTTTCCATCAGGAGCTTTGAAAGATTAGACTGTCCTGTACCTAGCTGTGTATCGCTGAGCAGTGAAAAGTCAAAGGAGTTATATGGTGTTAATTACAACACAGAGCAACAGTCTGCCTCAGAGAGGTAATGTGTACCTAAAATTTGGAACTGAGTTGGAACAGTTTTTCTGTGTTATGTGAACTAATTTTTCCATGATTCCTCCACAGAGTGGACCAGGAGAGTTTAGAAGTTCCCAGTTTCCAGTCTTCCCAGCAGCAAGAAAGAAATCTGGACTCAATATTTATGGTTTGTACATGTACAAGAAGTACTTTTAAATCTGTTCTGTTCACAGACATCTCCATTCTGCAGTTTGAAGACCAGTATATCATGCTGGTTAACAGTTTTTCAAAGGATAAAATAGAGTAATTTTCATATTTTGTATTTAGCACATTTAATTTAATTAGAAAAATATTAAAAAGTAGTATATTTCTTTGATTGATTGTTTTATTTTACTTTGTGCCATTTACTGGCTGATGGAAAGTTTGCACTGTCCACTTTTTTATTTTAGTTATTTTGACGAATCCCCAACTGAATGCACTATGCAGAAGTAACGACTGCTATTATAATCTGGAGGCTCCTAGTTTTCTTATTAATAGAAAGGTCAGGCTCAGGGTCAAAGTACAGGCTTTTAATTTGATCGCATTTCATGCTTGTTACAACTCCATATGACACAAACACAAATGAATCAATATTAGAACTGATTACGATGAGCAAACATCCTAAAATTAGCACATACATCCATTGGCACAATTTTTGCCAAAGTAAAATGTAGGGAAAAAAGTTAGTTGGGTAAAAGAAAAAGTGCTTTTTTTTAGTTATTTCTGGTTTGAGTTTTCAACATGACCGAGTAGCAAATCAGCAACTCTACAGCAAGGCAAAAAAACAAAAACAAAACATGGACATAGCACTTTTTTAAAATTCTCTTCCAGCTCCTTGAGGACAACATTTTCAGCTTTGTGAAGAATGAGATCAAGAAAACCAAGAAGATTCTCAGCCCAGATTACTCCGATGGCTTAGAGAGTCAAGGGGAGGATGAGGTGGTTTTGGAAAGTGAGGATGAAGAAGAGCAGAAGAGGAGCATGAGAGATGCAGTTGTGAAGATCGTTCTGCACTTTCTGAGGAAAATGAAGCAGGGAGAACTGGCAGACCGTCTGCAGAGCAGTAAGAGGATTTCTCTAAAGATTTAAAACAGTGGTTAAATGATATGAAATTTATAGATTTACATTTACTTAATTCTCAGTCTGAAAGGTTTTGTGAAGTTCATGATCCTGAAGAAAATATTTTTTGTGTGTTCTTTGAGAATTTCCAATCCTGTGCCCACATAAACTTAAATCTACACTGAAGAAGAAGCTCTGCACTGTTTTTGAGGGAATTCCTAAAGCAGGAAACCCAACCCCTCTGAATCAGATCTACACAGAGCTCCATATCACAGAGGGAGGGACTGCAGAAGTCAATAATGAACATGAGGTCAGACAAATAGCAACCAGGAAACCAGACAGACCAGAAAAAATAATCAGACAAGAAGACCTCTTTAAAATCTCACCTGGAAGAAATAAACCAATCAGAACAGTGCTGACTGAGGGAGTGGCTGGCATTGGGAAAACACTGTTGACACAGAAGTTCACTCTAGACTGGGCTGAAGAAAAAGCCAACCAAGACATCCAGTTCATATTTCCATTCAGTTTCAGAGAGCTGAATGTGCTGAAAGAGAAAAAATTCAGCCTGGTGGAACTTGTTCATCACTTCTTTACTGAAACCAAAGAAGCAGGAATCTGCAGCTTTGAAGACGTCCAGGTTGTGTTCATCTTTGATGGTCTGGATGAGTGTCGACTTCCTCTGGACTTCCACAACACTGAGATCATAACTGACCCTACACTATCCACCTCAGTGGATATGATACTGACAAACCTCATCAAGGGCAACCTGCTCCCATCTGCTCACCTCTGGATAACCACACGACCTGCAGCAGCCAATCAGATCCCTCCTAGCTGTGTTGACATGGTGACAGAGGTGATAGGGTTCACTGATCAACAGAAGGAGAAGTATTTCATGAACAGATTTAGAGATATGAAGTTGGCTAGCAAAATAATCTCCCATATCAGGACATCACGAAGCCTCCAAATCATGTGCCACATCCCAGTCTTCTGCTGGATCACTGCTACAGTTCTGGAGGATGTACTGAAAACCAGAGAGAGGGGACAGCTGCCCAAGACCCTGACTGAGATGTACATCCACTTTCTGGTGGTTCAGGTCAAAGTAAAGAAGATAAAGTATGATGGAGGAGCTGAGACAGATCAACACTGGAGTCCAGAGAGCAGGAAGATGATTGAGTGTCTGGGAAAACTGGCTTTTGAGCAGCTGCAGAAAGGAAACCTGATTTTCTATGAATCAGACCTGACAGAGAGCAGCATTGATATCAGAGCAGCCTCAGTGTACTCAGGAGTGTTCACAGAGATCTTTAAAGAGGAGAGAGGACTGTACCAGGACAAAGTGTACTGCTTTGTTCATCTCAGTGTTCAGGAGTTTCTGGCTGCTCTTCATGTCCATCTGACCTTCGTCAACTCCGGAGTCAATCTGCTGGAAGAACAAGAAACAGCTTATCATGACTCTGAAACAAGAAAATCTGCAGAGACTCATTTGTACAAGAGTGCTGTGGATAAGGCCTTACAGAGTTTGAATGGACACCTAGACCTCTTTCTTCGTTTCCTCTTGGGTTTTTCACTACAGACAAATCAGACTCTCCTACGAGGCCTACTTACACAGACAGGGAGTTGCTCACAGACCAATCAGGAAACAGTCCAGCATATCAAGAAGAAGCTCAGTGAGAATTTGTCTGCAGAGAAAAGCATAAACCTGTTCCACTGTTTAAATGAACTGAACGATCATTCTCTAGTGGAGGAGATCCAACAGTCCCTGAGATCAGGAAGTCTCTCCACTGACAAACTGTCTCCTGCTCAGTGGTCAGCTCTGGTCTTCATCTTACTGTCATCAGAAAAAGATCTGGATGTGTTTGACCTGAAGAAATACTCTGCTTCAGAGGAGGCTCTTCTGAAGCTGCTGCCAGTAGTTAAAACTTCCAGTAAAGCTCTGTAAGTTATAATAAGTTTTATTCTTGAAAAATTCTGCCATCGCTTTAACAGAGAAGAAAATATCATACTTTGCTATTGTCCCATCAGATTGAGCAGCTGTAACCTCTCAGAGAGAAGCTGTGAAGCTCTCTCCTTGGTTTGCAGTTTCCAGTCTTCTAATCTGAGAGAGCTGGACCTGAGTAACAATGATCTGAGAGACTTGGGAGTGAAAATATTGTCTTCCGGACTGGGAAGTCTACATTTGACACTGGAAACGCTCAGGTCAGATTTCTACAAATCATTTAAAATCTGGTTTGTATTTATAACCATGTTACACTGTAAACTATAATTAGTTGACCTTACCAAATATATATATATTCAAACCTTAAAAAAAGGAAAGCAAAGCAAAACCCCAAACCCTGCAAACAAACAAGTGGAAATTTAGTAGGTTTTAGTAACATTGGATTTTATTGTGTAGTTCACTCACACCTAAGCTTAAATTGTATATATTTAAGTCATATACACACTTAAATTAGTAAAGACTACCCAGAAGTATTATTATTATTATTATTATTATTATTATTATTATTATTATTATTATTATTATTGTTATTATTATTATTATTATTAATAAAAATAATTATTAATAATACAGCTAATGTTAAAGTTCTTGCAACATATGATTTTTTAGTTGGTTTCATTTGAACAAGAGTCTCATTTATGTGTTCAAATCATACAAACTGATTACCTCATCAAAGCAAGTGTTACTCATGTTATTCAAATGCTTCTGGACTCCACAGAGAAATGAAAAACAGATTCCATTCTCCTACAGTAGTTACATATATAGTTACATAAAAAAACAGAGGGCAAAATACAGTTCAAAGTACACTAAGTACAGTTGTACTGAATACACTGAATACAGTTTTATTCACATTTTCCATTCCTCATTTCTAAACAAGTCACA